>NW_027437590.1:0-300000 GCF_965140245.1 Athene noctua
TTGCTTTTTCTCAGAAAGAGCCGTGGTGTGCGTTTTCGCCGGAAAACGCGTTTTCGGCCGAAAACGTGTACGTTTGCACTTCCCCGCCACAGGGAAGCTGCTAGCCGGGAATTCTCTGCCTGGTTCTACCCGCTGCCCGGAACGCTACGCAGGGCAAAAGCGATTCTCGTCCTCCGTGCTTGCTTTTTCTCAGAAAGAGCCGTGGTGTGCTTTTTCGCCGGAAAACGCGTTTTCGGCCGAAAACGTGTACGTTTGCACTTCCCCGCCACAGGGAAGCTGCTAGCCGGGAATTCTCTGCCTGGTTCTACCCGCTGCCCGGAACGCTACGCAGGGCAAAAGCGATTCTCGTCCTCCGTGCTTGCTTTTTCTCAGAAAGAGCCGTGGTGTGCGTTTTCCCCGGAAAACGCGTTTTCTGGCCGAAAACGTGTACGTTTGCACTTCCCCGCCACAGGGAAGCTGCTAGCCGGGAATTCTCTGCCTGGTTCTACCCGCTGCCCGGAACGCTACGCAGGGCAAAAGCGATTCTCGTCCTCCGTGCTTGCTTTTTCTCAGAAAGAGCCGTTGTGTGCTTTTTCGCCGAAAACGCGTTTTTGGCCGAAAACGTGTACGTTTGCACTTCCCAGCCACAGGGAAGCTGCTAGCCGGGAATTCTCTGCCTGGTTCTACCCGCTGCCCGGAACGCTACGCAGGGCAAAAGCGATTCTCGTCCTCCGTGCTTGCTTTTTCTCAGAAAGAGCCGTGGTGTGCGTTTTCGCCGGAAAACGCGTTTTCGGCCGAAAACGTGTACGTTTGCACTTCCCCGCCACAGGGAAGGTGCTAGCCGGGAATTCTCTGCCTGGTTCTACCCGCTGCCCGGAACGCTACGCAGGGCAAAAGCGATTCTCGTCCTCCGTGCTTGCTTTTTCTCAGAAAGAGCCGTGGTGTGCTTTTTCGCCGGAAAACGCGTTTTCGGCCGAAAACGTGTACGTTTGCACTTCCCCGCCACAGGGAAGCTGCTAGCCGGGAATTCTCTGCCTGGTTCTACCCGCTGCCCGGAACGCTACGCAGGGCAAAAGCGGTTCTCGTCCTCCGTGCTTGCTTTTTCTCAGAAAGAGCCGTGGTGTGCGTTTTCGCCGGAAAACGCGTTTTCGGCCGAAAACGTGTACGTTTGCACTTCCCCGCCACAGGGAAGCTGCTAGCCGGGAATTCTCTGCCTGGTTCTACCCGCTGCCCGGAACGCTACGCAGGGCAAAAGCGATTCTCGTCCTCCGTGCTTGCTTTTTCTCAGAAAGAGCCGTGGTGTGCGTTTTCGCCGGAAAACGCGTTTTCGGCCGAAAACGTGTACGTTTGCACTTCCCCGCACAGGGAAGCTGCTAGCCGGGAATTCTCTGCCTGGTTCTACCCGCTGCCCGGAACGCTACGCAGGGCAAAAGCGATTCTCGTCCTCCGTGCTTGCTTTTTCTCAGAAAGAGCCGTGGTGTGCGTTTTCGCCGGAAAACGCGTTTTCGGCCGAAAACGTGTACGTTTGCACTTCCCCGCCACAGGGAAGCTGCTAGCCGGGAATTCTCTGCCTGGTTCTACCCGCTGCCCGGAACGCTACGCAGGGCAAAAGCGATTCTCGTCCTCCGTGCTTGCTTTTTCTCAGAAAGAGCCGTGGTGTGCGTTTTCGCCGGAAAACGCGTTTTCGGCCGAAAACGTGTACGTTTGCACTTCCCGGCCACAGGGAAGCTGCTAGCCGGGAATTCTCTACCTGGTTCTACCCGCTGCCCGGAACGCTACGCAGGGCAAAAGCGATTCTCGTCCTCCGTGCTTGCTTTTTCTCAGAAAGAGCCGTGGTGTGCGTTTTCGCCGGAAAATGCGTTTTCGGCCGAAAACGTATACGTTTGCACTTCCCAGCCACAGGGAAGCTGCTAGCCGGGAATTCTCTGCCTGGTTCTACCCGCTGCCCGGAACGCTACGCAGGGCAAAAGCGATTCTCGTCCTCCGTGCTTGCTTTTTCTGAGAAAGAGCCGTGGTGTGCGTTTTCGCCGAAAACGCGTTTTTTGGCCGAAAACGTGTACGTTTGCACTTCCCCGCCACAGGGAAGCTGTTAGCCGGGAATTCTCTGCCTGGTTCTACCCGCTGCCCGGAACGCTACGCAGGGCAAAAGCGATTCTCGTCCTCCGTGCTTGCTTTTTCTCAGAAAGAGCCGTGGTGTGCGTTTTCGCCGGAAACGCGTTTTCGGCCGAAAACGTGTACGTTTGCACTTCCCAGCCACAGGGAAGCTGCTAGCCGGGAATTCTCTGCCTGGTTCTACCCGCTGCCCGTTACGCTACGCAGGGCAAAAGCGATTCTCGTCCTCCGTGCTTGCTTTTTCTCAGAAAGAGCCGTGGTGTTCGTTTTCGCCGGAAAACGCGTTTTCGGCCGAAAACGTGTACGTTTGCACTTCCCCGCCACAGGGAAGCTGCTAGCCGGGAATTCTCTGCCTGGTTCTACCCGCTGCCCGGAACGCTACGCAGGGCAAAAGCGATTCTCGTCCTCCGTGCTTGCTTTTTCTCAGAAAGAGCCGTGGTGTGCGTTTTCGCCGGAAAACGCGTTTTCGGCCGAAAACGTGTACGTTTGCACTTCCCCGCCACAGGGAAGCTGCTAGCCGGGAATTCTCTGCCTGGTTCTACCCGCTGCCCGGAACGCTACGCAGGGCAAAAGCGATTCTCGTCCTCCGTGCTTGCTTTTTCTCAGAAAGAGCCGTGGTGTGCGTTTTCGCCGAAAACGCGTTTTTGGCAGAAAACGTGTACGTTTGCACTTCCCCGCCACAGGGAAGCTGCTAGCCGGGAATTCTCTGCCTGGTTCTACCCGCTGCCCGGAACGCTACGCAGGGCAAAAGCGATTCTCGTCCTCCGTGCTTGCTTTTTCTCAGAAAGAGCCGTGGTGTGCGTTTTCGCCGGAAAACGCGTTTTCGGCCGAAAACGTGTACGTTTGCACTTCCCCGCCACAGGGAAGCGGCTAGCCGGGAATTCTCTGCCTGGTTCTACCCGCTGCCCGGAACGCTACGCAGGGCAAAAGCGATTCTCGTCCTCCGTGCTTGCTTTTTCTCAGAAAGAGCCGTGGTGTGCGTTTTCGCCGAAAACGCGTTTTTGGCAGAAAACGTGTACGTTTGCACTTCCCAGCCACAGGGAAGCTGCTAGCCGGGAATTCTCTGCCTGGTTCTACCCGCTGCCCGGAACGCTAGGCAGGGCAAAAGCGATTCTCGTCCTCCGTGCTTGCTTTTTCTCAGAAAGAGCCGTTGTGTGCTTTTTCGCCGAAAACGCATTTTTTGGCCGAAAACATGTACGTTTGCACTTCCCAGCCACAGGAAAGCTGCTAGCCGGGAATTCTCTGCCTGGTTCTACCCGCTGCCCGGAACGCTACGCAGGGCAAAAGCGATTCTCGTCCTCCGTGCTTGCTTTTTCTCAGAAAGAGCCGTGGTGTGCGTTTTCCCCGGAAAACGCGTTTTCGGCCGAAAACGTGTACGTTTGCACTTCCCCGCCACAGGGAAGCTGCTAGCCGTGAATTCTCTGCCTGGTTCTACCCGCTGCCCGGAACGCTACGCAGGGCAAAAGCGATTCTCGTCCTCCGTGCTTGCTTTTTCTCAGAAAGAGCCGTGGTGTGCGTTTTCGCCGGAAAACGCGTTTTCGGCCGAAAACGTGTACGTTTGCACTTCCCGGCCACAGGGAAGCTGCTAGCCGGGAATTCTCTGCCTGGTTCTACCCGCTGCCCGGAACGCTACGCAGGGCAAAAGCGATTCTCGTCCTCCGTGCTTGCTTTTTCTCAGAAAGAGCCGTGGTGTGCGTTTTCGCCGGAAAACGCGTTTTTGGCCGAAAACGTGTACGTTTGCACTTCCCAGCCACAGGGAAGCTGCTAGCCGGGAATTCTCTGCCTGGTTCTACCCGCTGCCCGGAACGCTACGCAGGGCAAAAGCGATTCTTGTCCTCCGTGCTTGCTTTTTCTCAGAAAGAGCCGTGGTGTGCGTTTTCGCCGGAAAACGCGTTTTCGGCCGAAAACGTGTACGTTTGCACTTCCCCGCCACAGGGAAGCTGCTAGCCGGGAATTCTCTGCCTGGTTCTACCCGCTGCCCGGAACGCTACGCAGGGCAAAAGCGATTCTCGTCCTCCGTGCTTGCTTTTTCTCAGAAAGAGCCGTGGTGTGCGTTTCCGCCGGAAAACGCGTTTTCGGCCGAAAACGTGTACGTTTGCACTTCCCCGCCACAGGGAAGCTGCTAGCCGGGAATTCTCTGCCTGGTTCTACCCGCTGCCCGGAACGCTAGGCAGGGCAAAAGCGATTCTCGTCCTCCGTGCTTGCTTTTTCTCAGAAAGAGCCGTGGTGTGCGTTTTCGCCGGAAAACGCGTTTTCGGCCGAAAACGTGTACGTTTGCACTTCCCCGCCACAGGGAAGCTGCTAGCCGGGAATTCTCTGCCTGGTTCTACCCGCTGCCCGGAACGCTACGCAGGGCAAAAGCGATTCTCGTCCTCCGTGCTTGCTTTTTCTCAGAAAGAGCCGTGGTGTGCGTTTTCGCCGGAAAACGCGTTTTCGGCCGAAAAAGTGTACGTTTGCACTTCCCCGCCACAGGGAAGCGGCTAGCCGGGAATTCTCTGCCTGGTTCTACCCGCTGCCCGGAACGCTACGCAGGGCAAAAGCGATTCTCGTCCTCCGTGCTTGCTTTTTCTCAGAAAGAGCCGTGGTGTGCGTTTTCGCCGGAAAACGCGTTTTCGGCCGAAAACGTGTACGTTTGCACTTCCCCGCCACAGGGAAGCTGCTAGCCGGGAATTCTCTGCCTGGTTCTACCCGCTGCCCGGAACGCTACGCAGGGCAAAAGCGATTCTCGTCCTCCGTGCTTGCTTTTTCTCAGAAAGAGCCGTGGTGTGCGTTTTCGCCGGAAAACGCGTTTTCGGCCGAAAACGTGTACGTTTGCACTTCCCCGCCACAGGGAAGCTGCTAGCCGGGAATTCTCTGCCTGGTTCTACCCGCTGCCCGTTACGCTACGCAGGGCAAAAGCGATTCTCGTCCTCCGTGCTTGCTTTTTCTCAGAAAGAGCCGTGGTGTGCGTTTTCGCCGAAAACGCGTTTTTGGCAGAAAACGTGTACGTTTGCACATCCCCGCCACAGGGAAGCTGCTAGCCGGGAATTCTCTGCCTGGTTCTACCCGCTGCCCGGAACGCTACGCAGGGCAAAAGCGATTCTCGTCCTCCGTGCTTGCTTTTTCTCAGAAAGAGCCGTGGTGTGCGTTTTCGCCGGAAAACGCGTTTTCGGCCGAAAAGGTGTACGTTTGCACTTCCCCGCCACAGGGAAGCTGCTAGCCGGGAATTCTCTGCCTGGTTCTACCCGCTGCCCGGAACGCTACGCAGGGCAAAAGCGATTCTCGTCCTCCGTGCTTGCTTTTTCTCAGAAAGAGCCGTGGTGTGCGTTTTCCCCGGAAAACGCGTTTTCGGCCGAAAACGTGTACGTTTGCACTTCCCGGCCACAGGGAAGCTGCTAGCCGGGAATTCTCTGCCTGGTTCTACCCGCTGCCCGGAACGCTACGCAGAGCAAAAGCGATTCTCGTCCTCCGTGCTTGCTTTTTCTCAGAAAGAGCCGTTGTGTGCTTTTTCGCCGAAAACGCTTTTTTGGCCGAAAACGTGTACGTTTGCACTTCCCAGCCACAGGGAAGCTGCTAGCCGGGAATTCTCTGCCTGGTTCTACCCGCTGCCCGGAACGCTACGCAGGGCAAAAGCGATTCTCGTCCTCCGTGCTTGCTTTTTCTCAGAAAGAGCCGTGGTGTGCGTTTTCCCCGGAAAACGCGTTTTCGGCCGAAAACGTGTACGTTTGCACTTCCCGGCCACAGGGAAGCTGCTAGCCGGGAATTCTCTGCCTGTTTCTACCCGCTGCCCGGAACGCTACGCAGGGCAAAAGCGATTCTCGTCCTCCGTGCTTGCTTTTTCTCAGAAAGAGCCGTTGTGTGCTTTTTCGCCGAAAACGCTTTTTTGGCCGAAAACGTGTACGTTTGCACTTCCCAGCCACAGGGAAGCTGCTAGCCGGGAATTCTCTGCCTGGTTCTACCCGCTGCCCGGAACGCTACGCAGGGCAAAAGCGATTCTCGTCCTCCGTGCTTGCTTTTTCTCAGAAAGAGCCGTGGTGTGCGTTTTCCCCGGAAAACGCGTTTTCGGCCGAAAACGTGTACGTTTGCACTTCCCGGCCACAGGGAAGCTGCTAGCCGGGAATTCTCTGCCTGGTTCTACCCGCTGCCCGGAACGCTACGCAGGGCAAAAGCGATTCTCGTCCTCCGTGCTTGCTTTTTCTCAGAAAGAGCCGTTGTGTGCTTTTTCGCCGAAAACGCTTTTTTGGCCGAAAACGTGTACGTTTGCACTTCCCAGCCACAGGGAAGCTGCTAGCCGGGAATTCTCTGCCTGGTTCTACCCGCTGCCCGGAACGCTACGCAGGGCAAAAGCGATTCTTGTCCTCCGTGCTTGCTTTTTCTCAGAAAGAGCCGTGGTGTGCGTTTTCGCCGGAAAACGCGTTTTCGGCCGAAAACGTGTACGTTTGCACTTCCCCGCCACAGGGAAGCTGCTAGCCGGGAATTCTCTGCCTGGTTCTACCCGCTGCCCGGAACGCTACGCAGGGCAAAAGCGATTCTCGTCCTCCGTGCTTGCTTTTTCTCAGAAAGAGCCGTGGTGTGCTTTTTCGCCGGAAAACGCGTTTTCGGCCGAAAACGTGTACGTTTGCACTTCCCCGCCACAGGGAAGCTGCTAGCCGGGAATTCTCTGCCTGGTTCTACCCGCTGCCCGGAACGCTACGCAGGGCAAAAGCGATTCTCGTCCTCCGTGCTTGCTTTTTCTCAGAAAGAGCCGTGGTGTGCGTTTTCCCCGGAAAACGCGTTTTCGGCCGAAAACGTGTACGTTTGCACTTCCCCGCCACAGGGAAGCTGCTAGCCGGGAATTCTCTGCCTGGTTCTACCCGCTGCCCGGAACGCTACGCAGGGCAAAAGCGATTCTCGTCCTCCGTGCTTGCTTTTTCTCAGAAAGAGCCGTGGTGTGCGTTTTCCCCGGAAAACGCGTTTTCGGCCGAAAACGTGTACGTTTGCACTTCCCCGCCACAGGGAAGGTGCTAGCCGGGAATTCTCTGCCTGGTTCTACCCGCTGCCCGGAACGCTACGCAGGGCAAAAGCGATTCTCGTCCTCCGTGCTTGCTTTTTCTCAGAAAGAGCCGTTGTGTGCTTTTTCGACGAAAACGCGTTTTTGGCCGAAAAAGTGTACGTTTACACTTCCCAGCCACAGGAAAGCTGCTAGCCGGGAATTCTCTGCCTGGTTCTACCCGCTGCCCGGAACGCTAGGCAGGGCAAAAGCGATTCTCGTCCTCCGTGCTTGCTTTTTCTCAGAAAGAGCCGTGGTGTGCGTTTTCGCCGGAAAAAGCGTTTTCGGCCGAAAACGTGTACGTTTGCACTTCCCCGCCACAGGGAAGCTGCTAGCCGGGAATTCTCTGCCTGGTTCTACCCGCTGCCCGGAACGCTAGGCAGGGCAAAAGCGATTCTCGTCCTCCGTGCTTGCTTTTTCTCCGAAAGAGCCGTGGTGTGCGTTTTCGCCGGAAAACGCGTTTTCGGCCGAAAACGTGTACGTTTGCACTTCCCCGCCACAGGGAAGCTGCTAGCCGGGAATTCTCTGCCTGGTTCTACCCGCTGCCCGGAACGCTAGGCAGGGCAAAAGCGATTCTCGTCCTCCGTGCTTGCTTTTTCTCAGAAAGAGCCGTGGTGTGCGTTTTCCCCGGAAAACGCGTTTTCGGCCGAAAACGTGTACGTTTGCACTTCCCCGCCACAGGGAAGCTGCTAGCCGGGAATTCTCTGCCTGGTTCTACCCGCTGCCCGGAACGCTACGCAGGGCAAAAGCGATTCTCGTCCTCCGTGCTTGCTTTTTCTCAGAAAGAGCCGTGGTGTGCGTTTTCCCCGGAAAACGCGTTTTCGGCCGAAAACGTGTACGTTTGCACTTCCCGGCCACAGGGAAGCTGCTAGCCGGGAATTCTCTGCCTGGTTCTACCCGCTGCCCGGAACGCTACGCAGGGCAAAAGCGATTCTCGTCCTCCGTGCTTGCTTTTTCTCAGAAAGAGCCGTTGTGTGCTTTTTCGCCGAAAACGCTTTTTTGGCCGAAAACGTGTACGTTTGCACTTCCCAGCCACAGGGAAGCTGCTAGCCGGGAATTCTCTGCCTGGTTCTACCCGCTGCCCGGAACGCTACGCAGGGCAAAAGCGATTCTTGTCCTCCGTGCTTGCTTTTTCTCAGAAAGAGCCGTGGTGTGCGTTTTCGCCGGAAAACGCGTTTTCGGCCGAAAACGTGTACGTTTGCACTTCCCCGCCACAGGGAAGCTGCTAGCCGGGAATTCTCTGCCTGGTTCTACCCGCTGCCCGGAACGCTACGCAGGGCAAAAGCGATTCTCGTCCTCCGTGCTTGCTTTTTCTCAGAAAGAGCCGTGGTGTGCTTTTTCGCCGGAAAACGCGTTTTCGGCCGAAAACGTGTACGTTTGCACTTCCCCGCCACAGGGAAGCTGCTAGCCGGGAATTCTCTGCCTGGTTCTACCCGCTGCCCGGAACGCTACGCAGGGCAAAAGCGATTCTCGTCCTCCGTGCTTGCTTTTTCTCAGAAAGAGCCGTGGTGTGCGTTTTCCCCGGAAAACGCGTTTTCTGGCCGAAAACGTGTACGTTTGCACTTCCCCGCCACAGGGAAGCTGCTAGCCGGGAATTCTCTGCCTGGTTCTACCCGCTGCCCGGAACGCTACGCAGGGCAAAAGCGATTCTCGTCCTCCGTGCTTGCTTTTTCTCAGAAAGAGCCGTGGTGTGCGTTTTCGCCGGAAAACGCGTTTTCGGCCGAAAACGTGTACGTTTGCACTTCCCCGCCACAGGGAAGCTGCTAGCCGGGAATTCTCTGCCTGGTTCTACCCGCTGCCCGGAACGCTACGCAGGGCAAAAGCGATTCTCGTCCTCCGTGCTTGCTTTTTCTCAGAAAGAGCCGTGGTGTGCGTTTTCGCCGAAAACGCGTTTTCGGCCGAAAACGTGTACGTTTGCACTTCCCGGCCACAGGGAAGCTGCTAGCCGGGAATCCTCTGCCTGGTTCTACCCGCTGCCCGGAACGCTACGCAGGGCAAAAGCGATTCTCGTCCTCCGTGCTTGCTTTTTCTCAGAAAGAGCCGTGGTGTGCGTTTTCGCCGGAAAACGCGTTTTCGGCCGAAAACGTGTACGTTTGCACTTCCCCGCCACAGGGAAGGTGCTAGCCGGGAATTCTCTGCCTGGTTCTACCCGCTGCCCGGAACGCTACGCAGGGCAAAAGCGATTCTCGTCCTCCGTGCTTGCTTTTTCTCAGAAAGAGCCGTGGTGTGCTTTTTCGCCGGAAAACGCGTTTTCGGCCGAAAACGTGTACGTTTGCACTTCCCCGCCACAGGGAAGCTGCTAGCCGGGAATTCTCTGCCTGGTTCTACCCGCTGCCCGGAACGCTACGCAGGGCAAAAGCGATTCTCGTCCTCCGTGCTTGCTTTTTCTCAGAAAGAGCCGTGGTGTGCGTTTTCGCCGGAAAACGCGTTTTCGGCCGAAAACGTGTACGTTTGCACTTCCCCGCCACAGGGAAGCTGCTAGCCGGGAATTCTCTGCCTGGTTCTACCCGCTGCCCGGAACGCTACGCAGGGCAAAAGCGATTCTCGTCCTCCGTGCTTGCTTTTTCTCAGAAAGAGCCGTGGTGTGCGTTTTCGCCGAAAACGCGTTTTCGGCCGAAAACGTGTACGTTTGCACTTCCCGGCCACAGGGAAGCTGCTAGCCGGGAATTCTCTGCCTGGTTCTACCCGCTGCCCGGAACGCTACGCAGGGCAAAAGCGATTCTCGTCCTCCGTGCTTGCTTTTTCTCAGAAAGAGCCGTTGTGTGCTTTTTCGCCGAAAACGCGTTTTTGGCCGAAAACGTGTACGTTTGCACTTCCCAGCCACAGGGAAGCTGCTAGCCGGGAATTCTCTGCCTGGTTCTACCCGCTGCCCGGAACGCTACGCAGGGCAAAAGCGATTCTCGTCCTCCGTGCTTGCTTTTTCTCAGAAAGAGCCGTGGTGTGCGTTTTCGCCGGAAAACGCGTTTTCGGCCGAAAACGTGTACGTTTGCACTTCCCCGCCACAGGGAAGGTGCTAGCCGGGAATTCTCTGCCTGGTTCTACCCGCTGCCCGGAACGCTACGCAGGGCAAAAGCGATTCTCGTCCTCCGTGCTTGCTTTTTCTCAGAAAGAGCCGTGGTGTGCTTTTTCGCCGGAAAACGCGTTTTCGGCCGAAAACGTGTACGTTTGCACTTCCCCGCCACAGGGAAGCTGCTAGCCGGGAATTCTCTGCCTGGTTCTACCCGCTGCCCGGAACGCTACGCAGGGCAAAAGCGATTCTCGTCCTCCGTGCTTGCTTTTTCTCAGAAAGAGCCGTGGTGTGCGTTTTCGCCGGAAAACGCGTTTTCGGCCGAAAACGTGTACGTTTGCACTTCCCCGCCACAGGGAAGCTGCTAGCCGGGAATTCTCTGCCTGGTTCTACCCGCTGCCCGGAACGCTAGGCAGGGCAAAAGCGATTCTCGTCCTCCGTGCTTGCTTTTTCTCAGAAAGAGCCGTGGTGTGCGTTTTCGCCGGAAAACGCGTTTTCGGCCGAAAACGTGTACGTTTGCACTTCCCCGCCACAGGGAAGCTGCTAGCCGGGAATTCTCTGCCTGGTTCTACCCGCTGCCCGGAACGCTACGCAGGGCAAAAGCGATTCTCGTCCTCCGTGCTTGCTTTTTCTCAGAAAGAGCCGTGGTGTGCGTTTTCGCCGGAAAACGCGTTTTCGGCCGAAAACGTGTACGTTTGCACTTCCCCGCCACAGGGAAGCTGCTAGCCGGGAATTCTCTGCCTGGTTCTACCCGCTGCCCGGAACGCTACGCAGGGCAAAAGCGATTCTCGTCCTCCGTGCTTGCTTTTTCTCAGAAAGAGCCGTGGTGTGCGTTTTCGCCGGAAAACGCGTTTTCGGCCGAAAACGTGTACGTTTGCACTTCCCGGCCACAGGGAAGCTGCTAGCCGGGAATTCTCTACCTGGTTCTACCCGCTGCCCGGAACGCTACGCAGGGCAAAAGCGATTCTCGTCCTCCGTGCTTGCTTTTTCTCAGAAAGAGCCGTGGTGTGCGTTTTCGCCGGAAAATGCGTTTTCGGCCGAAAACGTGTACGTTTGCACTTCCCCGCCACAGGGAAGCTGCTAGCCGGGAATTCTCTGCCTGGTTCTACCCGCTGC
Source organism: Athene noctua (assembly GCF_965140245.1). Classification (NCBI taxonomy): domain Eukaryota; kingdom Metazoa; phylum Chordata; class Aves; order Strigiformes; family Strigidae; genus Athene; species Athene noctua. The sequence continues at coordinate 11,223 of NW_027437590.1, forward strand.
CCGGAACGCTACGCAGGGCAAAAGCGATTCTCGTCCTCCGTGCTTGCTTTTTCTCAGAAAGAGCCGTGGTGTGCGTTTTCGCCGAAAACGCGTTTTTTGGCCGAAAACGTGTACGTTTGCACTTCCCCGCCACAGGGAAGCTGCTAGCCGGGAATTCTCTGCCTGGTTCTACCCGCTGCCCGTTACGCTACGCAGGGCAAAAGCGATTCTCGTCCTCCGTGCTTGCTTTTTCTCAGAAAGAGCCGTGGTGTGCGTTTTCGCCGGAAAACGCGTTTTCGGCCGAAAACGTGTACGTTTGCACTTCCCCGCCACAGGGAAGCTGCTAGCCGGGAATTCTCTGCCTGGTTCTACCCGCTGCCCGGAACGCTACGCAGGGCAAAAGCGATTCTCGTCCTCCGTGCTTGCTTTTTCTCAGAAAGAGCCGTGGTGTGCGTTTTCCCCGGAAAACGCGTTTTCGGCCGAAAACGTGTACGTTTGCACTTCCCCGCCACAGGGAAGCTGCTAGCCGGGAATTCTCTGCCTGGTTCTACCCGCTGCCCGGAACGCTACGCAGGGCAAAAGCGATTCTCGTCCTCCGTGCTTGCTTTTTCTCAGAAAGAGCCGTGGTGTGCGTTTTCGCCGAAAACGCGTTTTTGGCAGAAAACGTGTACGTTTGCACTTCCCCGCCACAGGGAAGCTGCTAGCCGGGAATTCTCTGCCTGGTTCTACCCGCTGCCCGGAACGCTACGCAGGGCAAAAGCGATTCTCGTCCTCCGTGCTTGCTTTTTCTCAGAAAGAGCCGTTGTGTGCTTTTTCGCCGAAAACGCGTTTTCGGCCGAAAACGTGTACGTTTACACTTCCCAGCCACAGGGAAGCTGCTAGCCGGGAATTCTCTGCCTGGTTCTACCCGCTGCCCGGAACGCTACGCAGGGCAAAAGCGATTCTCGTCCTCCGTGCTTGCTTTTTCTCAGAAAGAGCCGTGGTGTGCGTTTTCGCCGGAAAACGCGTTTTCGGCCGAAAACGTGTACGTTTGCACTTCCCGGCCACAGGAAGCTGCTAGCCGGGAATTCTCTGCCTGGTTTTACCCGCTGCCCGGAACGCTACGCAGGGCAAAAGCGATTCTCGTCCTCCGTGCTTGCTTTTTCTCAGAAAGAGCCGTGGTGTGCGTTTTCCCCAGAAAACGCGTTTTCGGCCGAAAACGTGTACGTTTGCACTTCCCCGCCACAGGGAAGCTGCTAGCCGGGAATTCTCTGCCTGGTTCTACCCGCTGCCCGGAACGCTACGCAGGGCAAAAGCGATTCTCGTCCTCCGTGCTTGCTTTTTCTCAGAAAGAGCCGTGGTGTGCGTTTTCGCCGGAAAATGCGTTTTTGGCCGAAAACGTGTACGTTTGCACTTCCCCGCCACAGGGAAGCTGCTAGCCGGGAATTCTCTGCCTGGTTCTACCCGCTGCCCGGAACGCTACGCAGGGCAAAAGCGATTCTCGTCCTCCGTGCTTGCTTTTTCTCAGAAAGAGCCGTGGTGTGCGTTTTCGCCGGAAAACGCGTTTTTGGCCGAAAACGTGTACGTTTGCACTTCCCCGCCACAGGGAAGCTGCTAGCCGGGAATTCTCTGCCTGGTTCTACCCGCTGCCCGGAACGCTACGCAGGGCAAAAGCGATTCTCGTCCTCCGTGCTTGCTTTTTCTCAGAAAGAGCCGTTGTGTGCTTTTTCGCCGAAAACGCGTTTTTGGCCGAAAACGTGTACGTTTGCACTTCCCAGCCACAGGAAAGCTGCTAGCCGGGAATTCTCTGCCTGGTTCTACCCGCTGCCCGGAACGCTACGCAGGGCAAAAGCGGTTCTCGTCCTCCGTGCTTGCTTTTTCTCAGAAAGAGCCGTGGTGTGCGTTTTCCCCGGAAAACGCGTTTTCGGCCGAAAACGTGTACGTTTGCACTTCCCCGCCACAGGGAAGCTGCTAGCCGGGAATTCTCTGCCTGGTTCTACCCGCTGCCCGGAACGCTACGCAGGGCAAAAGCGATTCTCGTCCTCCGTGCTTGCTTTTTCTCAGAAAGAGCCGTGGTGTGCTTTTTCGCCGAAAACGCTTTTTTGGCCGAAAACGTGTACGTTTGCACTTCCCAGCCACAGGGAAGCTGCTAGCCGGGAATTCTCTGCCTGGTTCTACCCGCTGCCCGGAACGCTACGCAGGGCAAAAGCGATTCTCGTCCTCCGTGCTTGCTTTTTCTCAGAAAGAGCCGTGGTGTGCGTTTTCCCCGGAAAACGCGTTTTCGGCCGAAAACGTGTACGTTTGCACTTCCCGGCCACAGGGAAGCTGCTAGCCGGGAATTCTCTGCCTGGTTCTACCCGCTGCCCGGAACGCTACGCAGGGCAAAAGCGATTCTCGTCCTCCGTGCTTGCTTTTTCTCAGAAAGAGCCGTTGTGTGCTTTTTCGCCGAAAACGCTTTTTTGGCCGAAAACGTGTACGTTTGCACTTCCCAGCCACAGGGAAGCTGCTAGCCGGGAATTCTCTGCCTGGTTCTACCCGCTGCCCGGAACGCTACGCAGGGCAAAAGCGATTCTCGTCCTCCGTGCTTGCTTTTTCTCAGAAAGAGCCGTGGTGTGCGTTTTCCCCGGAAAACGCGTTTTCGGCCGAAAACGTGTACGTTTGCACTTCCCCGCCACAGGGAAGCTGCTAGCCGGGAATTCTCTGCCTGGTTCTACCCGCTGCCCGGAACGCTACGCAGGGCAAAAGCGATTCTCGTCCTCCGTGCTTGCTTTTTCTCAGAAAGAGCCGTGGTGTGCTTTTTCGCCGGAAAACGCGTTTTCGGCCGAAAACGTGTACGTTTGCACTTCCCCGCCACAGGGAAGCTGCTAGCCGGGAATTCTCTGCCTGGTTCTACCCGCTGCCCGGAACGCTAGGCAGGGCAAAAGCGATTCTCGTCCTCCGTGCTTGCTTTTTCTCAGAAAGAGCCGTGGTGTGCGTTTTCCCCGGAAAACGCGTTTTCGGCCGAAAACGTGTACGTTTGCACTTCCCCGCCACAGGGAAGCTGCTAGCCGGGAATTCTCTGCCTGGTTCTACCCGCTGCCCGGAACGCTACGCAGGGCAAAAGCGATTCTCGTCCTCCGTGCTTGCTTTTTCTCAGAAAGAGCCGTGGTGTGCGTTTTCCCCGGAAAACGCGTTTTCGGCCGAAAACGTGTACGTTTGCACTTCCCCGCCACAGGGAAGGTGCTAGCCGGGAATTCTCTGCCTGGTTCTACCCGCTGCCCGGAACGCTACGCAGGGCAAAAGCGATTCTCGTCCTCCGTGCTTGCTTTTTCTCAGAAAGAGCCGTTGTGTGCTTTTTCGCCGAAAACGCGTTTTTGGCCGAAAACGTGTACGTTTACACTTCCCAGCCACAGGGAAGCTGCTAGCCGGGAATTCTCTGCCTGGTTCTACCCGCTGCCCGGAACGCTACGCAGGGCAAAAGCGATTCTCGTCCTCCGTGCTTGCTTTTTCTCAGAAAGAGCCGTGGTGTGCGTTTTCGCCGGAAAACGCGTTTTCGGCTGAAAACGTGTACGTTTGCACTTCCCCGCCACAGGGAAGCTGCTAGCCGGGAATTCTCTGCCTGGTTCTACCCGCTGCCCGGAACGCTACGCAGGGCAAAAGCGATTCTCGTCCTCCGTGCTTGCTTTTTCTCAGAAAGAGCCGTGGTGTGCGTTTTCGCCGGAAAACGCGTTTTCGGCCGAAAACGTGTACGTTTGCACTTCCCCGCCACAGGGAAGCTGCTAGCCGGGAATTCTCTGCCTGGTTCTACCCGCTGCCCGGAACGCTACGCAGGGCAAAAGCGATTCTCGTCCTCCGTGCTTGCTTTTTCTCAGAAAGAGCCGTGGTGTGCGTTTTCGCCGAAAACGCGTTTTCGGCCGAAAACGTGTACGTTTGCACTTCCCCGCCACAGGGAAGCTGCTAGCCGGGAATTCTCTGCCTGGTTCTACCCGCTGCCCGGAACGCTACGCAGGGCAAAAGCGATTCTCGTCCTCCGTGCTTGCTTTTTCTCAGAAAGAGCCGTGGTGTGCGTTTTCCCCGGAAAACGCGTTTTCGGCCGAAAACGTGTACGTTTGCACTTCCCCGCCACAGGGAAGCTGCTAGCCGGGAATTCTCTGCCTGGTTCTACCCGCTGCCCGGAACGCTAGGCAGGGCAAAAGCGATTCTCGTCCTCCGTGCTTGCTTTTTCTCAGAAAGAGCCGTGGTGTGCGTTTTCGCCGGAAAACGCGTTTTCGGCCGAAAACGTGTACGTTTGCACTTCCCGGCCACAGGGAAGCTGCTAGCCGGGAATTCTCTGCCTGGTTCTACCCGCTGCCCGGAACGCTACACAGGGCAAAAGCGATTCTCGTCCTCCGTGCTTGCTTTTTCTCAGAAAGAGCCGTTGTGTGCTTTTTCGCCGAAAACGCTTTTTTGGCGGAAAACGTGTACGTTTGCACTTCCCAGCCACAGGGAAGCTGCTAGCCGGGAATTCTCTGCCTGGTTCTACCCGCTGCCCGGAACGCTACGCAGGGCAAAAGCGATTCTTGTCCTCCGTGCTTGCTTTTTCTCAGAAAGAGCCGTTGTGTGCTTTTTCGCCGAAAACGCGTTTTTGGCCGAAAACGTGTACGTTTACACTTCCCAGCCACAGGAAAGCTGCTAGCCGGGAATTCTCTGCCTGGTTCTACCCGCTGCCCGGAACGCTACGCAGGGCAAAAGCGATTCTCGTCCTCCGTGCTTGCTTTTTCTCAGAAAGAGCCGTGGTGTGCGTTTTCGCCGGAAAACGCGTTTTCGGCCGAAAACGTGTACGTTTGCACTTCCCCGCCACAGGGAAGCTGCTAGCCGGGAATTCTCTGCCTGGTTCTACCCGCTGCCCGGAACGCTACGCAGGGCAAAAGCGATTCTCGTCCTCCATGCTTGCTTTTTCTCAGAAAGAGCCGTGGTGTGCGTTTTCGCCGGAAAACGCGTTTTCGGCCGAAAACGTGTACGTTTGCACTTCCCCGCCACAGGGAAGCTGCTAGCCGGGAATTCTCTGCCTGGTTCTACCCGCTGCCCGGAACGCTACGCAGGGCAAAAGCGATTCTCGTCCTCCGTGCTTGCTTTTTCTCAGAAAGAGCCGTGGTGTGCGTTTTCGCCGAAAACGCGTTTTCGGCCGAAAACGTGTACGTTTGCACTTCCCGGCCACAGGGAAGCTGCTAGCCGGGAATTCTCTGCCTGGTTCTACCCGCTGCCCGGAACGCTACGCAGGGCAAAAGCGATTCTCGTCCTCCGTGCTTGCTTTTTCTCAGAAAGAGCCGTTGTGTGCTTTTTCGCCGAAAACGCGTTTTTGGCCGAAAACGTGTACGTTTGCACTTCCCAGCCACAGGGAAGCTGCTAGCCGGGAATTCTCTGCCTGGTTCTACCCGCTGCCCGGAACGCTACGCAGGGCAAAAGCGATTCTCGTCCTCCGTGCTTGCTTTTTCTCAGAAAGAGCCGTTGTGTGCTTTTTCGCCGAAAACGCGTTTTTGGCCGAAAACGTGTACGTTTGCACTTCCCAGCCACAGGAAAGCTGCTAGCCGGGAATTCTCTGCCTGGTTCTACCCGCTGCCCGGAACGCTACGCAGGGCAAAAGCGGTTCTCGTCCTCCGTGCTTGCTTTTTCTCAGAAAGAGCCGTGGTGTGCGTTTTCCCCGGAAAACGCGTTTTCGGCCGAAAACGTGTACGTTTGCACTTCCCCGCCACAGGGAAGCTGCTAGCCGGGAATTCTCTGCCTGGTTCTACCCGCTGCCCGGAACGCTACGCAGGGCAAAAGCGATTCTCGTCCTCCGTGCTTGCTTTTTCTCAGAAAGAGCCGTGGTGTGCTTTTTCGCCGAAAACGCTTTTTTGGCCGAAAACGTGTACGTTTGCACTTCCCAGCCACAGGGAAGCTGCTAGCCGGGAATTCTCTGCCTGGTTCTACCCGCTGCCCGGAACGCTACGCAGGGCAAAAGCGATTCTCGTCCTCCGTGCTTGCTTTTTCTCAGAAAGAGCCGTGGTGTGCGTTTTCCCCGGAAAACGCGTTTTCGGCCGAAAACGTGTACGTTTGCACTTCCCGGCCACAGGGAAGCTGCTAGCCGGGAATTCTCTGCCTGGTTCTACCCGCTGCCCGGAACGCTACGCAGGGCAAAAGCGATTCTCGTCCTCCGTGCTTGCTTTTTCTCAGAAAGAGCCGTTGTGTGCTTTTTCGCCGAAAACGCTTTTTTGGCCGAAAACGTGTACGTTTGCACTTCCCAGCCACAGGGAAGCTGCTAGCCGGGAATTCTCTGCCTGGTTCTACCCGCTGCCCGGAACGCTACGCAGGGCAAAAGCGATTCTCGTCCTCCGTGCTTGCTTTTTCTCAGAAAGAGCCGTGGTGTGCGTTTTCCCCGGAAAACGCGTTTTCGGCCGAAAACGTGTACGTTTGCACTTCCCCGCCACAGGGAAGCTGCTAGCCGGGAATTCTCTGCCTGGTTCTACCCGCTGCCCGGAACGCTACGCAGGGCAAAAGCGATTCTCGTCCTCCGTGCTTGCTTTTTCTCAGAAAGAGCCGTGGTGTGCTTTTTCGCCGGAAAACGCGTTTTCGGCCGAAAACGTGTACGTTTGCACTTCCCCGCCACAGGGAAGCTGCTAGCCGGGAATTCTCTGCCTGGTTCTACCCGCTGCCCGGAACGCTAGGCAGGGCAAAAGCGATTCTCGTCCTCCGTGCTTGCTTTTTCTCAGAAAGAGCCGTGGTGTGCGTTTTCCCCGGAAAACGCGTTTTCGGCCGAAAACGTGTACGTTTGCACTTCCCCGCCACAGGGAAGCTGCTAGCCGGGAATTCTCTGCCTGGTTCTACCCGCTGCCCGGAACGCTAGGCAGGGCAAAAGCGATTCTCGTCCTCCGTGCTTGCTTTTTCTCAGAAAGAGCCGTGGTGTGCGTTTTCCCCGGAAAACGCGTTTTCGGCCGAAAACGTGTACGTTTGCACTTCCCCGCCACAGGGAAGGTGCTAGCCGGGAATTCTCTGCCTGGTTCTACCCGCTGCCCGGAACGCTACGCAGGGCAAAAGCGATTCTCGTCCTCCGTGCTTGCTTTTTCTCAGAAAGAGCCGTTGTGTGCTTTTTCGCCGAAAACGCGTTTTCGGCCGAAAACGTGTACGTTTGCACTTCCCCGCCACAGGGAAGCTGCTAGCCGGGAATTCTCTGCCTGGTTCTACCCGCTGCCCGGAACGCTACGCAGGGCAAAAGCGATTCTCGTCCTCCGTGCTTGCTTTTTCTCAGAAAGAGCCGTGGTGTGCGTTTTCGCCGGAAAACGCGTTTTCGGCCGAAAACGTGTACGTTTGCACTTCCCGGCCACAGGGAAGCTGCTAGCCGGGAATTCTCTGCCTGGTTCTACCCGCTGCCCGGAACGCTACACAGGGCAAAAGCGATTCTCGTCCTCCGTGCTTGCTTTTTCTCAGAAAGAGCCGTTGTGTGCTTTTTCGCCGAAAACGCTTTTTTGGCGGAAAACGTGTACGTTTGCACTTCCCAGCCACAGGGAAGCTGCTAGCCGGGAATTCTCTGCCTGGTTCTACCCGCTGCCCGGAACGCTACGCAGGGCAAAAGCGATTCTTGTCCTCCGTGCTTGCTTTTTCTCAGAAAGAGCCGTTGTGTGCTTTTTCGCCGAAAACGCGTTTTTGGCCGAAAACGTGTACGTTTACACTTCCCAGCCACAGGAAAGCTGCTAGCCGGGAATTCTCTGCCTGGTTCTACCCGCTGCCCGGAACGCTACGCAGGGCAAAAGCGATTCTCGTCCTCCGTGCTTGCTTTTTCTCAGAAAGAGCCGTGGTGTGCGTTTTCGCCGGAAAACGCGTTTTCGGCCGAAAACGTGTACGTTTGCACTTCCCCGCCACAGGGAAGCTGCTAGCCGGGAATTCTCTGCCTGGTTCTACCCGCTGCCCGGAACGCTACGCAGGGCAAAAGCGATTCTCGTCCTCCATGCTTGCTTTTTCTCAGAAAGAGCCGTGGTGTGCGTTTTCGCCGGAAAACGCGTTTTCGGCCGAAAACGTGTACGTTTGCACTTCCCCGCCACAGGGAAGCTGCTAGCCGGGAATTCTCTGCCTGGTTCTACCCGCTGCCCGGAACGCTACGCAGGGCAAAAGCGATTCTCGTCCTCCGTGCTTGCTTTTTCTCAGAAAGAGCCGTGGTGTGCGTTTTCGCCGAAAACGCGTTTTCGGCCGAAAACGTGTACGTTTGCACTTCCCGGCCACAGGGAAGCTGCTAGCCGGGAATTCTCTGCCTGGTTCTACCCGCTGCCCGGAACGCTACGCAGGGCAAAAGCGATTCTCGTCCTCCGTGCTTGCTTTTTCTCAGAAAGAGCCGTTGTGTGCTTTTTCGCCGAAAACGCGTTTTTGGCCGAAAACGTGTACGTTTGCACTTCCCAGCCACAGGGAAGCTGCTAGCCGGGAATTCTCTGCCTGGTTCTACCCGCTGCCCGGAACGCTACGCAGGGCAAAAGCGATTCTCGTCCTCCGTGCTTGCTTTTTCTCAGAAAGAGCCGTGGTGTGCGTTTTCGCCGGAAAACGCGTTTTCGGCCGAAAACGTGTACGTTTGCACTTCCCCGCCACAGGGAAGCTGCTAGCCGGGAATTCTCTGCCTGGTTCTACCCGCTGCCCGGAACGCTAGGCAGGGCAAAAGCGATTCTCGTCCTCCGTGCTTGCTTTTTCTCAGAAAGAGCCGTGGTGTGCGTTTTCGCCGGAAAACGCGTTTTCGGCCGAAAACGTGTACGTTTGCACTTCCCCGCCACAGGGAAGCTGCTAGCCGGGAATTCTCTGCCTGGTTCTACCCGCTGCCCGGAACGCTACGCAGGGCAAAAGCGATTCTCGTCCTCCGTGCTTGCTTTTTCTCAGAAAGAGCCGTGGTGTGCGTTTTCGCTGGAAAACGCGTTTTCGGCCGAAAACGTGTACGTTTGCACTTCCCGGCCACAGGGAAGCTGCTAGCCGGGAATTCTCTACCTGGTTCTACCCGCTGCCCGGAACGCTACGCAGGGCAAAAGCGATTCTCGTCCTCCGTGCTTGCTTTTTCTCAGAAAGAGCCGTGGTGTGCGTTTTCGCCGGAAAATGCGTTTTCGGCCGAAAACGTGTACGTTTGCACTTCCCAGCCACAGGGAAGCTGCTAGACGGGAATTCTCTGCCTTGTTCTACCCGCTGCCCGGAACGCTACGCAGGGCAAAAGCGATTCTCGTCCTCCGTGCTTGCTTTTTCTCAGAAAGAGCCGTGGTGTGCGTTTTCGCCGAAAACGCGTTTTTTGGCCGAAAACGTGTACGTTTGCACTTCCCCGCCACAGGGAAGCTGTTAGCCGGGAATTCTCTGCCTGGTTCTACCCGCTGCCCGGAACGCTACGCAGGGCAAAAGCGATTCTCGTCCTCCGTGCTTGCTTTTTCTCAGAAAGAGCCGTGGTGTGCGTTTTCGCCGGAAACGCGTTTTCGGCCGAAAACGTGTACGTTTGCACTTCCCAGCCACATGGAAGCTGCTAGCCGGGAATTCTCTGCCTGGTTCTACCCGCTGCCCGTTACGCTACGCAGGGCAAAAGCGATTCTCGTCCTCCGTGCTTGCTTTTTCTCAGAAAGAGCCGTGGTGTGCGTTTTCGCCGGAAAACGCGTTTTCGGCCGAAAACGTGTACGTTTGCACTTCCCCGCCACAGGGAAGCTGCTAGCCGGGAATTCTCTGCCTGGTTCTACCCGCTGCCCGGAACGCTACGCAGGGCAAAAGCGATTCTCGTCCTCCGTGCTTGCTTTTTCTCAGAAAGAGCCGTGGTGTGCGTTTTCGCCGGAAAACGCGTTTTCGGCCGAAAACGTGTACGTTTGCACTTCCCCGCCACAGGGAAGCTGCTAGCCGGGAATTCTCTGCCTGGTTCTACCCGCTGCCCGGAACGCTACGCAGGGCAAAAGCGATTCTCGTCCTCCGTGCTTGCTTTTTCTCAGAAAGAGCCGTGGTGTGCGTTTTCGCCGAAAACGCGTTTTTGGCAGAAAACGTGTACGTTTGCACTTCCCCGCCACAGGGAAGCTGCTAGCCGGGAATTCTCTGCCTGGTTCTACCCGCTGCCCGGAACGCTACGCAGGGCAAAAGCGATTCTCGTCCTCCGTGCTTGCTTTTTCTCAGAAAGAGCCGTTGTGTGCTTTTTCGCCGAAAACGCGTTTTTGGCCGAAAACGTGTACGTTTACACTTCCCAGCCACAGGAAAGCTGCTAGCCGGGAATTCTCTGCCTGGTTCTACCCGCTGCCCGGAACGCTACGCAGGGCAAAAGCGATTCTCGTCCTCCGTGCTTGCTTTTTCTCAGAAAGAGCCGTGGTGTGCGTTTTCGCCGGAAAACGCGTTTTCGGCCGAAAACGTGTACGTTTGCACTTCCCCGCCACAGGGAAGCTGCTAGCCGGGAATTCTCTGCCTGGTTCTACCCGCTGCCCGGAACGCTACGCAGGGCAAAAGCGATTCTCGTCCTCCGTGCTTGCTTTTTCTCAGAAAGAGCCGTGGTGTGCGTTTTCGCCGGAAAACGCGTTTTCGGCCGAAAACGTGTACGTTTGCACTTCCCGGCCACAGGGAAGCTGCTAGCCGGGAATTCTCTGCCTGGTTCTACCCGCTGCCCGGAACGCTACGCAGGGCAAAAGCGATTCTCGTCCTCCGTGCTTGCTTTTTCTCAGAAAGAGCCGTGGTGTGCGTTTTCCCCGGAAAACGCGTTTTCGGCCGAAAACGTGTACGTTTGCACTTCCCCGCCACAGGGAAGCTGCTAGCCGGGAATTCTCTGCCTGGTTCTACCCGCTGCCCGGAACGCTACGCAGGGCAAAAGCGATTCTCGTCCTCCGTGCTTGCTTTTTCTCAGAAAGAGCCGTGGTGTGCGTTTTCGCCGAAAACGCGTTTTTGGCCGAAAACGTGTACGTTTGCACTTCCCAGCCACAGGGAAGCTGCTAGCCGGGAATTCTCTGCCTGGTTCTACCCGCTGCCCGGAACGCTACGCAGGGCAAAAGCGATTCTCGTCCTCCGTGCTTGCTTTTTCTCAGAAAGAGCCGTTGTGTGCTTTTTCGCCGAAAACGCGTTTTTGGCCGAAAACGTGTACGTTTGCACTTCCCAGCCACAGGAAAGCTGCTAGCCGGGAATTCTCTGCCTGGTTCTACCCGCTGCCCGGAACGCTACGCAGGGCAAAAGCGGTTCTCGTCCTCCGTGCTTGCTTTTTCTCAGAAAGAGCCGTGGTGTGCGTTTTCGCCGGAAAATGCGTTTTCGGCCGAAAACGTGTACGTTTGCACTTCCCCGCCACAGGGAAGCTGCTAGCCGGGAATTCTCTGCCTGGTTCTACCCGCTGCCCGGAACGCTAGGCAGGGCAAAAGCGATTCTCGTCCTCCGTGCTTGCTTTTTCTCAGAAAGAGCCGTGGTGTGCGTTTTCGCCGGAAAACGCGTTTTTGGCAGAAAACGTGTACGTTTGCACTTCCCCGCCACAGGGAAGCTGCTAGCCGGGAATTCTCTGCCTGGTTCTACCCGCTGCCCGGAACGCTACGCAGGGCAAAAGCGATTCTCGTCCTCCGTGCTTGCTTTTTCTCAGAAAGAGCCGTTGTGTGCTTTTTCGCCGAAAACGCGTTTTTGGCCGAAAACGTGTACGTTTGCACTTCCCAGCCACAGGACAGCTGCTAGCCGGGAATTCTCTGCCTGGTTCTACCCGCTGCCCGGAACGCTACGCAGGGCAAAAGCGATTCTCGTCCTCCGTGCTTGCTTTTTCTCAGAAAGAGCCGTGGTGTGCGTTTTCGCCGGAAAACGCGTTTTCGGCCGAAAACGTGTACGTTTGCACTTCCCCGCCACAGGGAAGCTGCTAGCCGGGAATTCTCTGCCTGGTTCTACCCGCTGCCCGGAACGCTACGCAGGGCAAAAGCGATTCTCGTCCTCCGTGCTTGCTTTTTCTCAGAAAGAGCCGTGGTGTGCGTTTTCGCCGGAAAACGCGTTTTTGGCAGAAAACGTGTACGTTTGCACTTCCCCGCCACAGGGAAGCTGCTAGCCGGGAATTCTCTGCCTGGTTCTACCCGCTGCCCGGAACGCTACGCAGGGCAAAAGCGATTCTCGTCCTCCGTTCTTGCTTTTTCTCAGAAAGAGCCGTGGTGTGCGTTTTCGCCGGAAAACGCGTTTTCGGCCGAAAACGTGTACGTTTGCACTTCCCCGCCACAGGGAAGCTGCTAGCCGGGAATTCTCTGCCTGGTTCTACCCGCTGCCCGGAACGCTAGGCAGGGCAAAAGCGATTCTCGTCCTCCGTGCTTGCTTTTTCTCAGAAAGAGCCGTGGTGTGCGTTTTCGCCGGAAAACGCGTTTTCGGCCGAAAACGTGTACGTTTGCACTTCCCCGCCACAGGGAAGCTGCTAGCCGGGAATTCTCTGCCTGGTTCTACCCGCTGCCCGGAACGCTACGCAGGGCAAAAGCGATTCTCGTCCTCCGTGCTTGCTTTTTCTCAGAAAGAGCCGTGGTGTGCGTTTTCGCCGGAAAACGCGTTTTCGGCCGAAAACGTGTACGTTTGCAGTTCCCCGCCACAGGGAAGCTGCTAGCCGGGAATTCTCTGCCTGGTTCTACCCGCTGCCCGGAACGCTACGCAGGGCAAAAGCGATTCTCGTCCTCCGTGCTTGCTTTTTCTCAGAAAGAGCCGTTGTGTGCTTTTTCGCCGAAAACGCGTTTTTGGCCGAAAACGTGTACGTTTGCACTTCCCAGCCACAGGAAAGCTGCTAGCCGGGAATTCTCTGCCTGGTTCAACCCGCTGCCCGGAACGCTACGCAGGGCAAAAGCGGTTCTCGTCCTCCGTGCTTGCTTTTTCTCAGAAAGAGCCGTGGTGTGCGTTTTCGCCGGAAAATGCGTTTTCGGCCGAAAACGTGTACGTTTGCACTTCCCCGCCACAGGGAAGCTGCTAGCCGGGAATTCTCTGCCTGGTTCTACCCGCTGCCCGGAACGCTACGCAGGGCAAAAGCGATTCTCGTCCTCCGTGCTTGCTTTTTCTCAGAAAGAGCCGTGGTGTGCTTTTTCGCCGAAAACGCGTTTTTGGCCGAAAACGTGTACGTTTGCACTTCCCAGCCACAGGAAAGCTGCTAGCCGGGAATTCTCTGCCTGGTTCTACCCGCTGCCCGGAACGCTAGGCAGGGCAAAAGCGATTCTCGTCCTCCGTGCTTGCTTTTTCTCAGAAAGAGCCGTGGTGTGCGTTTTCGAAGGAAAACGCGTTTTCGGCCGAAAACGTGTACGTTTGCACTTCCCAGCCACAGGGAAGCTGCTAGCCGGGAATTCTCTGCCTGGTTCTACCCGCTGCCCGGAACGCTACGCAGGGCAAAAGCGATTCTCGTCCTCCGTGCTTGCTTTTTCTCAGAAAGAGCCGTGGTGTGCGTTTTCGCCGAAAACGCGTTTTCGGCCGAAAACGTGTACGTTTGCACTTCCCAGCCACAGGGAAGCTGCTAGCCGGGAATTCTCTGCCTGGTTCTACCCGCTGCCCGTTACGCTACGCAGGGCAAAAGCGATTCTCGTCCTCCGTGCTTGCTTTTTCTCAGAAAGAGCCGTGGTGTGCGTTTTCCCCGGAAAACGCGTTTTCGGCCGAAAACGTGTACGTTTGCACTTCCCAGCCACAGGGAAGCTGCTAGCCGGGAATTCTCTGCCTGGTTCTACCCGCTGCCCGGAACGCTACGCAGGGCAAAAGCGGTTCTCGTCCTCCGTGCTTGCTTTTTCTCAGAAAGAGCCGTGGTGTGCGTTTTCGCCGGAAAATGCGTTTTCGGACGAAAACGTGTACATTTGCACTTCCCCGCCACAGGGAAGCTGCTAGCCGGGAATTCTCTGCCTGGTTCTACCCGCTGCCCGCAACGCTACGCAGGGCAAAAGCGGTTCTCGTCCTCCGTGCTTGCTTTTTCTCAGAAAGAGCCGTGGTGTGCGTTTTCGCCGGAAAATGCGTTTTCGGCCGAAAACGTGTACGTTTGCACTTCCCAGCCACAGGGAAGCTGCTAGCCGGGAATTCTCTGCCTGGTTCTACCCGCTGCCCGGAACGCTACGCAGGGCAAAAGCGATTCTCGTCCTCCGTGCTTGCTTTTTCTCAGAAAGAGCCGTTGTGTGCTTTTTCGCCGAAAACGCGTTTTTGGCCGAAAACGTGTACGTTTGCACTTCCCAGCCACAGGAAAGCTGCTAGCCGGGAATTCTCTGCCTGGTTCTACCCGCTGCTCGGAACGCTACGCAGGGCAAAAGCGATTCTCGTCCTCCGTGCTTGCTTTTTCTCAGAAAGAGCCGTTGTGTGCTTTTTCGCCGAAAACGCGTTTTTGGCCGAAAACGTGTACGTTTGCACTTCCCAGCCACAGGGAAGCTGCTAGCCGGGAATTCTCTGCCTGGTTCTACCCGCTGCCCGGAACGCTACGCAGGGCAAAAGCGATTCTCGTCCTCCGTGCTTGCTTTTTCTCAGAAAGAGCCGTTGTGTGCTTTTTCGCCTAAAACGCGTTTTCGGCCGAAAACGTGTACGTTTGCACTTCCCGGCCACAGGGAAGCTGCTAGCCGGGAATTCTCTGCCTGGTTCTACCCGCTGCCCGGAACGCTACGCAGGGCAAAAGCGATTCTCGTCCTCCGTGCTTGCTTTTTCTCAGAAAGAGCCGTGGTGTGCGTTTTCCCCGGAAAACGCGTTTTCGGCCGAAAACGTGTACGTTTGCACTTCCCCGCCACAGGGAAGCTGCTAGCCGGGAATTCTCTGCCTGGTTCTACCCGCTGCCCGGAACGCTACGCAGGGCAAAAGCGATTCTCGTCCTCCGTGCTTGCTTTTTCTCAGAAAGAGCCGTGGTGTGCGTTTTCGCCGAAAACGCGTTTTTGGCCGAAAACGTGTACGTTTGCACTTCCCAGCCACAGGGAAGCTGCTAGCCGGGAATTCTCTGCCTGGTTCTACCCGCTGCCCGGAACGCTACGCAGGGCAAAAGCGATTCTCGTCCTCCGTGCTTGCTTTTTCTCAGAAAGAGCCGTTGTGTGCTTTTTCGCCGAAAACGCGTTTTTGGCCGAAAACGTGTACGTTTGCACTTCCCAGCCACAGGAAAGCTGCTAGCCGGGAATTCTCTGCCTGGTTCTACCCGCTGCCCGGAACGCTACGCAGGGCAAAAGCGGTTCTCGTCCTCCGTGCTTGCTTTTTCTCAGAAAGAGCCGTGGTGTGCGTTTTCGCCGGAAAATGCGTTTTCGGCCGAAAACGTGTACGTTTGCACTTCCCCGCCACAGGGAAGCTGCTAGCCGGGAATTCTCTGCCTGGTTCTACCCGCTGCCCGGAACGCTACGCAGGGCAAAAGCGATTCTCGTCCTCCGTGCTTGCTTTTTCTCAGAAAGAGCCGTGGTGTGCGTTTTCGCCGGAAAACGCGTTTTTGGCAGAAAACGTGTACGTTTGCACTTCCCCGCCACAGGGAAGCTGCTAGCCGGGAATTCTCTGCCTGGTTCTACCCGCTGCCCGGAACGCTACGCAGGGCAAAAGCGATTCTCGTCCTCCGTGCTTGCTTTTTCTCAGAAAGAGCCGTGGTGTGCGTTTTCGCCGAAAACGCGTTTTCGGCCGAAAACGTGTACGTTTGCACTTCCCCGCCACAGGGAAGCTGCTAGCCGGGAATTCTCTGCCTGGTTCTACCCGCTGCCCGTTACGCTACGCAGGGCAAAAGCGATTCTCGTCCTCCGTGCTTGCTTTTTCTCAGAAAGAGCCGTGGTGTGCGTTTTCCCCGGAAAACGCGTTTTCGGCCGAAAACGTGTACGTTTGCACTTCCCCGCCACAGGGAAGCTGCTAGCCGGGAATTCTCTGCCTGGTTCTACCCGCTGCCCGGAACGCTACGCAGGGCAAAAGCGATTCTCGTCCTCCGTGCTTGCTTTTTCTCAGAAAGAGCCGTGGTGTGCGTTTTCGCCGAAAACGCGTTTTTGGCCGAAAACGTGTACGTTTGCACTTCCCAGCCACAGGGAAGCTGCTAGCCGGGAATTCTCTGCCTGGTTCTACCCGCTGCCCGGAACGCTACGCAGGGCAAAAGCGATTCTCGTCCTCCGTGCTTGCTTTTTCTCAGAAAGAGCCGTTGTGTGCTTTTTCGCCGAAAACGCGTTTTTGGCCGAAAACGTGTACGTTTGCACTTCCCAGCCACAGGAAAGCTGCTAGCCGGGAATTCTCTGCCTGGTTCAACCCGCTGCCCGGAACGCTACGCAGGGCAAAAGCGGTTCTCGTCCTCCGTGCTTGCTTTTTCTCAGAAAGAGCCGTGGTGTGCGTTTTCGCCGGAAAATGCGTTTTCGGCCGAAAACGTGTACGTTTGCACTTCCCCACCACAGGGAAGCTGCTAGCCGGGAATTCTCTGCCTGGTTCTACCCGCTGCCCGGAACGCTACGCAGGGCAAAAGCGATTCTCGTCCTCCGTGCTTGCTTTTTCTCAGAAAGAGCCGTGGTGTGCTTTTTCGCCGAAAACGCGTTTTTGGCCGAAAACGTGTACGTTTGCACTTCCCAGCCACAGGAAAGCTGCTAGCCGGGAATTCTCTGCCTGGTTCTACCCGCTGCCCGGAACGCTAGGCAGGGCAAAAGCGATTCTCGTCCTCCGTGCTTGCTTTTTCTCAGAAAGAGCCGTGGTGTGCGTTTTCGCCGGAAAACGCGTTTTCGGCCGAAAACGTGTACGTTTGCACTTCCCCGCCACAGGGAAGCTGCTAGCCGGGAATTCTCTGCCTGGTTCTACCCGCTGCCCGGAACGCTACGCAGGGCAAAAGCGATTCTCGTCCTCCGTGCTTGCTTTTTCTCAGAAAGAGCCGTGGTGTGCGTTTTCGCCGAAAACGCGTTTTCGGCCGAAAACGTGTACGTTTGCACTTCCCAGCCACAGGGAAGGTGCTAGCCGGGAATTCTCTGCCTGGTTCTACCCGCTGCCCGTTACGCTACGCAGGGCAAAAGCGGTTCTCGTCCTCCGTGCTTGCTTTTTCTCAGAAAGAGCCGTGGTGTGCGTTTTCGCCTGAAAATGCGTTTTCGGACGAAAACGTGTACATTTGCACTTCCCCGCCACAGGGAAGCTGCTAGCCGGGAATTCTCTGCCTGGTTCTACCCGCTGCCCGCAACGCTACGCAGGGCAAAAGCGATTCTCGTCCTCCGTGCTTGCTTTTTCTCAGAAAGAGCCGTGGTGTGCGTTTTCGCCGGAAAATGCGTTTTCGGCCGAAAACGTGTACATTTGCACTTCCCCGCCACAGGGAAGCTGCTAGCCGGGAATTCTCTGCCTGGTTCTACCCGCTGCCCGGAACGCTACGCAGGGCAAAAGCGATTCTCGTCCTCCGTGCTTGCTTTTTCTCAGAAAGAGCCGTGGTGTGCGTTTTCGCCGAAAACGCGTTTTCGGCCGAAAACGTGTACGTTTGCACTTCCCAGCCACAGGGAAGCTGCTAGCCGGGAATTCTCTGCCTGGTTCTACCCGCTGCCCGTTACGCTACGCAGGGCAAAAGCGATTCTCGTCCTCCGTGCTTGCTTTTTCTCAGAAAGAGCCGTGGTGTGCGTTTTCCCCGGAAAACGCGTTTTCGGCCGAAAACGTGTACGTTTGCACTTCCCAGCCACAGGGAAGCTGCTAGCCGGCAATTCTCTGCCTGGTTCTACCCGCTGCCCGGAACGCTACGCAGGGCAAAAGCGGTTCTCGTCCTCCGTGCTTGCTTTTTCTCAGAAAGAGCCGTGGTGTGCGTTTTCGCCGGAAAATGCGTTTTCGGACGAAAACGTGTACATTTGCACTTCCCCGCCACAGGGAAGCTGCTAGCCGGGAATTCTCTGCCTGGTTCTACCCGCTGCCCGCAACGCTACGCAGGGCAAAAGCGGTTCTCGTCCTCCGTGCTTGCTTTTTCTCAGAAAGAGCCGTTGTGTGCTTTTTCGCCGAAAACGCGTTTTTGGCCGAAAACGTGTACGTTTGCACTTCCCCGCCACAGGAAAGCTGCTAGCCGGGAATTCTCTGCCTGGTTCAACCCGCTGCCCGGAACGCTACGCAGGGCAAAAGCGGTTCTCGTCCTCCGTGCTTGCTTTTTCTCAGAAAGAGCCGTGGTGTGCGTTTTCGCCGGAAAATGCGTTTTCGGCCGAAAACGTGTACGTTTGCACTTCCCCGCCACAGGGAAGCTGCTAGCCGGGAATTCTCTGCCTGGTTCTACCCGCTGCCCGCAACGCTACGCAGGGCAAAAGCGATTCTCGTCCTCCGTGCTTGCTTTTTCTCAGAAAGAGCCGTGGTGTGCGTTTTCGCCGAAAACGTGTTTTCGGCCGAAAACGTGTACGTTTGCACTTCCCAGCCACAGGGAAGCTGCTAGCCGGGAATTCTCTGCCTGGTTCTACCCGCTGCCCGTTACGCTACGCAGGGCAAAAGCGATTCTCGTCCTCCGTGCTTGCTTTTTCTCAGAAAGAGCCGTGGTGTGCGTTTTCCCCGGAAAACGCGTTTTCGGCCGAAAACGTGTACGTTTGCACTTCCCAGCCACAGGGAAGCTGCTAGCCGGGAATTCTCTGCCTGGTTCTACCCGCTGCCCGGAACGCTACGCAGGGCAAAAGCGGTTCTCGTCCTCCGTGCTTGCTTTTTCTCAGAAAGAGCCGTGGTGTGCGTTTTCGCCAGAAAATGCGTTTTCGGACGAAAACGTGTACATTTGCACTTCCCCGCCACAGGGAAGCTGCTAGCCGGGAATTCTCTGCCTGGTTCTACCCGCTGCCCGCAACGCTACGCAGGGCAAAAGCGGTTCTCGTCCTCCGTGCTTGCTTTTTCTCAGAAAGAGCCGTGGTGTGCGTTTTCGCCGGAAAATGCGTTTTCGGCCGAAAACGTGTACGTTTGCACTTCCCCGCCACAGGGAAGCTGCTAGCCGGGAATTCTCTGCCTGGTTCTACCCGCTGCCCGGAACGCTACGCAGGGCAAAAGCGATTCTCGTCCTCCGTGCTTGCTTTTTCTCAGAAAGAGCCGTGGTGTGCGTTTTCGCCGGAAAACGCGTTTTTGGCAGAAAACGTGTACGTTTGCACTTCCCCGCCACAGGGAAGCTGCTAGCCGGGAATTCTCTGCCTGGTTCTACCCGCTGCCCGTTACGCTACGCAGGGCAAAAGCGATTCTCGTCCTCCGTGCTTGCTTTTTCTCAGAAAGAGCCGTGGTGTGCGTTTTCCCCGGAAAACGCGTTTTCGGCCGAAAACGTGTACGTTTGCACTTCCCAGCCACAGGGAAGCTGCTAGCCGGGAATTCTCTGCCTGGTTCTACCCGCTGCCCGGAACGCTACGCAGGGCAAAAGCGGTTCTCGTCCTCCGTGCTTGCTTTTTCTCAGAAAGAGCCGTGGTGTGCGTTTTCGCCGGAAAATGCGTTTTCGGACGAAAACGTGTACATTTGCACTTCCCCGCCACAGGGAAGCTGCTAGCCGGGAATTCTCTGCCTGGTTCTACCCGCTGCCCGCAACGCTACGCAGGGCAAAAGCGGTTCTCGTCCTCCGTGCTTGCTTTTTCTCAGAAAGAGCCGTTGTGTGCTTTTTCGCCGAAAACGCGTTTTTGGCCGAAAACGTGTACGTTTGCACTTCCCAGCCACAGGAAAGCTGCTAGCCGGGAATTCTCTGCCTGGTTCAACCCGCTGCCCGGAACGCTACGCAGGGCAAAAGCGGTTCTCGTCCTCCGTGCTTGCTTTTTCTCAGAAAGAGCCGTGGTGTGCGTTTTCGCCGGAAAATGCGTTTTCGGCCGAAAACGTGTACGTTTGCACTTCCCCGCCACAGGGAAGCTGCTAGCCGGGAATTCTCTGCCTGGTTCTACCCGCTGCCCGTTACGCTACGCAGGGCAAAAGCGATTCTCGTCCTCCGTGCTTGCTTTTTCTCAGAAAGAGCCGTGGTGTGCGTTTTCCCCGGAAAACGCGTTTTCGGCCGAAAACGTGTACGTTTGCACTTCCCAGCCACAGGGAAGCTGCTAGCCGGGAATTCTCTGCCTGGTTCTACCCGCTGCCCGGAACGCTACGCAGGGCAAAAGCGGTTCTCGTCCTCCGTGCTTGCTTTTTCTCAGAAAGAGCCGTGGTGTGCGTTTTCGCCGGAAAATGCGTTTTCGGACGAAAACGTGTACATTTGCACTTCCCCGCCACAGGGAAGCTGCTAGCCGGGAATTCTCTGCCTGGTTCTACCCGCTGCCCGCAACGCTACACAGGGCAAAAGCGGTTCTCGTCCTCCGTGCTTGCTTTTTCTCAGAAAGAGCCGTTGTGTGCTTTTTCGCCGAAAACGCGTTTTTGGCCGAAAACGTGTACGTTTGCACTTCCCAGCCACAGGAAAGCTGCTAGCCGGGAATTCTCTGCCTGGTTCAACCCGCTGCCCGGAACGCTACGCAGGGCAAAAGCGGTTCTCGTCCTCCGTGCTTGCTTTTTCTCAGAAAGAGCCGTGGTGTGCGTTTTCGCCGGAAAATGCGTTTTCGGCCGAAAACGTGTACGTTTGCACTTCCCCGCCACAGGGAAGCTGCTAGCCGGGAATTCTCTGCCTGGTTCTACCCGCTGCCCGTTACGCTACGCAGGGCAAAAGCGATTCTCGTCCTCCGTGCTTGCTTTTTCTCAGAAAGAGCCGTGGTGTGCGTTTTCCCCGGAAAACGCGTTTTCGGCCGAAAACGTGTACGTTTGCACTTCCCAGCCACAGGGAAGCTGCTAGCCGGGAATTCTCTGCCTGGTTCTACCCGCTGCCCGGAACGCTACGCAGGGCAAAAGCGGTTCTCGTCCTCCGTGCTTGCTTTTTCTCAGAAAGAGCCGTGGTGTGCGTTTTCGCCAGAAAATGCGTTTTCGGACGAAAACGTGTACATTTGCACTTCCCCGCCACAGGGAAGCTGCTAGCCGGGAATTCTCTGCCTGGTTCTACCCGCTGCCCGCAACGCTACGCAGGGCAAAAGCGGTTCTCGTCCTCCGTGCTTGCTTTTTCTCAGAAAGAGCCGTGGTGTGCGTTTTCGCCGGAAAATGCGTTTTCGGCCGAAAACGTGTACGTTTGCACTTCCCCGCCACAGGGAAGCTGCTAGCCGGGAATTCTCTGCCTGGTTCTACCCGCTGCCCGGAACGCTACGCAGGGCAAAAGCGATTCTCGTCCTCCGTGCTTGTTTTTTCTCAGAAAGAGCCGTGGTGTGCGTTTTCGCCGGAAAACGCGTTTTTGGCAGAAAACGTGTACGTTTGCACTTCCCCGCCACAGGGAAGCTGCTAGCCGGGAATTCTCTGCCTGGTTCTACCCGCTGCCCGTTACGCTACGCAGGGCAAAAGCGATTCTCGTCCTCCGTGCTTGCTTTTTCTCAGAAAGAGCCGTGGTGTGCGTTTTCCCCGGAAAACGCGTTTTCGGCCGAAAACGTGTACGTTTGCACTTCCCAGCCACAGGGAAGCTGCTAGCCGGGAATTCTCTGCCTGGTTCTACCCGCTGCCCGGAACGCTACGCAGGGCAAAAGCGGTTCTCGTCCTCCGTGCTTGCTTTTTCTCAGAAAGAGCCGTGGTGTGCGTTTTCGCCGGAAAATGCGTTTTCGGACGAAAACGTGTACATTTGCACTTCCCCGCCACAGGGAAGCTGCTAGCCGGGAATTCTCTGCCTGGTTCTACCCGCTGCCCGCAACGCTACGCAGGGCAAAAGCGGTTCTCGTCCTCCGTGCTTGCTTTTTCTCAGAAAGAGCCGTTGTGTGCTTTTTCGCCGAAAACGCGTTTTTGGCCGAAAACGTGTACGTTTGCACTTCCCAGCCACAGGAAAGCTGCTAGCCGGGAATTCTCTGCCTGGTTCAACCCGCTGCCCGGAACGCTACGCAGGGCAAAAGCGGTTCTCGTCCTCCGTGCTTGCTTTTTCTCAGAAAGAGCCGTGGTGTGCGTTTTCGCCGGAAAATGCGTTTTCGGCCGAAAACGTGTACGTTTGCACTTCCCCGCCACAGGGAAGCTGCTAGCCGGGAATTCTCTGCCTGGTTCTACCCGCTGCCCGGAACGCTACGCAGGGCAAAAGCGATTCTCGTCCTCCGTGCTTGCTTTTTCTCAGAAAGAGCCGTGGTGTGCGTTTTCGCCGAAAACGCGTTTTCGGCCGAAAACGTGTACGTTTGCACTTCCCAGCCACAGGGAAGCTGCTAGCCGGGAATTCTCTGCCTGGTTCTACCCGCTGCCCGGAACGCTACGCAGGGCAAAAGCGATTCTCGTCCTCCGTGCTTGCATTTTCTCAGAAAGAGCCGTGGTGTGCGTTTTCGCCGGAAAACGCGTTTTTGGCAGAAAACGTGTACGTTTGCACTTCCCCGCCACAGGGAAGCTGCTAGCCGGGAATTCTCTGCCTGGTTCTACCCGCTGCCCGGAACGCTACGCAGGGCAAAAGCGGTTCTCGTCCTCCGTGCTTGCTTTTTCTCAGAAAGAGCCGTGGTGTGCGTTTTCGCCGGAAAACGCGTTTTTGGCAGAAAACGTGTACGTTTGCACTTCCCCGCCACAGGGAAGCTGCTAGCCGGGAATTCTCTGCCTGGTTCTACCCGCTGCCCGGAACGCTACGCAGGGCAAAAGCGCTTCTCGTCCTTCGTGCTTGCTTTTTCTCAGAAAGAGCCGTTGTGTGCTTTTTCGCCGAAAACGCGTTTTTGGCTGAAAACGTGTACGTTTGCACTTCCCCGCCACAGGGAAGCTGCTAGCCGGGAATTCTCTGCCTGGTTCTACCCGCTGCCCGGAACGCTAGGCAGGGCAAAAGCGATTCTCGTCCTCCGTGCTTGCTTTTTCTCAGAAAGAGCCGTGGTGTGCGTTTTCGCCGGAAAACGCGTTTTCGGCCGAAAACGTGTACGTTTGCACTTCCCCGCCACAGGGAAGCTGCTAGCCGGGAATTCTCTGCCTGGTTCTACCCGCTGCCCGGAACGCTACGCAGGGCAAAAGCGATTCTCGTCCTCCGTGCTTGCTTTTTCTCAGAAAGAGCCGTGGTGTGCGTTTTCGCCGGAAAACGCGTTTTCGGCCGAAAACGTGTACGTTTGCACTTCCCCGCCACAGGGAAGCTGCTAGCCGGGAATTCTCTGCCTGGTTCTACCCGCTGCCCGGAACGCTACGCAGGGCAAAAGCGATTCTCGTCCTCCGTGCTTGTTTTTTCTCAGAAAGAGCCGTGGTGTGCGTTTTCCCCGGAAAACGCGTTTTCGGCCGAAAACGTGTACGTTTGCACTTCCCCGCCACAGGGAAGCTGCTAGCCGGGAATTCTCTGCCTGGTTCTACCCGCTGCCCGTTACGCTACGCAGGGCAAAAGCGATTCTCGTCCTCCGTGCTTGCTTTTTCTCAGAAAGAGCCGTGGTGTGCGTTTTCCCCGGAAAACGCGTTTTCGGCCGAAAACGTGTACGTTTGCACTTCCCCGCCACAGGGAAGCTGCTAGCCGGGAATTCTCTGCCTGGTTCTACCCGCTGCCCGGAACGCTACGCAGGGCAAAAGCGATTCTCGTCCTCCGTGCTTGCTTTTTCTCAGAAAGAGCCGTGGTGTGCGTTTTCCCCGGAAAACGCGTTTTCGGCCGAAAACGTGTACGTTTGCACTTCCCCGCCACAGGGAAGCTGCTAGCCGGGAATTCTCTGCCTGGTTCTACCCGCTGCCCGGAACGCTACGCAGGGCAAAAGCGATTCTCGTCCTCCGTGCTTGCTTTTTCTCAGAAAGAGCCGTGGTGTGCGTTTTCGCCGAAAACGCGTTTTTGGCCGAAAACGTGTACGTTTGCACTTCCCAGCCACAGGGAAGCTGCTAGCCGGGAATTCTCTGCCTGGTTCTACCCGCTGCCCGGAACGCTACGCAGGGCAAAAGCGATTCTCGTCCTCCGTGCTTGCTTTTTCTCAGAAAGAGCCGTTGTGTGCTTTTTCGCCGAAAACGCGTTTTTGGCCGAAAACGTGTACGTTTGCACTTCCCAGCCACAGGACAGCTGCTAGCCGGGAATTCTCTGCCTGGTTCTACCCGCTGCCCGGAACGCTACGCAGGGCAAAAGCGATTCTCGTCCTCCGTGCTTGCTTTTTCTCAGAAAGAGCCGTGGTGTGCGTTTTCGCCGGAAAACGCGTTTTCGGCCGAAAACGTGTACGTTTGCACTTCCCCGCCACAGGGAAGCTGCTAGCCGGGAATTCTCTGCCTGGTTCTACCCGCTGCCCGGAACGCTACGCAGGGCAAAAGCGATTCTCGTCCTCCGTGCTTGCTTTTTCTCAGAAAGAGCCGTGGTGTGCGTTTTCGCCGGAAAACGCGTTTTTGGCAGAAAACGTGTACGTTTGCACTTCCCCGCCACAGGGAAGCTGCTAGCCGGGAATTCTCTGCCTGGTTCTACCCGCTGCCCGGAACGCTACGCAGGGCAAAAGCGATTCTCGTCCTCCGTGCTTGCTTTTTCTCAGAAAGAGCCGTGGTGTGCGTTTTCGCCGGAAAACGCGTTTTCGGCCGAAAACGTGTACGTTTGCACTTCCCCGCCACAGGGAAGCTGCTAGCCGGGAATTCTCTGCCTGGTTCTACCCGCTGCCCGGAACGCTACGCAGGGCAAAAGCGATTCTCGTCCTCCGTGCTTGCTTTTTCTCAGAAAGAGCCGTGGTGTGCGTTTTCGCCGAAAACGCGTTTTTGGCAGAAAACGTGTACGTTTGCACTTCCCAGCCACAGGGAAGCTGCTAGCCGGGAATTCTCTGCCTGGTTCTACCCGCTGCCCGGAACGCTACGCAGGGCAAAAGCGATTCTCGTCCTCCGTGCTTGCTTTTTCTCAGAAAGAGCCGTGGTGCGCTTTTTCGCTGAAAACGCGTTTTCGGCCGAAAACGTGTACGTTTGCACTTCCCGGCCACAGGGAAGCTGCTAGCCGGGAATTCTCTGCCTGGTTCTACCCGCTGCCCGGAACGCTACGCAGGGCAAAAGCGATTCTCGTCCTCCGTGCTTGCTTTTTCTCAGAAAGAGCCGTGGTGTGCGTTTTCGCCGGAAAATGCGTTTTCGGCCGAAAACGTGTACGTTTGCACTTCCCCGCCACAGGGAAGCTGCTAGCCGGGAATTCTCTGCCTGGTTCTACCCGCTGCCCGGAACGCTACGCAGGGCAAAAGCGATTCTCGTCCTCCGTGCTTGCTTTTTCTCAGAAAGAGCCGTGGTGTGCGTTTTCGCCGGAAAACGCGTTTTCGGCCGAAAACGTGTACGTTTGCACTTCCCCGCCACAGGGAAGCTGCTAGCCGGGAATTCTCTGCCTGGTTCTACCCGCTGCCCGGAACGCTACGCAGGGCAAAAGCGATTCTCGTCCTCCGTGCTTGCTTTTTCTCAGAAAGAGCCGTGGTGTGCGTTTTCGCCGAAAACACTTTTTTGGCAGAAAACGTGTACGTTTGCACTTCCCAGCCACAGGGAAGCTGCTAGCCGGGAATTCTCTGCCTGGTTCTACCCGCTGCCCGGAACGCTACGCAGGGCAAAAGCGATTCTCGTCCTCCGTGCTTGCTTTTTCTCAGAAAGAGCCGTGGTGCGCTTTTTCGCTGAAAACGCGTTTTCGGCCGAAAACGTGTACGTTTGCACTTCCCGGCCACAGGGAAGCTGCTAGCCGGGAATTCTCTGCCTGGTTCTACCCGCTGCCCGGAACGCTACGCAGGGGAAAAGCGATTCTCGTCCTCCGTGCTTGCTTTTTCTCAGAAAGAGCCGTGGTGTGCGTTTTCGCCGGAAAATGCGTTTTCGGCCGAAAACGTGTACGTTTGCACTTCCCCGCCACAGGGAAGCTGCTAGCCGGGAATTCTCTGCCTGGTTCTACCCGCTGCCCGGAACGCTACGCAGGGCAAAAGCGATTCTCGTCCTCCGTGCTTGCTTTTTCTCAGAAAGAGCCGTGGTGTGCGTTTTCGCCGGAAAACGCGTTTTCGGCCGAAAACGTGTACGTTTGCACTTCCCCGCCACAGGGAAGCTGCTAGCCGGGAATTCTCTGCCTGGTTCTACCCGCTGCCCGGAACGCTACGCAGGGCAAAAGCGATTCTCGTCCTCCGTGCTTGCTTTTTCTCAGAAAGAGCCGTTGTGTGCTTTTTCGCCGAAAACGCGTTTTTGGCCGAAAACGTGTACGTTTGCACTTCCCAGCCACAGGAAAGCTGCTAGCCGGGAATTCTCTGCCTGGTTCTACCCGCTGCCCGGAACGCTAGGCAGGGCAAAAGCGATTCTCGTCCTCCGTGCTTGCTTTTTCTCAGAAAGAGCCGTTGTGTGCTTTTTCGCCGAAAACGCGTTTTTGGCCGAAAACGTGTACGTTTGCACTTCCCAGCCACAGGAAAGCTGCTATCCGGGAATTCTCTGCCTGGTTCTACCCGCTGCCCGGAACGCTACGCAGGGCAAAAGCGATTCTCGTCCTCCGTGCTTGCTTTTTCTCAGAAAGAGCCGTTGTGTGCTTTTTCGCCGAAAACGCGTTTTTGGCAGAAAACGTGTACGTTTGCACTTCCCAGCCACAGGGAAGCTGCTAGCCGGGAATTCTCTGCCTGGTTCTACCCGCTGCCCGGAACGCTACGCAGGGCAAAAGCGATTCTCGTCCTCCGTGCTTGCTTTTTCTCAGAAAGAGCCTTGGTGCGCTTTTTCGCTGAAAACGCGTTTTCGGCCGAAAACGTGTACGTTTGCACTTCCCGGCCACAGGGAAGCTGCTAGCCGGGAATTCTCTGCCTGGTTCTACCCGCTGCCCGGAACGCTACGCAGGGCAAAAGCGATTCTCGTCCTCCGTGCTTGCTTTTTCTCAGAAAGAGCCGTGGTGTGCGTTTTCGCCGGAAAATGCGTTTTCGGCCGAAAACGTGTACGTTTGCACTTCCCCACCACAGGGAAGCTGCTAGCCGGGAATTCTCTGCCTGGTTCTACCCGCTGCCCGGAACGCTACGCAGGGCAAAAGCGATTCTCGTCCTCCGTGCTTGCTTTTTCTCAGAAAGAGCCGTGGTGTGCGTTTTCGCCGGAAAACGCGTTTTCGGCCGAAAACGTGTACGTTTGCACTTCCCCGCCACAGGGAAGCTAGTAGCCGGGAATTCTCTGCCTGGTTCTACCCGCTGCCCGGAACGCTACGCAGGGCAAAAGCGATTCTCGTCCTCCGTGCTTGCTTTTTCTCAGAAAGAGCCGTGGTGTGCGTTTTCGCCGAAAACGCGTTTTTGGCAGAAAACGTGTACGTTTGCACTTCCCAGCCACAGGGAAGCTGCTAGCCGGGAATTCTCTGCCTGGTTCTACCCGCTGCCCGGAACGCTACGCAGGGCAAAAGCGATTCTCGTCCTCCGTGCTTGCTTTTTCTCAGAAAGAGCCGTGGTGCGCTTTTTCGCTGAAAACGCGTTTTCGGCCGAAAACGTGTACGTTTGCACTTCCCGGCCACAGGGAAGCTGCTAGCCGGGAATTCTCTGCCTGGTTCTACCCGCTGCCCGGAACGCTCCGCAGGGCAAAAGCGATTCTCGTCCTCCGTGCTTGCTTTTTCTCAGAAAGAGCCGTGGTGTGCGTTTTCGCCGGAAAAGGCGTTTTCGGCCGAAAACGTGTACGTTTGCACTTCCCCGCCACAGGGAAGCTGCTAGCCGGGAATTCTCTGCCTGGTTCTACCCGCTGCCCGGAACGCTACGCAGGGCAAAAGCGATTCTCGTCCTCCGTGCTTGCTTTTTCTCAGAAAGAGCCGTGGTGTGCGTTTTCGCCGGAAAACGCGTTTTCGGCCGAAAACGTGTACGTTTGCACTTCCCCGCCACAGGGAAGCTGCTAGCCGGGAATTCTCTGCCTGGTTCTACCCGCTGCCCGGAACGCTACGCAGGGCAAAAGCGATTCTCGTCCTCCGTGCTTGCTTTTTCTCAGAAAGAGCCGTGGTGTGCTTTTTCGCCGAAAACGCGTTTTTGGCCGAAAACGTGTACGTTTGCACTTCCCAGCCACAGGAAAGCTGCTAGCCGGGAATTCTCTGCCTGGTTCTACCCGCTGCCCGGAACGCTAGGCAGGGCAAAAGCGATTCTCGTCCTCCGTGCTTGCTTTTTCTCAGAAAGAGCCGTGGTGTGCGTTTTCGCCGGAAAACGCGTTTTCGGCCGAAAACGTGTACGTTTGCACTTCCCGGCCACAGGGAAGCTGCTAGCCGGGAATTCTCTGCCTGGTTCTACCCGCTGCCCGGAACGCTACGCAGGGCAAAAGCGATTCTCGTCCTCCGTGCTTGCTTTATCTCAGAAAGAGCCGTGGTGTGCGTTTTCGCCGGAAAACGCGTTTTCGGCCGAAAACGTGTACGTTTGCACTTCCCCGCCACAGGGAAGCTGCTAGCCGGGAATTCTCTGCCTGGTTCTACCCGCTGCCCGGAACGCTACGCAGGGCAAAAGCGATTCTCGTCCTCCGTGCTTGCTTTTTCTCAGAAAGAGCCGTGGTGTGCGTTTTCGCCGAAAACGCGTTTTTGGCAGAAAACGTGTACGTTTGCACTTCCCAGCCACAGGGAAGCTGCTAGCCGGGAATTCTCTGCCTGGTTCTACCCGCTGCCCGGAACGCTACGCAGGGCAAAAGCGATTCTCGTCCTCCGTGCTTGCTTTTTCTCAGAAAGAGCCGTGGTGCGCTTTTTCGCTGAAAACGCGTTTTCGGCCGAAAACGTGTACGTTTGCACTTCCCGGCCACAGGGAAGCTGCTAGCCGGGAATTCTCTGCCTGGTTCTACCCGCTGCCCGGAACGCTACGCAGGGCAAAAGCGATTCTCGTCCTCCGTGCTTGCTTTTTCTCAGAAAGAGCCGTGGTGTGCGTTTTCGCCGGAAAATGCGTTTTTGGCAGAAAACGTGTACGTTTGCACTTCCCCGCCACAGGGAAGCTGCTAGCCGGGAATTCTCTGCCTGGTTCTACCCGCTGCCCGGAACGCTAGGCAGGGCAAAAGCGATTCTCGTCCTCCGTGCTTGCTTTTTCTCAGAAAGAGCCGTGGTGTGCGTTTTCCCCGGAAAACGCGTTTTCGGCCGAAAACGTGTACGTTTGCACTTCCCCGCCACAGGGAAGCTGCTAGCCGGGAATTCTCTGCCTGGTTCTACCCGCTGCCCGGAACGCTACGCAGGGCAAAAGCGATTCTCGTCCTCCGTGCTTGCTTTTTCTCAGAAAGAGCCGTGGTGTGCGTTTTCCCCGGAAAACGCGTTTTCGGCCGAAAACGTGTACGTTTGCACTTCCCGGCCACAGGGAAGCTGCTAGCCGGGAATTCTCTGCCTGGTTCTACCCGCTGCCCGGAACGCTACGCAGGGCAAAAGTGATTCTCCTCCTCCGTGCTTGCTTTTTCTCAGAAAGAGCCGTGGTGTGCGTTTTCGCCGAAAACGCGTTTTCGGCCGAAAACGTGTACGTTTGCACTTCCCGGCCACAGGGAAGCTGCTAGCCGGGAATTCTCTGCCTGGTTCTACCCGCTGCCCGGAACGCTAGGCAGGGCAAAAGCGATTCTCGTCCTCCGTGCTTGCTTTTTCTCAGAAAGAGCCGTGGTGTGCGTTTTCCCCGGAAAACGCGTTTTCGGCCGAAAACGTGTACGTTTGCACTTCCCCGCCACAGGGAAGCTGCTAGCCGGGAATTCTCTGCCTGGTTCTACCCGCTGCCCGGAACGCTACGCAGGGCAAAAGCGATTCTCGTCCTCCGTGCTTGCTTTTTCTCAGAAAGAGCCGTGGTGTGCGTTTTCGCCGGAAAACGCGTTTTCGGCCGAAAACGTGTACGTTTGCACTTCCCGGCCACAGGGAAGCTGCTAGCCGGGAATTCTCTGCCTGGTTCTACCCGCTGCCCGGAACGCTACGCAGGGCAAAAGCGATTCTCGTCCTCCGTGCTTGCTTTTTCTCAGAAAGAGCCGTTGTGTGCTTTTTCGCCGAAAACGCTTTTTTGGCCGAAAACGTGTACGTTTGCACTTCCCAGCCACAGGGAAGCTGCTAGCCGGGAATTCTCTGCCTGGTTCTACCCGCTGCCCGGAACGCTACGCAGGGCAAAAGCGATTCTTGTCCTCCGTGCTTGCTTTTTCTCAGAAAGAGCCGTGGTGTGCGTTTTCGCCGGAAAACGCGTTTTCGGCCGAAAACGTGTACGTTTGCACTTCCCGGCCACAGGGAAGCTGCTAGCCGGGAATTCTCTGCCTGGTTCTACCCGCTGCCCGGAACGCTACGCAGGGCAAAAGCGATTCTCGTCCTCCGTGCTTGCTTTTTCTCAGAAAGAGCCGTGGTGTGCTTTTTCGCCGGAAAACGCGTTTTCGGCCGAAAACGTGTACGTTTGCACTTCCCCGCCACAGGGAAGCTGCTAGCCGGGAATTCTCTGCCTGGTTCTACCCGCTGCCCGGAACGCTAGGCAGGGCAAAAGCGATTCTCGTCCTCCGTGCTTGCTTTTTCTCAGAAAGAGCCGTGGTGTGCGTTTTCCCCGGAAAACGCGTTTTCGGCCGAAAACGTGTACGTTTGCACTTCCCCGCCACAGGGAAGCTGCTAGCCGGGAATTCTCTGCCTGGTTCTACCCGCTGCCCGGAACGCTAGGCAGGGCAAAAGCGATTCTCGTCCTCCGTGCTTGCTTTTTCTCAGAAAGAGCCGTGGTGTGCGTTTTCGCCGAAAACGCGTTTTCGGCCGAAAACGTGTACGTTTGCACTTCCCGGCCACAGGGAAGCTGCTAGCCGGGAATTCTCTGCCTGGTTCTACCCGCTGCCCGGAACGCTACGCAGGGCAAAAGCGATTCTCGTCCTCCGTGCTTGCTTTTTCTCAGAAAGAGCCGTTGTGTGCTTTTTCGCCGTAAACGCGTTTTTGGCCGAAAACCTGTACGTTTGCACTTCCCAGCCACAGGGAAGCTGCTAGCCGGGAATTCTCTGCCTGGTTCTACCCGCTGCCCGGAACGCTACGCAGGGCAAAAGCGATTCTCGTCCTCCGTGCTTGCTTTTTCTCAGAAAGAGCCGTGGTGTGCGTTTTCGCCGGAAAACGCGTTTTCGGCCGAAAACGTGTACGTTTGCACTTCCCGGCCACAGGGAAGCTGCTAGCCGGGAATTCTCTGCCTGGTTCTACCCGCTGCCCGTTACGCTACGCAGGGCAAAAGCGATTCTCGTCCTCCGTGCTTGCTTTTTCTCAGAAAGAGCCGTGGTGTGCGTTTTCGCCGGAAAACGCGTTTTCGGCCGAAAACGTGTACGTTTGCACTTCCCGGCCACAGGGAAGCTGCTAGCCGGGAATTCTCTGCCTGGTTCTACCCGCTGCCCGTTACGCTACGCAGGGCAAAAGCGATTCTCGTCCTCCGTGCTTGCTTTTTCTCAGAAAGAGCCGTGGTGTGCTTCTTCGCCGGAAAACGCGTTTTCGGCCGAAAACGTGTACGTTTGCACTTCCCCGCCACAGGGAAGCTGCTAGCCGGGAATTCTCTGCCTGGTTCTACCCGCTGCCCGTTACGCTACGCAGGGCAAAAGCGATTCTCGTCCTCCGTGCTTGCTTTTTCTCAGAAAGAGCCGTGGTGTGCGTTTTCGCCGGAAAACGCGTTTTCGGCCGAAAACGTGTACGTTTGCACTTCCCCGCCACAGGGAAGCTGCTAGCCGGGAATTCTCTGCCTGGTTCTACCCGCTGCCCGGAACGCTAGGCAGGGCAAAAGCGATTCTCGTCCTCCGTGCTTGCTTTTTCTCAGAAAGAGCCGTGGTGTGCGTTTTCCCCGGAAAACGCGTTTTCGGCCGAAAACGTGTACGTTTGCACTTCCCCGCCACAGGGAAGCTGCTAGCCGGGAATTCTCTGCCTGGTTCAACTCGCTGCCCGGAACGCTACGCAGGGCAAAAGCGATTCTCGTCCTCCGTGCTTGCTTTTTCTCAGAAAGAGCCGTGGTGTGCGTTTTCGCCGGAAAACGCGTTTTCGGCCGAAAACGTGTACGTTTGCACTTCCCAGCCACAGGGAAGCTGCTAGCCGGGAATTCTCTGCCTGGTTCTACCCGCTGCCCGGAACGCTACGCAGGGCAAAAGCGATTCTCGTCCTCTGTGCTTGCTTTTTCTCAGAAAGAGCCGTGGTGTGCGTTTTCGCCGGAAAACGCGTTTTCGGCCGAAAACGTGTACGTTTGCACTTCCCCGCCACAGGGAAGCTGCTAGCCGGGAATTCTCTGCCTGGTTCTACCCGCTGCCCGGAACGCTACGCAGGGCAAAAGCGATTCTCGTCCTCCGTGCTTGCTTTTTCTCAGAAAGAGCCGTGGTGTGCTTTTTCGCCGGAAAACGCGTTTTCGGCCGAAAACGTGTACGTTTGCACTTCCCCGCCACAGGGAAGCTGCTAGCCGGGAATTCTCTGCCTGGTTCTACCCGCTGCCCGGAACGCTAGGCAGGGCAAAAGCGATTCTCGTCCTCCGTGCTTGCTTTTTCTCAGAAAGAGCCGTGGTGTGCGTTTTCCCCGGAAAACGCGTTTTCGGCCGAAAACGTGTACGTTTGCACTTCCCCGCCACAGGGAAGCTGCTAGCCGGGAATTCTCTGCCTGGTTCTACCCGCTGCCCGGAACGCTAGGCAGGGCAAAAGCGATTCTCGTCCTCCGTGCTTGCTTTTTCTCAGAAAGAGCCGTGGTGTGCGTTTTCGCCGGAAAATGCGTTTTCGGCCGAAAACGTGTACGTTTGCACTTCCCGGCCACAGGGAAGCTGCTAGCCGGGAATTCTCTGCCTGGTTCTACCCGCTGCCCGGAACGCTACGCAGGGCAAAAGCGATTCTCGTCCTCCGTGCTTGCTTTTTCTCAGAAAGAGCCGTTGTGTACTTTTTCGCCGTAAACGCGTTTTTGGCCGAAAACGTGTACGTTTGCACTTCCCAGCCACAGGGAAGCTGCTAGCCGGGAATTCTCTGCCTGGTTCTACCCGCTGCCCGGAACGCTACGCAGGGCAAAAGCGATTCTCGTCCTCCGTGCTTGCTTTTTCTCAGAAAGAGCCGTGGTGTGCGTTTTCGCCGGAAAACGCGTTTTCGGCCGAAAACGTGTACGTTTGCACTTCCCGGCCACAGGGAAGCTGCTAGCCGGGAATTCTCTGCCTGGTTCTACCCGCTGCCCGTTACGCTACGCAGGGCAAAAGCGATTCTCGTCCTCCGTGCTTGCTTTTTCTCAGAAAGAGCCGTTGTGTGCTTTTTCGCCGTAAACGCGTTTTTGGCCGAAAACGTGTACGTTTGCACTTCCCCGCCACAGGGAAGCTGCTAGCCGGGAATTCTCTGCCTGGTTCTACCCGCTGCCCGGAACGCTACGCAGGGCAAAAGCGATTCTCGTCCTCCGTGCTTGCTTTTTCTCAGAAAGAGCCGTGGTGTGCGTTTTCGCCGGAAAACGCGTTTTCGGGCGAAAACGTGTACGTTTGCACTTCCCCGCCACAGGGAAGCTGCTAGCCGGGAATTCTCTGCCTGGTTCTACCCGCTGCCCGGAACGCTACGCAGGGCAAAAGCGATTCTCGTCCTCCGTGCTTGCTTTTTCTCAGAAAGAGCCGTGGTGTGCTTTTTCGCCGGAAAACGCGTTTTCGGCCGAAAACGTGTACGTTTGCACTTCCCCGCCACAGGGAAGCTGCTAGCCGGGAATTCTCTGCCTGGTTCTACCCGCTGCCCGTTACGCTACGCAGGGCAAAAGCGATTCTCGTCCTCCGTGCTTGCTTTTTCTCAGAAAGAGCGTGGTGTGCTTTTTCGCCGGAAAACGCGTTTTCGGCCGAAAACGTGTACGTTTGCACTTCCCAGCCACAGGGAAGCTGCTAGCCGGGAATTCTCTGCCTGGTTCTACCCGCTGCCCGGAACGCTACGCAGGGCAAAAGCGATTCTCGTCCTCCGTGCTTGCTTTTTCTCAGAAAGAGCCGTGGTGTGCGTTTTCCTCGGAAAACGCGTTTTCGGCCGAAAACGTGTACGTTTGCACTTCCCCGCCACAGGGAAGCTGCTAGCCGGGAATTCTCTGCCTGGTTCTACCCGCTGCCCGGAACGCTAGGCAGGGCAAAAGCGATTCTCGTCCTCCGTGCTTGCTTTTTCTCAGAAAGAGCCGTGGTGTGCGTTTTCGCCGGAAAACGCGTTTTCGGCCGAAAACGTGTACGTTTGCACTTCCCCGCCACAGGGAAGCTGCTAGCCGGGAATTCTCTGCCTGGTTCTACCCGCTGCCCGGAACGCTAGGCAGGGCAAAAGCGATTCTCGTCCTCCGTGCTTGCTTTTTCTCAGAAAGAGCCGTGGTGTGCGTTTTCGCCGGAAAACGCGTTTTCGGCCGAAAACGTGTACGTTTGCACTTCCCCGCCACAGGGAAGCTGCTAGCCGGGAATTCTCTGCCTGGTTCTACCCGCTGCCCGGAACGCTACGCAGGGCAAAAGCGATTCTCGTCCTCCGTGCTTGCTTTTTCTCAGAAAGAGCCGTGGTGTGCGTTTTCCTCGGAAAACGCGTTTTCGGCCGAAAACGTGTACGTTTGCACTTCCCCGCCACAGGGAAGCTGCTAGCCGGGAATTCTCTGCCTGGTTCTACCCGCTGCCCGGAACGCTACGCAGGGCAAAAGCGATTCTCGTCCTCCGTGCTTGCTTTTTCTCAGAAAGAGCCGTGGTGTGCGTTTTCGCCGGAAAACGCGTTTTCGGCCGAAAACGTGTACGTTTGCACTTCCCCGCCACAGGGAAGATGCTAGCCGGGAATTCTCTGCCTGGTTCTACCCGCTGCCCGGAACGCTACGCAGGGCAAAAGCGATTCTCGTCCTCCGTGCTTGCTTTTTCTCAGAAAGAGCCGTGGTGTGCGTTTTCGCCGGAAAACGCGTTTTCGGCCGAAAACGTGTACGTTTGCACTTCCCCGCCACAGGGAAGCTGCTAGCCGGGAATTCTCTGCCTGGTTCTACCCGCTGCCCGGAACGCTACGCAGGGCAAAAGCGATTCTCGTCCTCCGTGCTTGCTTTTTCTCAGAAAGAGCCGTGGTGTGCGTTTTCCCCGGAAAACGCGTTTTCGGCCGAAAACGTGTACGTTTGCACTTCCCCGCCACAGGGAAGCTGCTAGCCGGGAATTCTCTGCCTGGTTCTACCCGCTGCCCGGAACGCTACGCAGGGCAAAAGCGATTCTCGTCCTCCGTGCTTGCTTTTTCTCAGAAAGAGCCGTGGTGTGCGTTTTCGCCGAAAACGCGTTTTTGGCAGAAAACGTGTACGTTTGCACTTCCCCGCCACAGGGAAGCTGCTAGCCGGGAATTCTCTGCCTGGTTCTACCCGCTGCCCGGAACGCTACGCAGGGCAAAAGCGATTCTCGTCCTCCGTGCTTGCTTTTTCTCAGAAAGAGCCGTGGTGTGCGTTTTCCCCGGAAAACGCGTTTTCGGCCGAAAACGTGTACGTTTGTACTTCCCCGCCACAGGGAAGCTGCTAGCCGGGAATTCTCTGCCTGGTTCTACCCGCTGCCCGGAACGCTACGCAGGGCAAAAGCGATTCTCGTCCTCCGTGCTTGCTTTTTCTCAGAAAGAGCCGTGGTGTGCGTTTTCCCCGGAAAACGCGTTTTCGGCCGAAAACGTGTACGTTTGCACTTCCCGGCCACAGGGAAGCTGCTAGCCGGGAATTCTCTGCCTGGTTCTACCCGCTGCCCGGAACGCTACGCAGGGCAAAAGCGATTCTCGTCCTCCGTGCTTGCTTTTTCTCAGAAAGAGCCGTGGTGTGCGTTTTCGCCGAAAACGCGTTTTCGGCCGAAAACGTGTACGTTTGCACTTCCCG
Source organism: Athene noctua (assembly GCF_965140245.1). Lineage (NCBI taxonomy): Eukaryota > Metazoa > Chordata > Aves > Strigiformes > Strigidae > Athene > Athene noctua. The sequence continues at coordinate 46,543 of NW_027437590.1, forward strand.
GCCACAGGGAAGCTGCTAGCCGGGAATTCTCTGCCTGGTTCTACCCGCTGCCCGGAACGCTACGCAGGGCAAAAGCGATTCTCGTCCTCCGTGCTTGCTTTTTCTCAGAAAGAGCCGTGGTGTGCGTTTTCGCCGGAAAACGCGTTTTCGGCCGAAAACGTGTACGTTTGCACTTCCCCGCCACAGGGAAGCGGCTAGCCGGGAATTCTCTGCCTGGTTCTACCCGCTGCCCGGAACGCTACGCAGGGCAAAAGCGATTCTCGTCCTCCGTGCTTGCTTTTTCTCAGAAAGAGCCGTGGTGTGCGTTTTCGCCGAAAACGCGTTTTTGGCAGAAAACGTGTACGTTTGCACTTCCCAGCCACAGGGAAGCTGCTAGCCGGGAATTCTCTGCCTGGTTCTACCCGCTGCCCGGAACGCTACGCAGGGCAAAAGCGATTCTCGTCCTCCGTGCTTGCTTTTTCTCAGAAAGAGCCGTTGTGTGCTTTTTCGCCGAAAACGCATTTTTTGGCCGAAAACATGTACGTTTGCACTTCCCAGCCACAGGAAAGCTGCTAGCCGGGAATTCTCTGCCTGGTTCTACCCGCTGCCCGGAACGCTACGCAGGGCAAAAGCGATTCTCGTCCTCCGTGCTTGCTTTTTCTCAGAAAGAGCCGTGGTGTGCGTTTTCCCCGGAAAACGCGTTTTCGGCCGAAAACGTGTACGTTTGCACTTCCCCGCCACAGGGAAGCTGCTAGCCGGGAATTCTCTGCCTGGTTCTACCCGCTGCCCGGAACGCTACGCAGGGCAAAAGCGATTCTCGTCCTCCGTGCTTGCTTTTTCTCAGAAAGAGCCGTGGTGTGCGTTTTCCTCGGAAAACGCGTTTTCGGCCGAAAACGTGTACGTTTCCACTTCCCGGCCACAGGGAAGCTGCTAGCCGGGAATTCTCTGCCTGGTTCTACCCGCTGCCCGGAACGCTACGCAGGGCAAAAGCGATTCTCGTCCTCCGTGCTTGCTTTTTCTCAGAAAGAGCCGTGGTGTGCGTTTTCGCCGGAAAACGCGTTTTCGGCCGAAAACGTGTACGTTTGCACTTCCCGGCCACAGGGAAGATGCTAGCCGGGAATTCTCTGCCTGGTTCTACCCGCTGCCCGGAACGCTACGCAGGGCAAAAGCGATTCTCGTCCTCCGTGCTTGCTTTTTCTCAGAAAGAGCCGTGGTGTGTTTTTTGGCGAAAACGCGTTTTTGGCCGAAAACGTGTACGTTTGCACTTCCCAGCCACAGGGAAGCTGCTAGCCGGGAATTCTCTGCCTGGTTCTACCCGCTGCCCGGAACGCTACGCAGGGCAAAAGCGATTCTTGTCCTCCGTGCTTGCTTTTTCTCAGAAAGAGCCGTGGTGTGCGTTTTCGCCGGAAAACGCGTTTTCGGCCGAAAACGTGTACGTTTGCACTTCCCCGCCACAGGGAAGCTGCTAGCCGGGAATTCTCTGCCTGGTTCTACCCGCTGCCCGGAACGCTACGCAGGGCAAAAGCGATTCTCGTCCTCCGTGCTTGCTTTTTCTCAGAAAGAGCCGTGGTGTGCGTTTTGGCCAGAAAACGCGTTTTCGGCCGAAAACGTGTACGTTTGCACTTCCCCGCCACAGGGAAGCTGCTAGCCGGGAATTCTCTGCCTGGTTCTACCCGCTGCCCGGAACGCTAGGCAGGGCAAAAGCGATTCTCGTCCTCCGTGCTTGCTTTTTCTCAGAAAGAGCCGTGGTGTGCGTTTTCGCCGGAAAACGCGTTTTCGGCCGAAAACGTGTACGTTTGCACTTCCCCGCCACAGGGAAGCGGCTAGCCGGGAATTCTCTGCCTGGTTCTACCCGCTGCCCGGAACGCTACGCAGGGCAAAAGCGATTCTCGTCCTCCGTGCTTGCTTTTTGTCAGAAAGAGCCGTGGTGTGCGTTTTCGCCGAAAACGCGTTTTTGGCAGAAAACGTGTACGTTTGCACTTCCCAGCCACAGGGAAGCTGCTAGCCGGGAATTCTCTGCCTGGTTCTAACCGCTGCCCGGAACGCTACGCAGGGCAAAAGCGATTCTCGTCCTCCGTGCTTGCTTTTTCTCAGAAAGAGCCGTTGTGTGCTTTTTCGCCGAAAACGCATTTTTTGGCCGAAAACATGTACGTTTGCACTTCCCTGCCACAGGAAAGCTGCTAGCCGGGAATTCTCTGCCTGGTTCTACCCGCTGCCCGGAACGCTACGCAGGGCAAAAGCGATTCTCGTCCTCCGTGCTTGCTTTTTCTCAGAAAGAGCCGTGGTGTGCGTTTTCCCCGGAAAACGCGTTTTCGGCCGAAAACGTGTACGTTTGCACTTCCCCGCCACAGGGAAGCTGCTAGCCGGGAATTCTCTGCCTGGTTCTACCCGCTGCCCGGAACGCTACGCAGGGCAAAAGCGATTCTCGTCCTCCGTGCTTGCTTTTTCTCAGAAAGAGCCGTGGTGTGCGTTTTCCTCGGAAAACGCGTTTTCGGCCGAAAACGTGTACGTTTCCAATTCCCGGCCACAGGGAAGCTGCTAGCCGGGAATTCTCTGCCTGGTTCTACCCGCTGCCCGGAACGCTACGCAGGGCAAAAGCGATTCTCGTCCTCCGTGCTTGCTTTTTCTCAGAAAGAGCCGTGGTGTGCGTTTTCGCCGGAAAACGCGTTTTCGGCCGAAAACGTGTACGTTTGCACTTCCCGGCCACAGGGAAGCTGCTAGCCGGGAATTCTCTGCCTGGTTCTACCCGCTGCCCGGAACGCTACGCAGGGCAAAAGCGATTCTCGTCCTCCGTGCTTGCTTTTTCTCAGAAAGAGCCGTGGTGTGTTTTTTGGCGAAAACGCGTTTTTGGCCGAAAACGTGTACGTTTGCACTTCCCAGCCACAGGGAAGCTGCTAGCCGGGAATTCTCTGCCTGGTTCTACCCGCTGCCCGGAACGCTACGCAGGGCAAAAGCGATTCTTGTCCTCCGTGCTTGCTTTTTATCAGAAAGAGCCGTGGTGTGCGTTTTCGCCGGAAAACACGTTTTCGGCCGAAAACGTGTACGTTTGCACTTCCCCGCCACAGGGAAGCTGCTAGCCGGGAATTCTCTGCCTGGTTCTACCCGCTGCCCGGAACGCTACGCAGGGCAAAAGCGATTCTCGTCCTCCGTGCTTGCTTTTTCTCAGAAAGAGCCGTGGTGTGCGTTTTGGCCGGAAAACGCGTTTTCGGCCGAAAACGTGTACGTTTGCACTTCCCCGCCACAGGGAAGCTGCTAGCCGGGAATTCTCTGCCTGGTTCTACCCGCTGCCCGGAACGGTAGGCAGGGCAAAAGCGATTCTCGTCCTCCGTGCTTGCTTTTTCTCAGAAAGAGCCGTGGTGTGCGTTTTCGCCGGAAAACGCGTTTTCGGCCGAAAACGTGTACGTTTGCACTTCCCCGCCACAGGGAAGCTGCTAGCCGGGAATTCTCTGCCTGGTTCTACCCGCTGCCCGGAACGCTACGCAGGGCAAAAGCGATTCTCGTCCTCCGTGCTTGCTTTTTCTCAGAAAGAGCCGTGGTGTGCGTTTTCCTCGGAAAACGCGTTTTCGGCCGAAAACGTGTACGTTTCCACTTCCCGGCCACAGGGAAGCTGCTAGCCGGGAATTCTCTGCCTGGTTCTACCCGCTGCCCGGAACGCTACGCAGGGCAAAAGCGATTCTCGTCCTCCGTGCTTGCTTTTTCTCAGAAAGAGCCGTGGTGTGCGTTTTCGCCGGAAAACGCGTTTTCGGCCGAAAACGTGTACGTTTGCACTTCCCGGCCACAGGGAAGCTGCTAGCCGGGAATTCTCTGCCTGGTTCTACCCGCTGCCCGGAACGCTACGCAGGGCAAAAGCGATTCTCGTCCTCCGTGCTTGCTTTTTCTCAGAAAGAGCCGTGGTGTGCGTTTTCGCCGGAAAACGCGTTTTCGGCCGAAAACGTGTACGTTTGCACTTCCCCGCCACAGGGAAGCGGCTAGCCGGGAATTCTCTGCCTGGTTCTACCCGCTGCCCGGAACGCTACGCAGGGCAAAAGCGATTCTCGTCCTCCGTGCTTGCTTTTTCTCAGAAAGAGCCGTGGTGTGCGTTTTCGCCGAAAACGCGTTTTTGGCAGAAAACGTGTACGTTTGCACTTCCCAGCCACAGGGAAGCTGCTAGCCGGGAATTCTCTGCCTGGTTCTACCCGCTGCCCGGAACGCTACGCAGGGCAAAAGCGATTCTCGTCCTCCGTGCTTGCTTTTTCTCAGAAAGAGCCGTTGTGTGCTTTTTCGCCGAAAACGCATTTTTTGGCCGAAAACATGTACGTTTGCACTTCCCAGCCACAGGAAAGCTGCTAGCCGGGAATTCTCTGCCTGGTTCTACCCGCTGCCCGGAACGCTACGCAGGGCAAAAGCGATTCTCGTCCTCCGTGCTTGCTTTTTCTCAGAAAGAGCCGTGGTGTGCGTTTTCCCCGGAAAACGCGTTTTCGGCCGAAAACGTGTACGTTTGCACTTCCCCGCCACAGGGAAGCTGCTAGCCGGGAATTCTCTGCCTGGTTCTACCCGCTGCCCGGACGCTACGCAGGGCAAAAGCGATTCTCGTCCTCCGTGCTTGCTTTTTCTCAGAAAGAGCCGTGGTGTGCGTTTTCCTCGGAAAACGCGTTTTCGGCCGAAAACGTGTACGTTTCCACTTCCCGGCCACAGGGAAGCTGCTAGCCGGGAATTCTCTGCCTGGTTCTACCCGCTGCCCGGAACGCTACGCAGGGCAAAAGCGATTCTCGTCCTCCGTGCTTGCTTTTTCTCAGAAAGAGCCGTGGTGTGCGTTTTCGCCGGAAAACGCGTTTTCGGCCGAAAACGTGTACGTTTGCACTTCTCGGCCACAGGGAAGCTGCTAGCCGGGAATTCTCTGCCTGGTTCTACCCGCTGCCCGGAACGCTACGCAGGGCAAAAGCGATTCTCGTCCTCCGTGCTTGCTTTTTCTCAGAAAGAGCCGTGGTGTGTTTTTTGGCGAAAACGCGTTTTTGGCCGAAAACGTGTACGTTTGCACTTCCCAGCCACAGGGAAGCTGCTAGCCGGGAATTCTCTGCCTGGTTCTACCCGCTGCCCGGAACGCTACGCAGGGCAAAAGCGATTCTTGTCCTCCGTGCTTGCTTTTTCTCAGAAAGAGCCGTGGTGTGCGTTTTCGCCGGAAAACGCGTTTTCGGCCGAAAACGTGTACGTTTGCACTTCCCCGCCACAGGGAAGCTGCTAGCCGGGAATTCTCTGCCTGGTTCTACCCGCTGCCCGGAACGCTACGCAGGGCAAAAGCGATTCTCGTCCTCCGTGCTTGCTTTTTCTCAGAAAGAGCCGTGGTGTGCGTTTTGGCCGGAAAACGCGTTTTCGGCCGAAAACGTGTACGTTTGCACTTCCCCGCCACAGGGAAGCTGCTAGCCGGGAATTCTCTGCCTGGTTCTACCCGCTGCCCGGAACGCTAGGCAGGGCAAAAGCGATTCTCGTCCTCCGTGCTTGCTTTTTCTCAGAAAGAGCCGTGGTGTGCGTTTTCGCCGGAAAACGCGTTTTCGGCCGAAAACGTGTACGTTTGCACTTCCCCGCCACAGGGAAGCTGCTAGCCGGGAATTCTCTGCCTGGTTCTACCCGCTGCCCGGAACGCTACGCAGGGCAAAAGCGATTCTCGTCCTCCGTGCTTGCTTTTTCTCAGAAAGAGCCGTGGTGTGCGTTTTCGCCGGAAAACGCGTTTTCGGCCGAAAACGTGTACGTTTGCACTTCCCCGCCACAGGGAAGCTGCTAGCCGGGAATTCTCTGCCTGGTTCTACCCGCTGCCCGGAACGCTACGCAGGGCAAAAGCGATTCTCGTCCTCCGTGCTTGCTTTTTCTCAGAAAGAGCCGTGGTGTGCGTTTTCGCCGAAAAGGCGTTTTTGGCAGAAAACGTGTACGTTTGCACTTCCCCGCCACAGGGAAGCTGCTAGCCGGGAATTCTCTGCCTGGTTCTACCCGCTGCCCGGAACGCTAGGCAGGGCAAAAGCGATTCTCGTCCTCCGTGCTTGCTTTTTCTCAGAAAGAGCCGTGGTGTGCGTTTTCCCCGGAAAACGCGTTTTCGGCCGAAAACGTGTACGTTTGCACTTCCCCGCCACAGGGAAGCTGCTAGCCGGGAATTCTCTGCCTGGTTCTACCCGCTGCCCGGAACGCTACGCAGGGCAAAAGCGATTCTCGTCCTCCGTGCTTGCTTTTTCTCAGAAAGAGCCGTGGTGTGCGTTTTCGCCGAAAAGGCGTTTTTGGCAGAAAACGTGTACGTTTGCACTTCCCCGCCACAGGGAAGCTGCTAGCCGGGAATTCTCTGCCTGGTTCTACCCGCTGCCCGGAACGCTAGGCAGGGCAAAAGCGATTCTCGTCCTCCGTGCTTGCTTTTTCTCAGAAAGAGCCGTGGTGTGCGTTTTCCCCGGAAAACGCGTTTTCGGCCGAAAACGTGTACGTTTGCACTTCCCCGCCACAGGGAAGCTGCTAGCCGGGAATTCTCTGCCTGGTTCTACCCGCTGCCCGGAACGCTACGCAGGGCAAAAGCGATTCTCGTCCTCCGTGCTTGCTTTTTCTCAGAAAGAGCCGTGGTGTGCTTTTTCGCCGGAAAACGCGTTTTCGGCCGAAAACGTGTACGTTTGCACTTCCCCGCCACAGGGAAGCTGCTAGCCGGGAATTCTCTGCCTGGTTCTACCCGCTGCCCGGAACGCTAGGCAGGGCAAAAGCGATTCTCGTCCTCCGTGCTTGCTTTTTCTCAGAAAGAGCCGTGGTGTGCGTTTTCCCCGGAAAACGCGTTTTCGGCCGAAAACGTGTACGTTTGCACTTCGCAGCCACAGGGAAGCTGCTAGCCGGGAATTCTCTGCCTGGTTCTACCCGCTGCCCGGAACGCTACGCAGGGCAAAAGCGATTCTCGTCCTCCGTGCTTGCTTTTTCTCAGAAAGAGCCGTGGTGTGCTTTTTCGCCGGAAAACGCGTTTTCGGCCGAAAACGTGTACGTTTGCACTTCCCCGCCACAGGGAAGCTGCTAGCCGGGAATTCTCTGCCTGGTTCTACCCGCTGCCCGGAACGCTAGGCAGGGCAAAAGCGATTCTCGTCCTCCGTGCTTGCTTTTTCTCAGAAAGAGCCGTGGTGTGCGTTTTCCCCGGAAAACGCGTTTTCGGCCGAAAACGTGTACGTTTGCACTTCCCCGCCACAGGGAAGCTGCTAGCCGGGAATTCTCTGCCTGGTTCTACCCGCTGCCCGGAACGCTACGCAGGGCAAAAGCGATTCTCGTCCTCCGTGCTTGCTTTTTCTCAGAAAGAGCCGTGGTGTGCGTTTTCGCCGGAAAACGCGTTTTCGGCCGAAAACGTGTACGTTTGCACTTCCCGGCCACAGGGAAGCTGCTAGCCGGGAATTCTCTGCCTGGTTCTACCCGCTGCCCGGAACGCTACGCAGGGCAAAAGCGATTCTCGTCCTCCGTGCTTGCTTTTTCTCAGAAAGAGCCGTTGTGTGCTTTTTCGCCGAAAACGCTTTTTTGGCCGAAAACGTGTACGTTTGCACTTCCCAGCCACAGGGAAGCTGCTAGCCGGGAATTCTCTGCCTGGTTCTACCCGCTGCCCGGAACGCTACGCAGGGCAAAAGCGATTCTTGTCCTCCGTGCTTGCTTTTTCTCAGAAAGAGCCGTGGTGTGCGTTTTCGCCGGAAAACGCGTTTTCGGCCGAAAACGTGTACGTTTGCACTTCCCCGCCACAGGGAAGCTGCTAGCCGGGAATTCTCTGCCTGGTTCTACCCGCTGCCCGGAACGATACGCAGGGCAAAAGCGATTCTCGTCCTCCGTGCTTGCTTTTTCTCAGAAAGAGCCGTGGTGTGCTTTTTCGCCGGAAAACGCGTTTTCGGCCGAAAACGTGTACGTTTGCACTTCCCCGCCACAGGGAAGCTGCTAGCCGGGAATTCTCTGCCTGGTTCTACCCGCTGCCCGGAACGCTAGGCAGGGCAAAAGCGATTCTCGTCCTCCGTGCTTGCTTTTTCTCAGAAAGAGCCGTGGTGTGCGTTTTCGTCGGAAAACGCGTTTTCGGCCGAAAACGTGTACGTTTGCACTTCCCCGCCACAGGGAAGCTGCTAGCCGGGAATTCTCTGCCTGGTTCTACCCGCTGCCCGGAACGCTAGGCAGGGCAAAAGCGATTCTCGTCCTCCGTGCTTGCTTTTTCTCAGAAAGAGCCGTGGTGTGCGTTTTCGCCGAAAACGCGTTTTCGGCCGAAAACGTGTACGTTTGCACTTCCCCGCCACAGGGAAGCTGCTAGCCGGGAATTCTCTGCCTGGTTCTACCCGCTGCCCGGAACGCTACGCAGGGCAAAAGCGATTCTCGTCCTCCGTGCTTGCTTTTTCTCAGAAAGAGCCGTTGTGTGCTTTTTCGCCGTAAACGCGTTTTTGGCCGAAAACGTGTACGTTTGCACTTCCCAGCCACAGGGAAGCTGCTAGCCGGGAATTCTCTGCCTGGTTCTACCCGCTGCCCGGAACGCTACGCAGGGCAAAAGCGATTCTCGTCCTCCGTGCTTGCTTTTTCTCAGAAAGAGCCGTGGTGTGCGTTTTCGCCGGAAAACGCGTTTTCGGCCGAAAACGTGTACGTTTGCACTTCCCCGCCACAGGGAAGCTGCTAGCCGGGAATTCTCTGCCTGGTTCTACCCGCTGCCCGGAACGCTACGCAGGGCAAAAGCGATTCTCGTCCTCCGTGCTTGCTTTTTCTCAGAAAGAGCCGTGGTGTGCTTTTTCGCCGGAAAACGCGTTTTCGGCCGAAAACGTGTACGTTTGCACTTCCCCGCCACAGGGAAGCTGCTAGCCGGGAATTCTCTGCCTGGTTCTACCCGCTGCCCGGAACGCTAGGCAGGGCAAAAGCGATTCTCGTCCTCCGTGCTTGCTTTTTCTCAGAAAGAGCCGTGGTGTGCGTTTTCGCCGGAAAACGCGTTTTCGGCCGAAAACGTGTACGTTTGCACTTCCCCGCCACAGGGAAGCTGCTAGCCGGGAATTCTCTGCCTGGTTCTACCCGCTGCCCGGAACGCTACGCAGGGCAAAAGCGATTCTCGTCCTCCGTGCTTGCTTTTTCTCAGAAAGAGCCGTGGTGTGCGTTTTCGCCGGAAAAAGCGTTTTCGGCCGAAAACGTGTACGTTTGCACTTCCCCGCCACAGGGAAGCTGCTAGCCGGGAATTCTCTGCCTGGTTCTACCCGCTGCCCGGAACGCTACGCAGGGCAAAAGCGATTCTCGTCCTCCGTGCTTGCTTTTTCTCAGAAAGAGCCGTGGTGTGCGTTTTCGCCGGAAAACGCGTTTTCGGCCGAAAACGTGTACGTTTGCACTTCCCCGCCACAGGGAAGCTGCTAGCCGGGAATTCTCTGCCTGGTTCTACCCGCTGCCCGGAACGCTACGCAGGGCAAAAGCGATTCTCGTCCTCCGTGCTTGCTTTTTCTCAGAAAGAGCCGTGGTGTGCGTTTTCGCCGGAAAACGCGTTTTCGGCCGAAAACGTGTACGTTTGCACTTCCCCGCCACAGGGAAGCTGCTAGCCGGGAATTCTCTGCCTGGTTCTACCCGCTGCCCGGAACGCTACGCAGGGCAAAAGCGATTCTCGTCCTCCGTGCTTGCTTTTTCTCAGAAAGAGCCGTGGTGTGCTTTTTCGCCGAAAACGCGTTTTTGGCCGAAAACGTGTACGTTTGCACTTCCCAGCCACAGGGAAGCTGCTAGCCGGGAATTCTCTGCCTGGTTCTACCCGCTGCCCGGAACGCTACGCAGGGCAAAAGCGATTCTCGTCCTCCGTGCTTGCTTTTTCTCAGAAAGAGCCGTGGTGTGCGTTTTCGCCGGAAAACGCGTTTTCGGCCGAAAACGTGTACGTTTGCACTTCCCCGCCACAGGGAAGCTGCTAGCCGGGAATTCTCTGCCTGGTTCTACCCGCTGCTCGGAACGCTACGCAGGGCAAAAGCGATTCTCGTCCTCCGTGCTTGCTTTTTCTCAGAAAGAGCCGTGGTGTGCTTTTTCGCCGGAAAACGCGTTTTCGGCCGAAAACGTGTACGTTTGCACTTCCCCGCCACAGGGAAGCTGCTAGCCGGGAATTCTCTGCCTGGTTCTACCCGCTGCCCGGAACGCTAGGCAGGGCAAAAGCGATTCTCGTCCTCCGTGCTTGCTTTTTCTCAGAAAGAGCCGTGGTGTGCGTTTTCGCCGGAAAACGCGTTTTCGGCCGAAAACGTGTACGTTTGCACTTCCCCGCCACAGGGAAGCTGCTAGCCGGGAATTCTCTGCCTGGTTCTACCCGCTGCCCGGAACGCTACGCAGGGCAAAAGCGATTCTCGTCCTCCGTGCTTGCTTTTTCTCAGAAAGAGCCGTGGTGTGCGTTTTCCCCGGAAAACGCGTTTTCGGCCGAAAACGTGTACGTTTGCACTTCCCCGCCACAGGGAAGCTGCTAGCCGGGAATTCTCTGCCTGGTTCTACCCGCTGCCCGGAACGCTACGCAGGGCAAAAGCGATTCTCGTCCTCCGTGCTTGCTTTTTCTCAGAAAGAGCCGTGGTGTGCGTTTTCGCCGGAAAACGCGTTTTCGGCCGAAAACGTGTACGTTTGCACTTCCCGGCCACAGGGAAGCTGCTAGCCGGGAATTCTCTGCCTGGTTCTACCCGCTGCCCGGAACGCTACGCAGGGCAAAAGCGATTCTCGTCCTCCGTGCTTGCTTTTTCTCAGAAAGAGCCGTGGTGTGCGTTTTCCCCGGAAAACGCGTTTTCTGGCCGAAAACGTGTACGTTTGCACTTCCCCGCCACAGGGAAGCTGCTAGCCGGGAATTCTCTGCCTGGTTCTACCCGCTGCCCGGAACGCTAGGCAGGGCAAAAGCGATTCTCGTCCTCCGTGCTTGCTTTTTCTCAGAAAGAGCCGTGGTGTGCGTTTTCCCCGGAAAACGCGTTTTCGGCCGAAAACGTGTACGTTTGCACTTCCCCGCCACAGGGAAGCTGCTAGCCGGGAATTCTCTGCCTGGTTCGACCCGCTGCCCGGAACGCTACGCAGGGCAAAAGCGATTCTCGTCCTCCGTGCTTGCTTTTTCTCAGAAAGAGCCGTGGTGTGCGTTTTCGCCGGAAAACGCGTTTTCGGCCGAAAACGTGTACGTTTGCACTTCCCCGCCACAGGGAAGCTGCTAGCCGGCAATTCTCTGCCTGGTTCTACCCGCTGCCCGGAACGCTAGGCAGGGCAAAAGCGATTCTCGTCCTCCGTGCTTGCTTTTTCTCAGAAAGAGCCGTGGTGTGCGTTTTCCCCGGAAAACGCGTTTTCGGCCGAAAACGTGTACGTTTGCACTTCCCCGCCACAGGGAAGCTGCTAGCCGGGAATTCTCTGCCTGGTTCTACCTGCTGCCCGGAACGCTACGCAGGGCAAAAGCGATTCTCGTCCTCCGTGCTTGCTTTTTCTCAGAAAGAGCCGTTGTGTGCTTTTTCGCCGAAAACGCGTTTTTGGCCGAAAACGTGTACGTTTACACTTCCCAGCCACAGGAAAGCTGCTATCCGGGAATTCTCTGCCTGGTTCTACCCGCTGCCCGGAACGCTACGCAGGGCAAAAGCGATTCTCGTCCTCCGTGCTTGCTTTTTCTCAGAAAGAGCCGTGGTGTGCGTTTTCGCCGGAAAACGCGTTTTCGGCCGAAAACGTGTACGTTTGCACTTCCCCGCCACAGGGAAGCTGCTAGCCGGGAATTCTCTGCCTGGTTCTACCCGCTGCCCGGAACGCTACGCAGGGCAAAAGCGATTCTCGTCCTCCGTGCTTGCTTTTTCTCAGAAAGAGCCGTGGTGTGCGTTTTCGCCGGAAAACGCGTTTTCGGCCGAAAACGTGTACGTTTGCACTTCCCCGCCACAGGGAAGCTGCTAGCCGGGAATTCTCTGCCTGGTTCTACCCGCTGCCCGGAACGCTACGCAGGGCAAAAGCGATTCTCGTCCTCCGTGCTTGCTTTTTCTCAGAAAGAGCCGTGGTGTGCTTTTTCGCCGAAAACGCGTTTTTGGCCGAAAACGTGTACGTTTGCACTTCCCAGCCACAGGGAAGCTGCTAGCCGGGAATTCTCTGCCTGGTTCTACCCGCTGCCCGGAACGCTACGCAGGGCAAAAGCGATTCTCGTCCTCCGTGCTTGCTTTTTCTCAGAAAGAGCCGTGGTGTGCGTTTTCGCCGGAAAACGCGTTTTCGGCCGAAAACGTGTACGTTTGCACTTCCCCGCCACAGGGAAGCTGCTAGCCGGGAATTCTCTGCCTGGTTCTACCCGCTGCTCGGAACGCTACGCAGGGCAAAAGCGATTCTCGTCCTCCGTGCTTGCTTTTTCTCAGAAAGAGCCGTGGTGTGCTTTTTCGCCGGAAAACGCGTTTTCGGCCGAAAACGTGTACGTTTGCACTTCCCCGCCACAGGGAAGCTGCTAGCCGGGAATTCTCTGCCTGGTTCTACCCGCTGCCCGGAACGCTAGGCAGGGCAAAAGCGATTCTCGTCCTCCGTGCTTGCTTTTTCTCAGAAAGAGCCGTGGTGTGCGTTTTCGCCGGAAAACGCGTTTTCGGCCGAAAACGTGTACGTTTGCACTTCCCCGCCACAGGGAAGCTGCTAGCCGGGAATTCTCTGCCTGGTTCTACCCGCTGCCCGGAACGCTACGCAGGGCAAAAGCGATTCTCGTCCTCCGTGCTTGCTTTTTCTCAGAAAGAGCCGTGGTGTGCGTTTTCCCCGGAAAACGCGTTTTCGGCCGAAAACGTGTACGTTTGCACTTCCCCGCCACAGGGAAGCTGCTAGCCGGGAATTCTCTGCCTGGTTCTACCCGCTGCCCGGAACGCTACGCAGGGCAAAAGCGATTCTCGTCCTCCGTGCTTGCTTTTTCTCAGAAAGAGCCGTGGTGTGCGTTTTCGCCGGAAAACGCGTTTTCGGCCGAAAACGTGTACGTTTGCACTTCCCGGCCACAGGGAAGCTGCTAGCCGGGAATTCTCTGCCTGGTTCTACCCGCTGCCCGGAACGCTACGCAGGGCAAAAGCGATTCTCGTCCTCCGTGCTTGCTTTTTCTCAGAAAGAGCCGTGGTGTGCGTTTTCCCCGGAAAACGCGTTTTCTGGCCGAAAACGTGTACGTTTGCACTTCCCCGCCACAGGGAAGCTGCTAGCCGGGAATTCTCTGCCTGGTTCTACCCGCTGCCCGGAACGCTAGGCAGGGCAAAAGCGATTCTCGTCCTCCGTGCTTGCTTTTTCTCAGAAAGAGCCGTGGTGTGCGTTTTCCCCGGAAAACGCGTTTTCGGCCGAAAACGTGTACGTTTGCACTTCCCCGCCACAGGGAAGCTGCTAGCCGGGAATTCTCTGCCTGGTTCGACCCGCTGCCCGGAACGCTACGCAGGGCAAAAGCGATTCTCGTCCTCCGTGCTTGCTTTTTCTCAGAAAGAGCCGTGGTGTGCGTTTTCGCCGGAAAACGCGTTTTCGGCCGAAAACGTGTACGTTTGCACTTCCCCGCCACAGGGAAGCTGCTAGCCGGCAATTCTCTGCCTGGTTCTACCCGCTGCCCGGAACGCTAGGCAGGGCAAAAGCGATTCTCGTCCTCCGTGCTTGCTTTTTCTCAGAAAGAGCCGTGGTGTGCGTTTTCCCCGGAAAACGCGTTTTCGGCCGAAAACGTGTACGTTTGCACTTCCCCGCCACAGGGAAGCTGCTAGCCGGGAATTCTCTGCCTGGTTCTACCTGCTGCCCGGAACGCTACGCAGGGCAAAAGCGATTCTCGTCCTCCGTGCTTGCTTTTTCTCAGAAAGAGCCGTTGTGTGCTTTTTCGCCGAAAACGCGTTTTTGGCCGAAAACGTGTACGTTTACACTTCCCAGCCACAGGAAAGCTGCTATCCGGGAATTCTCTGCCTGGTTCTACCCGCTGCCCGGAACGCTACGCAGGGCAAAAGCGATTCTCGTCCTCCGTGCTTGCTTTTTCTCAGAAAGAGCCGTGGTGTGCGTTTTCGCCGGAAAACGCGTTTTCGGCCGAAAACGTGTACGTTTGCACTTCCCCGCCACAGGGAAGCTGCTAGCCGGGAATTCTCTGCCTGGTTCTACCCGCTGCCCGGAACGCTAGGCAGGGCAAAAGCGATTCTCGTCCTCCGTGCTTGCTTTTTCTCAGAAAGAGCCGTGGTGTGCGTTTTCGCCGAAAACGCGTTTTCGGCCGAAAACGTGTACGTTTGCACTTCCCGGCCACAGGGAAGCTGCTAGCCGGGAATTCTCTGCCTGGTTCTACCCGCTGCCCGGAACGCTACGCAGGGCAAAAGCGATTCTCGTCCTCCGTGCTTGCTTTTTCTCAGAAAGAGCCGTTGTGTGCTTTTTCGCCGAAAACGCGTTTTTGGCCGAAAACGTGTACGTTTGCACTTCGCAGCCACAGGGAAGCTGCTAGCCGGGAATTCTCTGCCTGGTTCTACCCGCTGCCCGGAACGCTACGCAGGGCAAAAGCGATTCTCGTCGTCCGTGCTTGCTTTTTCTCAGAAAGAGCCGTGGTGTGCTTTTTCGCCGGAAAACGCGTTTTCGGCCGAAAACGTGTACGTTTGCACTTCCCCGCCACAGGGAAGCTGCTAGCCGGGAATTCTCTGCCTGGTTCTACCCGCTGCCCGGAACGCTAGGCAGGGCAAAAGCGATTCTCGTCCTCCGTGCTTGCTTTTTCTCAGAAAGAGCCGTGGTGTGCGTTTTCCCCGGAAAACGCGTTTTCGGCCGAAAACGTGTACGTTTGCACTTCCCCGCCACAGGGAAGCTGCTAGCCGGGAATTCTCTGCCTGGTTCTACCCGCTGCCCGGAACGCTAGGCAGGGCAAAAGCGATTCTCGTCCTCCGTGCTTGCTTTTTCTCAGAAAGAGCCGTGGTGTGCGTTTTCGCCGGAAAACGCGTTTTCGGCCGAAAACGTGTACGTTTGCACTTCCCCGCCACAGGGAAGCTGCTAGCCGGGAATTCTCTGCCTGGTTCTACCCGCTGCCCGGAACGCTACGCAGGGCAAAAGCGATTCTCGTCCTCCGTGCTTGCTTTTTCTCAGAAAGAGCCGTGGTGTGCGTTTTCGCCGGAAAACGCGTTTTCGGCCGAAAACGTGTACGTTTGCACTTCCCCGCCACAGGGAAGCTGCTAGCCGGGAATTCTCTGCCTGGTTCTACCCGCTGCCCGGAACGCTACGCAGGGCAAAAGCGATTCTCGTCCTCCGTGCTTGCTTTTTCTCAGAAAGAGCCGTGGTGTGCGTTTTCGCCGGAAAACGCGTTTTTGGTCGAAAACGTGTACGTTTGCACTTCCCGGCCACAGGGAAGCTGCTAGCCGGGAATTCTCTGCCTGGTTCTACCCGCTGCCCGGAACGCTACGCAGGGCAAAAGCGATTCTCGTCCTCCGTGCTTGCTTTTTCTCAGAAAGAGCCGTGGTGTGCGTTTTCGCCGGAAAATGCGTTTTCGGCCGAAAACGTGTACGTTTGCACTTCCCGGCCACAGGGAAGCTGCTAGCCGGGAATTCTCTGCCTGGTTCTACCCGCTGCCCGGAACGCTACGCAGGGCAAAAGCGATTCTCGTCCTCCGTGCTTGCTTTTTCTCAGAAAGAGCCGTGGTGTGCGTTTTCGCCGAAAACGCGTTTTTTGGCCGAAAACGTGTACGTTTGCACTTCCCCGCCACAGGGAAGCTGTTAGCCGGGAATTCTCTGCCTGGTTCTACCCGCTGCCCGGAACGCTACGCAGGGCAAAAGCGATTCTCGTCCTCCGTGCTTGCTTTTTCTCAGAAAGAGCCGTGGTGTGCGTTTTCGCCGGAAACGCGTTTTCGGCCGAAAACGTGTACGTTTGCACTTCCCAGCCACAGCGAAGCTGCTAGCCGGGAATTCTCTGCCTGGTTCTACCCGCTGCCCGTTACGCTACGCAGGGCAAAAGCGATTCTCGTCCTCCGTGCTTGCTTTTTCTCAGAAAGAGCCGTGGTGTGCGTTTTCGCCGGAAAACGCGTTTTCGGCCGAAAACGTGTACGTTTGCACTTCCCCGCCACAGGGAAGCTGCTAGCCGGGAATTCTCTGCCTGGTTCTACCCGCTGCCCGGAACGCTACGCAGGGCAAAAGCGATTCTCGTCCTCCGTGCTTGCTTTTTCTCAGAAAGAGCCGTGGTGTGCGTTTTCGCCGAAAACGCGTTTTCGGCCGAAAACGTGTACGTTTGCACTTCCCCGCCACAGGGAAGCTGCTAGCCGGGAATTCTCTGCCTGGTTCTACCCGCTGCCCGGAACGCTACGCAGGGCAAAAGCGATTCTCGTCCTCCGTGCTTGCTTTTTCTCATAAAGAGCCGTGGTGTGCGTTTTCGCCGAAAACGCGTTTTTGGCAGAAAACGTGTACGTTTGCACTTCCCCGCCACAGGGAAGCTGCTAGCCGGGAATTCTCTGCCTGGTTCTACCCGCTGCCCGGAACGCTACGCAGGGCAAAAGCGATTCTCGTCCTCCGTGCTTGCTTTTTCTCAGAAAGAGCCGTTGTGTGCTTTTTCGCCGAAAACGCGTTTTTGGCCGAAAACGTGTACGTTTACACTTCCCAGCCACAGGAAAGCTGCTAGCCGGGAATTCTCTGCCTGGTTCTACCCGCTGCCCGGAACGCTACGCAGGGCAAAAGCGATTCTCGTCCTCCGTGCTTGCTTTTTCTCAGAAAGAGCCGTGGTGTGCGTTTTCGCCGGAAAACGCGTTTTCGGCCGAAAACGTGTACGTTTGCACTTCCCCGCCACAGGGAAGCTGCTAGCCGGGAATTCTCTGCCTGGTTCTACCCGCTGCCCGGAACGCTACGCAGGGCAAAAGCGATTCTCGTCCTCCGTGCTTGCTTTTTCTCAGAAAGAGCGTGGTGTGCGTTTTCGCCGGAAAACGCGTTTTCGGCCGAAAACGTGTACGTTTGCACTTCCCGGCCACAGGGAAGCTGCTAGCCGGGAATTCTCTGCCTGGTTCTACCCGCTGCCCGGAACGCTACGCAGGGCAAAAGCGATTCTCGTCCTCCGTGCTTGCTTTTTCTCAGAAAGAGCCGTGGTGTGCGTTTTCCCCGGAAAACGCGTTTTCGGCCGAAAACGTGTACGTTTGCACTTCCCCGCCACAGGGAAGCTGCTAGCCGGGAATTCTCTGCCTGGTTCTACCCGCTGCCCGGAACGCTACGCAGGGCAAAAGCGATTCTCGTCCTCCGTGCTTGCTTTTTCTCAGAAAGAGCCGTGGTGTGCGTTTTCGCCGAAAACGCGTTTTTGGCCGAAAACGTGTACGTTTGCACTTCCCAGCCACAGGGAAGCTGCTAGCCGGGAATTCTCTGCCTGGTTCTACCCGCTGCCCGGAACGCTACGCAGGGCAAAAGCGGTTCTCGTCCTCCGTGCTTGCTTTTTCTCAGAAAGAGCCGTGGTGTGCGTTTTCCCCGGAAAACGCGTTTTCGGCCGAAAACGTGTACGTTTGCACTTCCCCGCCACAGGGAAGGTGCTAGCCGTGAATTCTCTGCCTGGTTCTACCCGCTGCCCGGAACGCTAGGCAGGGCAAAAGCGATTCTCGTCCTCCGTGCTTGCTTTTTCTCAGAAAGAGCCGTGGTGTGCGTTTTCGCCGAAAACGCGTTTTTGGCCGAAAACGTGTACGTTTGCACTTCCCAGCCACAGGGAAGCTGCTAGCCGGGAATTCTCTGCCTGGTTCTACCCGCTGCCCGGAACGCTACGCAGGGCAAAAGCGATTCTCGTCCTCCGTGCTTGCTTTTTCTCAGAAAGAGCCGTTGTTAGCTTTTTCGCCGAAAACGCGTTTTTGGCCGAAAACGTGTACGTTTGCACTTCCCAGCCACAGGAAAGCTGCTAGCCGGGAATTCTCTGCCTGGTTCAACCCGCTGCCCGGAACGCTACGCAGGGCAGAAGCGGTTCTCGTCCTCCGTGCTTGCTTTTTCTCAGAAAGAGCCGTGGTGTGCGTTTTCGCCGAAAAATGCGTTTTCGGCCGAAAACGTGTACGTTTGCACTTCCCCGCCACAGGGAAGCTGCTAGCCGGGAATTCTCTGCCTGGTTCTACCCGCTGCCCGGAACGCTACGCAGGGCAAAAGCGATTCTCGTCCTCCGTGCTTGCTTTTTCTCAGAAAGAGCCGTGGTGTGCGTTTTCGCCGGAAAACGCGTTTTTGGCAGAAAACGTGTACGTTTGCACTTCCCCGCCACAGGGAAGCTGCTAGCCGGGAATTCTCTGCCTGGTTCTACCCGCTGCCCGGAACGCTACGCAGGGCAAAAGCGATTCTCGTCCTCCGTGCTTGCTTTTTCTCAGAAAGAGCCGTTGTGTGCTTTTTCGCCGAAAACGCGTTTTTGGCCGAAAACGTGTACGTTTGCACTTCCCAGCCACAGGAAAGCTGCTAGCCGGGAATTCTCTGCCTGGTTCTACCCGCTGCCCGGAACGCTAGGCAGGGCAAAAGCGATTCTCGTCCTCCGTGCTTGCTTTTTCTCAGAAAGAGCCGTGGTGTGCGTTTTCGCCGGAAAACGCGTTTTCGGCCGAAAACGTGTACGTTTGCACTTCCCCGCCACAGGGAAGCTGCTAGCCGGGAATTCTCTGCCTGGTTCTACCCGCTGCCCGGACCGCTACGCAGGGCAAAAGCGGTTCTCGTCCTCCGTGCTTGCTTTTTCTCAGAAAGAGCCGTGGTGTGCGTTTTCGCCGGAAAATGCGTTTTCGGACGAAAACGTGTACATTTGCACTTCCCCGCCACAGGGAAGCTGCTAGCCGGGAATTCTCTGCCTGGTTCTACCCGCTGCCCGCAACGCTACGCAGGGCAAAAGCGGTTCTCGTCCTCCGTGCTTGCTTTTTCTCAGAAAGAGCCGTGGTGTGCGTTTTCGCCGAAAACGCGTTTTTTGGCCGAAAACGTGTACGTTTGCACTTCCCCGCCACAGGGAAGCTGTTAGCCGGGAATTCTCTGCCTGGTTCTACCCGCTGCCCGGAACGCTACGCAGGGCAAAAGCGATTCTCGTCCTCCGTGCTTGCTTTTTCTCAGAAAGAGCCGTGGTGTGCGTTTTCGCCGGAAACGCGTTTTCGGCCGAAAACGTGTACGTTTGCACTTCCCAGCCACAGCGAAGCTGCTAGCCGGGAATTCTCTGCCTGGTTCTACCCGCTGCCCGTTACGCTACGCAGGGCAAAAGCGATTCTCGTCCTCCGTGCTTGCTTTTTCTCAGAAAGAGCCGTGGTGTGCGTTTTCGCCGGAAAACGCGTTTTCGGCCGAAAACGTGTACGTTTGCACTTCCCCGCCACAGGGAAGCTGCTAGCCGGGAATTCTCTGCCTGGTTCTACCCGCTGCCCGGAACGCTACGCAGGGCAAAAGCGATTCTCGTCCTCCGTGCTTGCTTTTTCTCAGAAAGAGCCGTGGTGTGCGTTTTCGCCGGAAAACGCGTTTTCGGCCGAAAACGTGTACGTTTGCACTTCCCCGCCACAGGGAAGCTGCTAGCCGGGAATTCTCTGCCTGGTTCTACCCGCTGCCCGGAACGCTACGCAGGGCAAAAGCGATTCTCGTCCTCCGTGCTTGCTTTTTCTCATAAAGAGCCGTGGTGTGCGTTTTCGCCGAAAACGCGTTTTTGGCAGAAAACGTGTACGTTTGCACTTCCCCGCCACAGGGAAGCTGCTAGCCGGGAATTCTCTGCCTGGTTCTACCCGCTGCCCGGAACGCTACGCAGGGCAAAAGCGATTCTCGTCCTCCGTGCTTGCTTTTTCTCAGAAAGAGCCGTTGTGTGCTTTTTCGCCGAAAACGCGTTTTTGGCCGAAAACGTGTACGTTTACACTTCCCAGCCACAGGAAAGCTGCTAGCCGGGAATTCTCTGCCTGGTTCTACCCGCTGCCCGGAACGCTACGCAGGGCAAAAGCGATTCTCGTCCTCCGTGCTTGCTTTTTCTCAGAAAGAGCCGTGGTGTGCGTTTTCGCCGGAAAACGCGTTTTCGGACGAAAACGTGTACGTTTGCACTTCCCCGCCACAGGGAAGCTGCTAGCCGGGAATTCTCTGCCTGGTTCTACCCGCTGCCCGGAACGCTACGCAGGGCAAAAGCGATTCTCGTCCTCCGTGCTTGCTTTTTCTCAGAAAGAGCCGTGGTGTGCGTTTTCGCCGGAAAACGCGTTTTCGGCCGAAAACGTGTACGTTTGCACTTCCCGGCCACAGGGAAGCTGCTAGCCGGGAATTCTCTGCCTGGTTCTACCCGCTGCCCGGAACGCTACGCAGGGCAAAAGCGATTCTCGTCCTCCGTGCTTGCTTTTTCTCAGAAAGAGCCGTGGTGTGCGTTTTCCCCGGAAAACGCGTTTTCGGCCGAAAACGTGTACGTTTGCACTTCCCCGCCACAGGGAAGCTGCTAGCCGGGAATTCTCTGCCTGGTTCTACCCGCTGCCCGGAACGCTACGCAGGGCAAAAGCGATTCTCGTCCTCCGTGCTTGCTTTTTCTCAGAAAGAGCCGTGGTGTACGTTTTCGCCGAAAACGCGTTTTTGGCCGAAAACGTGTACGTTTGCACTTCCCAGCCACAGGGAAGCTGCTAGCCGGGAATTCTCTGCCTGGTTCTACCCGCTGCCCGGAACGCTACGCAGGGCAAAAGCGATTCTCGTCCTCCGTGCTTGCTTTTTCTCAGAAAGAGCCGTTGTGTGCTTTTTCGCCGAAAACGCGTTTTTGGCCGAAAACGTGTACGTTTGCACTTCCCAGCCACAGGAAAGCTGCTAGCCGGGAATTCTCTGCCTGGTTCTACCCGCTGCCCGGAACGCTACGCAGGGCAAAAGCGGTTCTCGTCCTCCGTGCTTGCTTTTTCTCAGAAAGAGCCGTGGTGTGCGTTTTCGCCGGAAAATGCGTTTTCGGCCGAAAACGTGTACGTTTGCACTTCCCCGCCACAGGGAAGCTGCTAGCCGGGAATTCTCTGCCTGGTTCTACCCGCTGCCCGGAACGCTAGGCAGGGCAAAAGCGATTCTCGTCCTCCGTGCTTGCTTTTTCTCAGAAAGAGCCGTGGTGTGCGTTTTCGCCGTAAAACGCGTTTTTGGCAGAAAACGTGTACGTTTGCACTTCCCCGCCACAGGGAAGCTGCTAGCCGGGAATTCTCTGCCTGGTTCTACCCGCTGCCCGGAACGCTACGCAGGGCAAAAGCGATTCTCGTCCTCCGTGCTTGCTTTTTCTCAGAAAGAGCCGTTGTGTGCTTTTTCGCCGAAAACGCGTTTTTGGCCGAAAACGTGTACGTTTGCACTTCCCCGCCACAGGGAAGCTGCTAGCCGGGAATTCTCTGCCTGGTTCTACCCGCTGCCCGGAACGCTACGCAGGGCAAAAGCGATTCTCGTCCTCCGTGCTTGCTTTTTCTCAGAAAGAGCCGTGGTGTGCGTTTTCGCCGGAAAACGCGTTTTCGGCCGAAAACGTGTACGTTTGCACTTCCCCGCCACAGGGAAGCTGCTAGCCGGGAATTCTCTGCCTGGTTCTACCCGCTGCCCGGAACGCTACGCAGGGCAAAAGCGATTCTCGTCCTCCGTGCTTGCTTTTTCTCAGAAAGAGCCGTGGTGTGCGTTTTCGCCGAAAACGCGTTTTTGGCCGAAAACGTGTACGTTTGCACTTCCCAGCCACAGGGAAGCTGCTAGCCGGGAATTCTCTGCCTGGTTCTACCCGCTGCCCGGAACGCTACGCAGGGCAAAAGCGATTCTCGTCCTCCGTGCTTGCTTTTTCTCAGAAAGAGCCGTTGTGTGCTTTTTCGCCGAAAACGCGTTTTTGGCCGAAAACGTGTACGTTTGCACTTCCCAGCCACAGGAAAGCTGCTAGCCGGGAATTCTCTGCCTGGTTCAACCCGCTGCCCGGAACGCTACGCAGGGCAGAAGCGGTTCTCGTCCTCCGTGCTTGCTTTTTCTCAGAAAGAGCCGTGGTGTGCGTTTTCGCCGAAAAATGCGTTTTCGGCCGAAAACGTGTACGTTTGCACTTCCCCGCCACAGGGAAGCTGCTAGCCGGGAATTCTCTGCCTGGTTCTACCCGCTGCCCGGAACGCTACGCAGGGCAAAAGCGATTCTCGTCCTCCGTGCTTGCTTTTTCTCAGAAAGAGCCGTGGTGTGCGTTTTCGCCGGAAAACGCGTTTTTGGCAGAAAACGTGTACGTTTGCACTTCCCCGCCACAGGGAAGCTGCTAGCCGGGAATTCTCTGCCTGGTTCTACCCGCTGCCCGGAACGCTACGCAGGGCAAAAGCGATTCTCGTCCTCCGTGCTTGCTTTTTCTCAGAAAGAGCCGTTGTGTGCTTTTTCGCCGAAAACGCGTTTTTGGCCGAAAACGTGTACGTTTGCACTTCCCAGCCACAGGAAAGCTGCTAGCCGGGAATTCTCTGCCTGGTTCTACCCGCTGCCCGGAACGCTACGCAGGGCAAAAGCGATTCTCGTCCTCCGTGCTTGCTTTTTCTCAGAAAGAGCCGTGGTGTGCGTTTTCGCCGGAAAACGCGTTTTCGGCCGAAAACGTGTACGTTTGCACTTCCCCGCCACAGGGAAGCTGCTAGCCGGGAATTCTCTGCCTGGTTCTTCCCGCTGCCCGGAACGCTAGGCAGGGCAAAAGCGATTCTCGTCCTCCGTGCTTGCTTTTTCTCAGAAAGAGCCGTGGTGTGCGTTTTCGCCGGAAAACGCGTTTTCGGCCGAAAACGTGTACGTTTGCACTTCCCCGCCACAGGGAAGCTGCTAGCCGGGCATTCTCTGCCTGGTTCTACCCGCTGCCCGGAACGCTAGGCAGGGCAAAAGCGATTCTCGTCCTCCGTGCTTGCTTTTTCTCAGAAAGAGCCGTGGTGTGCGTTTTCGCCGAAAACGCGTTTTCGGCCGAAAACGTGTACGTTTGCACTTCCCCGCCACAGGGAAGCTGCTAGCCGGGAATTCTCTGCCTGGTTCTACCCGCTGCCCGTTACGCTACGCAGGGCAAAAGCGATTCTCGTCCTCCGTGCTTGCTTTTTCTCAGAAAGAGCCGTGGTGTGCGTTTTCCCCGGAAAACGCGTTTTCGGCCGAAAACGTGTACGTTTGCACTTCCCCGCCACAGGGAAGCTGCTAGCCGGGAATTCTCTGCCTGGTTCTAACCGCTGCCCGGAACGCTACGCAGGGCAAAAGCGATTCTCGTCCTCCGTGCTTGCTTTTTCTCAGAAAGAGCCGTGGTGTGCGTTTTCGCCGAAAACGCGTTTTTGGCAGAAAACGTGTACGTTTGCACTTCCCAGCCACAGGGAAGCTGCTAGCCGGGAATTCTCTGCCTGGTTCTACCCGCTGCCCGGAACGCTACGCAGGGCAAAAGCGATTCTCGTCCTCCGTGCTTGCTTTTTCTCAGAAAGAGCCGTGGTGTGCGTTTTCGCCGAAAACGCGTTTTTGGCAGAAAACGTGTACGTTTGCACTTCCCAGCCACAGGGAAGCTGCTAGCCGGGAATTCTCTGCCTGGTTCTACCCGCTGCCCGGAACGCTAGGCAGGGCAAAAGCGATTCTCGTCCTCCGTGCTTGCTTTTTCTCAGAAAGAGCCGTGGTGTGCGTTTTCCCCGGAAAACGCGTTTTCGGCCGAAAACGTGTACGTTTGCACTTCCCAGCCACAGGGAAGCTGCTAGCCGGGAATTCTCTGCCTGGTTTTACCCGCTGCCCGGAACGCTACGCAGGGCAAAAGCGATTCTCGTCCTCCGTGCTTGCTTTTTCTCAGAAAGAGCCGTGGTGTGCGTTTTCGCCGGAAAACGCGTTTTCGGCCGAAAACGTGTACGTTTGCACTTCCCCGCCACAGGGAAGCTGCTAGCCGGGAATTCTCTGCCTGGTTCTACCCGCTGCCCGGAACGCTACGCAGGGCAAAAGCGATTCTCGTCCTCCGTGCTTGCTTTTTCTCAGAAAGAGCCGTGGTGTGCGTTTTCGCCGAAAACGCGTTTTTGGCAGAAAACGTGTACGTTTGCACTTCCCAGCCACAGGGAAGGTGCTAGCCGGGAATTCTCTGCCTGGTTCTACCCGCTGCCCGGAACGCTACGCAGGGCAAAAGCGATTCTCGTCCTCCGTGCTTGCTTTTTCTCAGAAGGAGTCGTTGTGTGCTTTTTCGCCGAAAACGCGTTTTTGGCCGAAAACGTGTACGTTTGCACTTCCCAGCCACAGGAAAGCTGCTAGCCGGGAATTCTCTGCCTGGTTTTACCCGCTGTTCGGAACGCTACGCAGGGCAAAAGCGATTCTCGTCCTCCGTGCTTGCTTTTTCTCAGAAAGAGCCGTGGTGTGCGTTTTCCCCGGAAAACGCGTTTTTGGCCGAAAACGTGTACGTTTGCACTTCCCCGCCACAGGGAAGCTGCTAGCCGGGAATTCTCTGCCTGGTTCTACCCGCTGCCCGGAACGCTACGCAGGGCAAAAGCGATTCTCGTCCTCCGTGCTTGCTTTTTCTCAGAAAGAGCCGTGGTGTGCGTTTTCGCCGGAAAACGCGTTTTCGGCCGAAAACGTGTACGTTTGCACTTCCCCGCCACAGGGAAGCTGCTAGCCGTGAATTCTCTGCCTGGTTCTACCCGCTGCCCGGAACGCTACGCAGGGCAAAAGCGATTCTCGTCCTCCGTGCTTGCTTTTTCTCAGAAAGAGCCGTGGTGTGCGTTTTCGCCGAAAACGCGTTTTTGGCAGAAAACGTCTACGTTTGCACTTCCCAGCCACAGGGAAGCTGCTAGCCGGGAATTCTCTGCCTGGTTCTACCCGCTGCCCGGAACGCTACGCAGGGCAAAAGCGATTCTCGTCCTCCGTGCTTGCTTTTTCTCAGAAAGAGCCGTTGTGTGCTTTTTCGCCGAAAACGCGTTTTTGGCCGAAAACGTGTACGTTTGCACTTCCCAGCCACAGGAAAGCTGCTAGCCGGGAATTCTCTGCCTGGTTCTAGCCGCTGCCCGGAACGCTACGCAGGGCAAAAGCGATTTTCGTCCTCCGTGCTTGCTTTTTCTCAGAAAGAGCCGTGGTGTGCGTTTTCGTCGGAAAACGCGTTTTTGACCGAAAACGTGTACGTTTGCACTTCCCCGCCACAGGGAAGCTGCTAGCCGGGAATTCTCTGCCTGGTTCTACCCGCTGCCCGGAACGCTACGCAGGGCAAAAGCGATTCTCGTCCTCCGTGCTTGCTTTTTCTCAGAAAGAGCCGTGGTGTGCGTTTTCGCCGGAAAACGCGTTTTCGGCCGAAAACGTGTACGTTTGCACTTCCCCGCCACAGGGAAGCTGCTAGCCGGGAATTCTCTGCCTGGTTCTACCCGCTGCCCGGAACGCTACGCAGGGCAAAAGCGATTCTCGTCCTCCGTGCTTGCTTTTTCTCAGAAAGAGCCGTGGTGTGCATTTTCGCCGAAAACGCGTTTTTGGCAGAAAACGTGTACGTTTGCACTTCCCAGCCACAGGGAAGCTGCTAGCCGGGAATTCTCTGCCTGGTTCTACCCGCTGCCCGGAACGCTACGCAGGGCAAAAGCGATTCTCGTCCTCCGTGCTTGCTTTTTCTCAGAAAGAGCCGTGGTGTGCGTTTTCGCCGGAAACGCGTTTTCGGCCGAAAACGTGTACGTTTGCACTTCCCCGCCACAGGGAAGCTGCTAGCCGGGAATTCTCTGCCTGGTTCTACCCGCTGCCCGTTACGCTACGCAGGGCAAAAGCGATTCTCGTCCTCCGTGCTTGCTTTTTCTCAGAAAGAGCCGTGGTGTGCGTTTTCGCCGGAAAACGCGTTTTCGGCCGAAAACGTGTACGTTTGCACTTCCCCGCCACAGGGAAGCTGCTAGCCGGGAATTCTCTGCCTGGTTCTACCCGCTGCCCGGAACGCTAGGCAGGGCAAAAGCGATTCTCGTCCTCCGTGCTTGCTTTTTCTCAGAAAGAGCCGTGGTGTGCGTTTTCGCCGGAAAACGCGTTTTCGGCCGAAAACGTGTACGTTTGCACTTCCCCGCCACAGGGAAGCTGCTAGCCGGGAATTCTCTGCCTGGTTCTACCCGCTGCCCGGAACGCTACGCAGGGCAAAAGCGATTCTCGTCCTCCGTGCTTGCTTTTTCTCAGAAAGAGCCGTGGTGTGCGTTTTCCTCGGAAAACGCGTTTTCGGCCGAAAACGTGTACGTTTCCACTTCCCGGCCACAGGGAAGCTTCTAGCCGGGAATTCTCTGCCTGGTTCTACCCGCTGCCCGGAACGCTACGCAGGGCAAAAGCGATTCTCGTCCTCCGTGCTTGCTTTTTCTCAGAAAGAGCCGTGGTGTGCGTTTTCGCCGGAAAACGCGTTTTCGGCCGAAAACGTGTACGTTTGCACTTCCCGGCCACAGGGAAGCTGCTAGCCGGGAATTCTCTGCCTGGTTCTACCCGCTGCCCGGAACGCTACGCAGGGCAAAAGCGATTCTCGTCCTCCGTGCTTGCTTTTTCTCAGAAAGAGCCGTGGTGTGTTTTTTGGCGAAAACGCGTTTTTGGCCGAAAACGTGTACGTTTGCACTTCCCAGCCACAGGGAAGCTGCTAGCCGGGAATTCTCTGCCTGGTTCTACCCCCTGCCCGGAACGCTACGCAGGGCAAAAGCGATTCTTGTCCTCCGTGCTTGCTTTTTCTCAGAAAGAGCCGTGGTGTGCGTTTTCGCCGGAAAACGCGTTTTCGGCCGAAAACGTGTACGTTTGCACTTCCCCGCCACAGGGAAGCTGCTAGCCGGGAATTCTCTGCCTGGTTCTACCCGCTGCCCGGAACGCTAGGCAGGGCAAAAGCGATTCTCGTCCTCCGTGCTTGCTTTTTCTCAGAAAGAGCCGTGGTGTGCGTTTTGGCCGGAAAACGCGTTTTCGGCCGAAAACGTGTACGTTTGCACTTCCCCGCCACAGGGAAGCTGCTAGCCGGGAATTCTCTGCCTGGTTCTACCCGCTGCCCGGAACGCTAGGCAGGGCAAAAGCGATTCTCGTCCTCCGTGCTTGCTTTTTCTCAGAAAGAGCCGTGGTGTGCGTTTTCGCCGGAAAACGCGTTTTCGGCCGAAAACGTGTACGTTTGCACTTCCCCGCCACAGGGAAGCTGCTAGCCGGGAATTCTCTGCCTGGTTCTACCCGCTGCCCGGAACGCTACGCAGGGCAAAAGCGATTCTTGTCCTCCGTGCTTGCTTTTTCTCAGAAAGAGCCGTGGTGTGCGTTTTCGCCGGAAAACGCGTTTTCGGCCGAAAACGTGTACGTTTGCACTTCCCCGCCACAGGGAAGCTGCTAGCCGGGAATTCTCTGCCTGGTTCTACCCGCTTCCCGGAACGCTACGCAGGGCAAAAGCGATTCTCGTCCTCCGTGCTTGCTTTTTCTCAGAAAGAGCCGTGGTGTGCGTTTTCGCCGGAAAACGCGTTTTCGGCCGAAAACGTGTACGTTTGCACTTCCCGGCCACAGGGAAGCTGCTAGCCGGGAATTCTCTGCCTGGTTCTACCCGCTGCCCGGAACGCTACGCAGGGCAAAAGCGATTCTCGTCCTCCGTGCTTGCTTTTTCTCAGAAAGAGCCGTGGTGTGCGTTTTCGCCGGAAAACGCGTTTTCGGCCGAAAACGTGTACGTTTGCACTTCCCCGCCACAGGGAAGCGGCTAGCCGGGAATTCTCTGCCTGGTTCTACCCGCTGCCCGGAACGCTACGCAGGGCAAAAGCGATTCTCGTCCTCCGTGCTTGCTTTTTCTCAGAAAGAGCCGTGGTGTGCGTTTTCGCCGAAAACGCGTTTTTGGCAGAAAACGTGTACGTTTGCACTTCCCAGCCACAGGGAAGCTGCTAGCCGGGAATTCTCTGCCTGGTTCTACCCGCTGCCCGGAACGCTACGCAGGGCAAAAGCGATTCTCGTCCTCCGTGCTTGCTTTTTCTCAGAAAGAGCCGTTGTGTGCTTTTTCGCCGAAAACGCATTTTTTGGCCGAAAACATGTACGTTTGCACTTCCCAGCCACAGGAAAGCTGCTAGCCGGGAATTCTCTGCCTGGTTCTACCCGCTGCCCGGAACGCTACGCAGGGCAAAAGCGATTCTCGTCCTCCGTGCTTGCTTTTTCTCAGAAAGAGCCGTGGTGTGCGTTTTCCCCGGAAAACGCGTTTTCGGCCGAAAACGTGTACGTTTGCACTTCCCCGCCACAGGGAAGCTGCTAGCCGGGAATTCTCTGCCTGGTTCTACCCGCTGCCCGGAACGCTACGCAGGGCAAAAGCGATTCTCGTCCTCCGTGCTTGCTTTTTCTCAGAAAGAGCCGTGGTGTGCGTTTTCCTCGGAAAACGCGTTTTCGGCCGAAAACGTGTACGTTTGCACTTCCCGGCCACAGGGAAGCTGCTAGCCGGGAATTCTCTGCCTGGTTCTACCCGCTGCCCGGAACGCTACGCAGGGCAAAAGCGATTCTCGTCCTCCGTGCTTGCTTTTTCTCAGAAAGAGCCGTGGTGTGCGTTTTCGCCGGAAAACGCGTTTTCGGCCGAAAACGTGTACGTTTGCACTTCCCGGCCACAGGGAAGCTGCTAGCCGGGAATTCTCTGCCTGGTTCTACCCGCTGCCCGGAACGCTACGCAGGGCAAAAGCGATTCTCGTCCTCCGTGCTTGCTTTTTCTCAGAAAGAGCCGTGGTGTGTTTTTTGGCGAAAACGCGTTTTTGGCCGAAAACGTGTACGTTTGCACTTCCCAGCCACAGGGAAGCTGCTAGCCGGGAATTCTCTGCCTGGTTCTACCCGCTGCCCGGAACGCTACGCAGGGCAAAAGCGATTCTTGTCCTCCGTGCTTGCTTTTTCTCAGAAAGAGCCGTGGTGTGCGTTTTCGCCGGAAAATGCGTTTTCGGCTGAAAACGTGTACGTTTGCACTTCCCCGCCACAGGGAAGCTGCTAGCCGGGAATTCTCTGCCTGGTTCTACCCGCTGCCCGGAACGCTAGGCAGGGCAAAAGCGATTCTCGTCCTCCGTGCTTGCTTTTTCTCAGAAAGAGCCGTGGTGTGCGTTTTGGCCGGAAAACGCGTTTTCGGCCGAAAACGTGTACGTTTGCACTTCCCCGCCACAGGGAAGCTGCTAGCCGGGAATTCTCTGCCTGGTTCTACCCGCTGCCCGGAACGCTAGGCAGGGCAAAAGCGATTCTCGTCCTCCGTGCTTGCTTTTTCTCAGAAAGAGCCGTGGTGTGCGTTTTCGCCGGAAAACGCGTTTTCGGCCGAAAACGTGTACGTTTGCACTTCCCCGCCACAGGGAAGCTGCTAGCCGGGAATTCTCTGCCTGGTTCTACCCGCTGCCCGGAACGCTACGCAGGGCAAAAGCGATTCTCGTCCTCCGTGCTTGCTTTTTCTCAGAAAGAGCCGTGGTGTGCGTTTTCGCCGTAAAACGCGTTTTCGGCCGAAAACGTGTACGTTTGCACTTCCCCGCCACAGGGAAGCTGCTAGCCGGGAATTCTCTGCCTGGTTCTACCCGCTGCCCGTTACGCTACGCAGGGCAAAAGCGATTCTCGTCCTCCGTGCTTGCTTTTCTCAGAAAGAGCCGTGGTGTGCGTTTTCGCCGAAAAGGCGTTTTTGGCAGAAAACGTGTACGTTTGCACTTCCCCGCCACAGGGAAGCTGCTAGCCGGGAATTCTCTGCCTGGTTCTACCCGCTGCCCGGAACGCTAGGCAGGGCAAAAGCGATTCTCGTCCTCCGTGCTTGCTTTTTCTCAGAAAGAGCCGTGGTGTGCGTTTTCGCCGGAAAACGCGTTTTCGGCCGAAAACGTGTACGTTTGCACTTCCCGGCCACAGGGAAGCTGCTAGCCGGGAATTCTCTGCCTGGTTCTACCCGCTGCCCGGAACGCTACGCAGGGCAAAAGCGATTCTCGTCCTCCGTGCTTGCTTTTTCTCAGAAAGAGCCGTGGTGTGCTTTTTCGCCGGAAAACGCGTTTTCGGCCGAAAACGTGTACGTTTGCACTTCCCCGCCACAGGGAAGCTGCTAGCCGGGAATTCTCTGCCTGGTTCTACCCGCTGCCCGGAACGCTAGGCAGGGCAAAAGCGATTCTCGTCCTCCGTGCTTGCTTTTTCTCAGAAAGAGCCGTGGTGTGCGTTTTCGCCGGAAAACGCGTTTTCGGCCGAAAACGTGTACGTTTGCACTTCCCAGCCACAGGGAAGCTGCTAGCCGGGAATTCTCTGCCTGGTTCTACCCGCTGCCCGGAACGCTAGGCAGGGCAAAAGCGATTCTCGTCCTCCGTGCTTGCTTTTTCTCAGAAAGAGCCGTGGTGTGCGTTTTCCCCGGAAAACGCGTTTTCGGCCGAAAACGTGTACGTTTGCACTTCCCCGCCACAGGGAAGCTGCTAGCCGGGAATTCTCTGCCTGGTTCTACCCGCTGCCCGGAACGCTAGGCAGGGCAAAAGCGATTCTCGTCCTCCGTGCTTGCTTTTTCTCAGAAAGAGCCGTGGTGTGCGTTTTCGCCGGAAAACGCGTTTTCGGCCGAAAACGTGTACGTTTGCACTTCCCCGCCACAGGGAAGCTGCTAGCCGGGAATTCTCTGCCTGGTTCTACCCGCTGCCCGGAACGCTACGCAGGGCAAAAGCGATTCTCGTCCTCCGTGCTTGCTTTTTCTCAGAAAGAGCCGTGGTGTGCGTTTTCGCCGAAAACGCGTTTTCGGCCGAAAACGTGTACGTTTGCACTTCCCGGCCACAGGGAAGCTGCTAGCCGGGAATTCTCTGCCTGGTTCTACCCGCTGCCCGGAACGCTACGCAGGGCAAAAGCGATTCTCGTCCTCCGTGCTTGCTTTTTCTCAGAAAGAGCCGTTGTGTGCTTTTTCGCCGAAAACGCGTTTTTGGCCGAAAACGTGTACGTTTGCACTTCCCGGCCACAGGGAAGCTGCTAGCCGGGAATTCTCTGCCTGGTTCTACCCGCTGCCCGGAACGCTACGCAGGGCAAAAGCGATTCTCGTCCTCCGTGCTTGCTTTTTCTCAGAAAGAGCCGTGGTGTGCGTTTTCCCCGGAAAACGCGTTTTCGGCCGAAAACGTGTACGTTTGCACTTCCCCGCCACAGGGAAGCTGCTAGCCGGGAATTCTCTGCCTGGTTCTACCCGCTGCCCGGAACGCTAGGCAGGGCAAAAGCGATTCTCGTCCTCCGTGCTTGCTTTTTCTCAGAAAGAGCCGTGGTGTGCGTTTTCGCCGGAAAACGCGTTTTCGGCCGAAAACGTGTACGTTTGCACTTCCCCGCCACAGGGAAGCTGCTAGCCGGGAATTCTCTGCCTGGTTCTACCCGCTGCCCGGAACGCTACGCAGGGCAAAAGCGATTCTCGTCCTCCGTGCTTGCTTTTTCTCAGAAAGAGCCGTGGTGTGCGTTTTCGCCGAAAACGCGTTTTCGGCCGAAAACGTGTACGTTTGCACTTCCCGGCCACAGGGAAGCTGCTAGCCGGGAATTCTCTGCCTGGTTCTACCCGCTGCCCGGAACGCTACGCAGGGCAAAAGCGATTCTCGTCCTCCGTGCTTGCTTTTTCTCAGAAAGAGCCGTTGTGTGCTTTTTCGCCGAAAACGCGTTTTTGGCCGAAAACGTGTACGTTTGCACTTCCCGGCCACAGGGAAGCTGCTAGCCGGGAATTCTCTGCCTGGTTCTACCCGCTGCCCGGAACGCTACGCAGGGCAAAAGCGATTCTCGTCCTCCGTGCTTGCTTTTTCTCAGAAAGAGCCGTGGTGTGCGTTTTCGCCGGAAAACGCGTTTTCGGCCGAAAACGTGTACGTTTGCACTTCCCAGCCACAGGGAAGCTGCTAGCCGGGAATTCTCTGCCTGGTTCTACCCGCTGCCCGGAACGCTACGCAGGGCAAAAGCGATTCTCGTCCTCCGTGCTTGCTTTTTCTCAGAAAGAGCCGTGGTGTGCTTTTTCGCCGGAAAACGCGTTTTCGGCCGAAAACGTGTACGTTTGCACTTCCCCGCCACAGGGAAGCTGCTAGCCGGGAATTCTCTGCCTGGTTCTACCCGCTGCCCGGAACGCTACGCAGGGCAAAAGCGATTCTCGTCCTCCGTGCTTGCTTTTTCTCAGAAAGAGCCGTGGTGTGCGTTTTCGCCGGAAAACGCGTTTTCGGCCGAAAACGTGTACGTTTGCACTTCCCGGCCACAGGGAAGCTGCTAGCCGGGAATTCTCTGCCTGGTTCTACCCGCTGCCCGGAACGCTACGCAGGGCAAAAGCGATTCTCGTCCTCCGTGCTTGCTTTTTCTCAGAAAGAGCCGTGGTGTGTTTTTTGGCGAAAACGCGTTTTTGGCCGAAAACGTGTACGTTTGCACTTCCCAGCCACAGGGAAGCTGCTAGCCGGGAATTCTCTGCCTGGTTCTACCCCCTGCCCGGAACGCTACGCAGGGCAAAAGCGATTCTTGTCCTCCGTGCTTGCTTTTTCTCAGAAAGAGCCGTGGTGTGCGTTTTCGCCGGAAAACGCGTTTTCGGCCGAAAACGTGTACGTTTGCACTTCCCCGCCACAGGGAAGCTGCTAGCCGGGAATTCTCTGCCTGGTTCTACCCGCTGCCCGGAACGCTAGGCAGGGCAAAAGCGATTCTCGTCCTCCGTGCTTGCTTTTTCTCAGAAAGAGCCGTGGTGTGCGTTTTGGCCGGAAAACGCGTTTTCGGCCGAAAACGTGTACGTTTGCACTTCCCCGCCACAGGGAAGCTGCTAGCCGGGAATTCTCTGCCTGGTTCTACCCGCTGCCCGGAACGCTAGGCAGGGCAAAAGCGATTCTCGTCCTCCGTGCTTGCTTTTTCTCAGAAAGAGCCGTGGTGTGCGTTTTCGCCGGAAAACGCGTTTTCGGCCGAAAACGTGTACGTTTGCACTTCCCCGCCACAGGGAAGCTGCTAGCCGGGAATTCTCTGCCTGGTTCTACCCGCTGCCCGGAACGCTACGCAGGGCAAAAGCGATTCTTGTCCTCCGTGCTTGCTTTTTCTCAGAAAGAGCCGTGGTGTGCGTTTTCGCCGGAAAACGCGTTTTCGGCCGAAAACGTGTACGTTTGCACTTCCCCGCCACAGGGAAGCTGCTAGCCGGGAATTCTCTGCCTGGTTCTACCCGCTTCCCGGAACGCTACGCAGGGCAAAAGCGATTCTCGTCCTCCGTGCTTGCTTTTTCTCAGAAAGAGCCGTGGTGTGCGTTTTCGCCGGAAAACGCGTTTTCGGCCGAAAACGTGTACGTTTGCACTTCCCGGCCACAGGGAAGCTGCTAGCCGGGAATTCTCTGCCTGGTTCTACCCGCTGCCCGGAACGCTACGCAGGGCAAAAGCGATTCTCGTCCTCCGTGCTTGCTTTTTCTCAGAAAGAGCCGTGGTGTGCGTTTTCGCCGGAAAACGCGTTTTCGGCCGAAAACGTGTACGTTTGCACTTCCCCGCCACAGGGAAGCGGCTAGCCGGGAATTCTCTGCCTGGTTCTACCCGCTGCCCGGAACGCTACGCAGGGCAAAAGCGATTCTCGTCCTCCGTGCTTGCTTTTTCTCAGAAAGAGCCGTGGTGTGCGTTTTCGCCGAAAACGCGTTTTTGGCAGAAAACGTGTACGTTTGCACTTCCCAGCCACAGGGAAGCTGCTAGCCAGGAATTCTCTGCCTGGTTCTACCCGCTGCCCGGAACGCTACGCAGGGCAAAAGCGATTCTCGTCCTCCGTGCTTGCTTTTTCTCAGAAAGAGCCGTTGTGTGCTTTTTCGCCGAAAACGCATTTTTTGGCCGAAAACATGTACGTTTGCACTTCCCAGCCACAGGAAAGCTGCTAGCCGGGAATTCTCTGCCTGGTTCTACCCGCTGCCCGGAACGCTACGCAGGGCAAAAGCGATTCTCGTCCTCCGTGCTTGCTTTTTCTCAGAAAGAGCCGTGGTGTGCGTTTTCCCCGGAAAACGCGTTTTCGGCCGAAAACGTGTACGTTTGCACTTCCCCGCCACAGGGAAGCTGCTAGCCGGGAATTCTCTGCCTGGTTCTACCCGCTGCCCGGAACGCTACGCAGGGCAAAAGCGATTCTCGTCCTCCGTGCTTGCTTTTTCTCAGAAAGAGCCGTGGTGTGCGTTTTCCTCGGAAAACGCGTTTTCGGCCGAAAACGTGTACGTTTGCACTTCCCGGCCACAGGGAAGCTGCTAGCCGGGAATTCTCTGCCTGGTTCTACCCGCTGCCCGGAACGCTACGCAGGGCAAAAGCGATTCTCGTCCTCCGTGCTTGCTTTTTCTCAGAAAGAGCCGTGGTGTGCGTTTTCGCCGGAAAACGCGTTTTCGGCCGAAAACGTGTACGTTTGCACTTCCCGGCCACAGGGAAGCTGCTAGCCGGGAATTCTCTGCCTGGTTCTACCCGCTGCCCGGAACGCTACGCAGGGCAAAAGCGATTCTCGTCCTCCGTGCTTGCTTTTTCTCAGAAAGAGCCGTGGTGTGTTTTTTGGCGAAAACGCGTTTTTGGCCGAAAACGTGTACGTTTGCACTTCCCAGCCACAGGGAAGCTGCTAGCCGGGAATTCTCTGCCTGGTTCTACCCGCTGCCCGGAACGCTACGCAGGGCAAAAGCGATTCTTGTCCTCCGTGCTTGCTTTTTCTCAGAAAGAGCCGTGGTGTGCGTTTTCGCCGGAAAATGCGTTTTCGGCCGAAAACGTGTACGTTTGCACTTCCCCGCCACAGGGAAGCTGCTAGCCGGGAATTCTCTGCCTGGTTCTACCCGCTGCCCGGAACGCTAGGCAGGGCAAAAGCGATTCTCGTCCTCCGTGCTTGCTTTTTCTCAGAAAGAGCCGTGGTGTGCGTTTTGGCCGGAAAACGCGTTTTCGGCCGAAAACGTGTACGTTTGCACTTCCCCGCCACAGGGAAGCTGCTAGCCGGGAATTCTCTGCCTGGTTCTACCCGCTGCCCGGAACGCTAGGC
Organism: Athene noctua; assembly: GCF_965140245.1. Taxonomy (NCBI): domain Eukaryota; kingdom Metazoa; phylum Chordata; class Aves; order Strigiformes; family Strigidae; genus Athene; species Athene noctua. The sequence goes on from NW_027437590.1 coordinate 81,093, forward strand.
AGGGCAAAAGCGATTCTCGTCCTCCGTGCTTGCTTTTTCTCAGAAAGAGCCGTGGTGTGCGTTTTGCCCGGAAAACGCGTTTTCGGCCGAAAACGTGTACGTTTGCACTTCCCCGCCACAGGGAAGCTGCTAGCCGGGAATTCTCTGCCTGGTTCTACCCGCTGCCCGGAACGCTACGCAGGGCAAAAGCGATTCTCGTCCTCCGTGCTTGCTTTTTCTCAGAAAGAGCCGTGGTGTGCGTTTTCGCCGGAAAACGCGTTTTCGGCCGAAAACGTGTACGTTTGCACTTCCCCGCCACAGGGAAGCTGCTAGCCGGGAATTCTCTGCCTGGTTCTACCCGCTGCCCGTTACGCTACGCAGGGCAAAAGCGATTCTCGTCCTCCGTGCTTGCTTTTTCTCAGAAAGAGCCGTGGTGTGCGTTTTCGCCGAAAAGGCGTTTTTGGCAGAAAACGTGTACGTTTGCACTTCCCCGCCACAGGGAAGCTGCTAGCCGGGAATTCTCTGCCTGGTTCTACCCGCTGCCCGGAACGCTAGGCAGGGCAAAAGCGATTCTCGTCCTCCGTGCTTGCTTTTTCTCAGAAAGAGCCGTGGTGTGCGTTTTCCCCGGAAAACGCGTTTTCGGCCGAAAACGTGTACGTTTGCACTTCCCGGCCACAGGGAAGCTGCTAGCCGGGAATTCTCTGCCTGGTTCTACCCGCTGCCCGGAACGCTACGCAGGGCAAAAGCGATTCTCGTCCTCCGTGCTTGCTTTTTCTCAGAAAGAGCCGTGGTGTGCTTTTTCGCCGGAAAACGCGTTTTCGGCCGAAAACGTGTACGTTTGCACTTCCCCGCCACAGGGAAGCTGCTAGCCGGGAATTCTCTGCCTGGTTCTACCCGCTGCCCGGAACGCTAGGCAGGGCAAAAGCGATTCTCGTCCTCCGTGCTTGCTTTTTCTCAGAAAGAGCCGTGGTGTGCGTTTTCGCCGGAAAACGCGTTTTCGGCCGAAAACGTGTACGTTTGCACTTCCCCGCCACAGGGAAGCTGCTAGCCGGGAATTCTCTGCCTGGTTCTACCCGCTGCCCGGAACGCTACGCAGGGCAAAAGCGATTCTCGTCCTCCGTGCTTGCTTTTTCTCAGAAAGAGCCGTGGTGTGCGTTTTCGCCGGAAAACGCGTTTTCGGCCGAAAACGTGTACGTTTGCACTTCCCCGCCACAGGGAAGCTGCTAGCCGGGAATTCTCTGCCTGGTTCTACCCGCTGCCCGTTACGCTACGCAGGGCAAAAGCGATTCTCGTCCTCCGTGCTTGCTTTTTCTCAGAAAGAGCCGTGGTGTGCGTTTTCGCCGAAAAGGCGTTTTTGGCAGAAAACGTGTACGTTTGCACTTCCCCGCCACAGGGAAGCTGCTAGCCGGGAATTCTCTGCCTGGTTCTACCCGCTGCCCGGAACGCTAGGCAGGGCAAAAGCGATTCTCGTCCTCCGTGCTTGCTTTTTCTCAGAAAGAGCCGTGGTGTGCGTTTTCCCCGGAAAACGCGTTTTCGGCCGAAAACGTGTACGTTTGCACTTCCCGGCCACAGGGAAGCTGCTAGCCGGGAATTCTCTGCCTGGTTCTACCCGCTGCCCGGAACGCTACGCAGGGCAAAAGCGATTCTCGTCCTCCGTGCTTGCTTTTTCTCAGAAAGAGCCGTGGTGTGCTTTTTCGCCGGAAAACGCGTTTTCGGCCGAAAACGTGTACGTTTGCACTTCCCCGCCACAGGGAAGCTGCTAGCCGGGAATTCTCTGCCTGGTTCTACCCGCTGCCCGGAACGCTAGGCAGGGCAAAAGCGATTCTCGTCCTCCGTGCTTGCTTTTTCTCAGAAAGAGCCGTGGTGTGCGTTTTCCCCGGAAAACGCGTTTTCGGCCGAAAACGTGTACGTTTGCACTTCCCAGCCACAGGGAAGCTGCTAGCCGGGAATTCTCTGCCTGGTTCTACCCGCTGCCCGGAACGCTAGGCAGGGCAAAAGCGATTCTCGTCCTCCGTGCTTGCTTTTTCTCAGAAAGAGCCGTGGTGTGCGTTTTGCCCGGAAAACGCGTTTTCGGCCGAAAACGTGTACGTTTGCACTTCCCCGCCACAGGGAAGCTGCTAGCCGGGAATTCTCTGCCTGGTTCTACCCGCTGCCCGGAACGCTACGCAGGGCAAAAGCGATTCTCGTCCTCCGTGCTTGCTTTTTCTCAGAAAGAGCCGTGGTGTGCGTTTTCGCCGGAAAACGCGTTTTCGGCCGAAAACGTGTACGTTTGCACTTCCCCGCCACAGGGAAGCTGCTAGCCGGGAATTCTCTGCCTGGTTCTACCCGCTGCCCGGAACGCTACGCAGGGCAAAAGCGATTCTCGTCCTCCGTGCTTGCTTTTTCTCAGAAAGAGCCGTGGTGTGCGTTTTCGCCGAAAACGCGTTTTCGGCCGAAAACGTGTACGTTTGCACTTCCCGGCCACAGGGAAGCTGCTAGCCGGGAATTCTCTGCCTGGTTCTACCCGCTGCCCGGAACGCTACGCAGGGCAAAAGCGATTCTCGTCCTCCGTGCTTGCTTTTTCTCAGAAAGAGCCGTTGTGTGCTTTTTCGCCGAAAACGCGTTTTTGGCCGAAAACGTGTACGTTTGCACTTCCCGGCCACAGGGAAGCTGCTAGCCGGGAATTCTCTGCCTGGTTCTACCCGCTGCCCGGAACGCTACGCAGGGCAAAAGCGATTCTCGTCCTCCGTGCTTGCTTTTTCTCAGAAAGAGCCGTGGTGTGCGTTTTCGCCGGAAAACGCGTTTTCGGCCGAAAACGTGTACGTTTGCACTTCCCAGCCACAGGGAAGCTGCTAGCCGGGAATTCTCTGCCTGGTTCTACCCGCTGCCCGGAACGCTACGCAGGGCAAAAGCGATTCTCGTCCTCCGTGCTTGCTTTTTCTCAGAAAGAGCCGTGGTGTGCTTTTTCGCCGGAAAACGCGTTTTCGGCCGAAAACGTGTACGTTTGCACTTCCCCGCCACAGGGAAGCTGCTAGCCGGGAATTCTCTGCCTGGTTCTACCCGCTGCCCGGAACGCTACGCAGGGCAAAAGCGATTCTCGTCCTCCGTGCTTGCTTTTTCTCAGAAAGAGCCGTGGTGTGCGTTTTCCCCGGAAAACGCGTTTTCGGCCGAAAACGTGTACGTTTGCACTTCCCCGCCACAGGGAAGCTGCTAGCCGGGAATTCTCTGCCTGGTTCTACCCGCTGCCCGGAACGCTACGCAGGGCAAAAGCGATTCTCGTCCTCCGTGCTTGCTTTTTCTCAGAAAGAGCCGTGGTGTGCTTTTTCGCCGGAAAACGCGTTTTCGGCCGAAAACGTGTACGTTTGCACTTCCCCGCCACAGGGAAGCTGCTAGCCGGGAATTCTCTGCCTGGTTCTACCCGCTGCCCGGAACGCTAGGCAGGGCAAAAGCGATTCTCGTCCTCCGTGCTTGCTTTTTCTCAGAAAGAGCCGTGGTGTGCGTTTTGCCCGGAAAACGCGTTTTCGGCCGAAAACGTGTACGTTTGCACTTCCCCGCCACAGGGAAGCTGCTAGCCGGGAATTCTCTGCCTGGTTCTACCCGCTGCCCGGAACGCTACGCAGGGCAAAAGCGATTCTCGTCCTCCGTGCTTGCTTTTTCTCAGAAAGAGCCGTGGTGTGCGTTTTCGCCGGAAAACGCGTTTTCGGCCGAAAACGTGTACGTTTGCACTTCCCCGCCACAGGGAAGCTGCTAGCCGGGAATTCTCTGCCTGGTTCTACCCGCTGCCCGGAACGCTACGCAGGGCAAAAGCGATTCTCGTCCTCCGTGCTTGCTTTTTCTCAGAAAGAGCCGTGGTGTGCGTTTTCGCCGAAAACGCGTTTTCGGCCGAAAACGTGTACGTTTGCACTTCCCGGCCACAGGGAAGCTGCTAGCCGGGAATTCTCTGCCTGGTTCTACCCGCTGCCCGGAACGCTACGCAGGGCAAAAGCGATTCTCGTCCTCCGTGCTTGCTTTTTCTCAGAAAGAGCCGTTGTGTGCTTTTTCGCCGAAAACGCGTTTTTGGCCGAAAACGTGTACGTTTGCACTTCCCGGCCACAGGGAAGCTGCTAGCCGGGAATTCTCTGCCTGGTTCTACCCGCTGCCCGGAACGCTACGCAGGGCAAAAGCGATTCTCGTCCTCCGTGCTTGCTTTTTCTCAGAAAGAGCCGTGGTGTGCGTTTTCGCCGGAAAACGCGTTTTCGGCCGAAAACGTGTACGTTTGCACTTCCCAGCCACAGGGAAGCTGCTAGCCGGGAATTCTCTGCCTGGTTCTACCCGCTGCCCGGAACGCTACGCAGGGCAAAAGCGATTCTCGTCCTCCGTGCTTGCTTTTTCTCAGAAAGAGCCGTGGTGTGCTTTTTCGCCGGAAAACGCGTTTTTGGCCGAAAACGTGTACGTTTGCACTTCCCCGCCACAGGGAAGCTGCTAGCCGGGAATTCTCTGCCTGGTTCTACCCGCTGCCCGGAACGCTACGCAGGGCAAAAGCGATTCTCGTCCTCCGTGCTTGCTTTTTCTCAGAAAGAGCCGTGGTGTGCGTTTTCCCCGGAAAACGCGTTTTCGGCCGAAAACGTGTACGTTTGCACTTCCCCGCCACAGGGAAGCTGCTAGCCGGGAATTCTCTGCCTGGTTCTACCCGCTGCCCGGAACGCTACGCAGGGCAAAAGCGATTCTCGTCCTCCGTGCTTGCTTTTTCTCAGAAAGAGCCGTGGTGTGCGTTTTCGCCGGAAAACGCGTTTTCGGCCGAAAACGTGTACGTTTGCACTTCCCGGCCACAGGGAAGCTGCTAGCCGGGAATTCTCTGCCTGGTTCTACCCGCTGCCCGGAACGCTACGCAGGGCAAAAGCGATTCTCGTCCTCCGTGCTTGCTTTTTCTCAGAAAGAGCCGTTGTGTGATTTTTCGCCGAAAACGCTTTTTTGGCCGAAAACGTGTACGTTTGCACTTCCCAGCCACAGGGAAGCTGCTAGCCGGGAATTCTCTGCCTGGTTCTACCCGCTGCCCGGAACGCTACGCAGGGCAAAAGCGATTCTTGTCCTCCGTGCTTGCTTTTTCTCAGAAAGAGCCGTGGTGTGCGTTTTCGCCGGAAAACGCGTTTTCGGCCGAAAACTTGTACGTTTGCACTTCCCCGCCACAGGGAAGCTGCTAGCCGGGAATTCTCTGCCTGGTTCTACCCGCTGCCCGGAACGCTACGCAGGGCAAAAGCGATTCTCGTCCTCCGTGCTTGCTTTTTCTCAGAAAGAGCCGTGGTGTGCTTTTTCGCCGGAAAACGCGTTTTCGGCCGAAAACGTGTACGTTTGCACTTCCCCGCCACAGGGAAGCTGCTAGCCGGGAATTCTCTGCCTGGTTCTACCCGCTGCCCGGAAAGCTAGGCAGGGCAAAAGCGATTCTCGTCCTCCGTGCTTGCTTTTTCTCAGAAAGAGCCGTGGTGTGCGTTTTCGCCGGAAAACGCGTTTTCGGCCGAAAACGTGTACGTTTGCACTTCCCCGCCACAGGGAAGCTGCTAGCCGGGAATTCTCTGCCTGGTTCTACCCGCTGCCCGGAACGCTAGGCAGGGCAAAAGCGATTCTCGTCCTCCGTGCTTGCTTTTTCTCAGAAAGAGCCGTGGTGTGCGTTTTCGCCGAAAACGCGTTTTCGGCCGAAAACGTGTACGTTTGCACTTCCCGGCCACAGGGAAGCTGCTAGCCGGGAATTCTCTGCCTGGTTCTACCCGCTGCCCGGAACGCTACGCAGGGCAAAAGCGATTCTCGTCCTCCGTGCTTGCTTTTTCTCAGAAAGAGCCGTTGTGTGCTTTTTCGCCGTAAACGCGTTTTCGGCCGAAAACGTGTACGTTTGCACTTCCCAGCCACAGGGAAGCTGCTAGCCGGGAATTCTCTGCCTGGTTCTACCCGCTGCCCGGAACGCTACGCAGGGCAAAAGCGATTCTCGTCCTCCGTGCTTGCTTTTTCTCAGAAAGAGCCGTGGTGTGCGTTTTCGCCGGAAAACGCGTTTTCGGCCGAAAACGTGTACGTTTGCACTTCCCCGCCACAGGGAAGCTGCTAGCCGGGAATTCTCTGCCTGGTTCTACCCGCTGCCCGGAACGCTACGCAGGGCAAAAGCGATTCTCGTCCTCCGTGCTTGCTTTTTCTCAGAAAGAGCCGTGGTGTGCTTTTTCGCCGGAAAACGCGTTTTCGGCCGAAAACGTGTACGTTTGCACTTCCCCGCCACAGGGAAGCTGCTAGCCGGGAATTCTCTGCCTGGTTCTACCCGCTGCCCGGAACGCTAGGCAGGGCAAAAGCGATTCTCGTCCTCCGTGCTTGCTTTTTCTCAGAAAGAGCCGTGGTGTGCGTTTTCGCCGGAAAACGCGTTTTCGGCCGAAAACGTGTACGTTTGCACTTCCCGGCCACAGGGAAGCTGCTAGCCGGGAATTCTCTGCCTGGTTCTACCCGCTGCCCGGAACGCTACGCAGGGCAAAAGCGATTCTCGTCCTCCGTGCTTGCTTTTTCTCAGAAAGAGCCGTTGTGTGCTTTTTCGCCGAAAACGCTTTTTTGGCCGAAAACGTGTACGTTTGCACTTCCCAGCCACAGGGAAGCTGCTAGCCGGGAATTCTCTGCCTGGTTCTACCCGCTGCCCGGAACGCTACGCAGGGCAAAAGCGATTCTCGTCCTCCGTGCTTGCTTTTTCTCAGAAAGAGCCGTGGTGTGCGTTTTCGCCGGAAAACGCGTTTTCGGCCGAAAACGTGTACGTTTGCACTTCCCCGCCACAGGGAAGCTGCTAGCCGGGAATTCTCTGCCTGGTTCTACCCGCTGCCCGGAACGCTACGCAGGGCAAAAGCGATTCTCGTCCTCCGTGCTTGCTTTTTCTCAGAAAGAGCCGTGGTGTGCTTTTTAGCCGGAAAACGCGTTTTCGGCCGAAAACGTGTACGTTTGCACTTCCCCGCCACAGGGAAGCTGCTAGCCGGGAATTCTCTGCCTGGTTCTACCCGCTGCCCGGAACGCTAGGCAGGGCAAAAGCGATTCTCGTCCTCCGTGCTTGCTTTTTCTCAGAAAGAGCCGTGGTGTGCGTTTTCCCCGGAAAACGCGTTTTCAGCCGAAAACGTGTACGTTTGCACTTCCCCGCCACAGGGAAGCTGCTAGCCGGGAATTCTCTGCCTGGTTCTACCCGCTGCCCGGAACGCTAGGAAGGGCAAAAGCGATTCTCGTCCTCCGTGCTTGCTTTTTCTCAGAAAGAGCCGTGGTGTGCGTTTTCCTCGGAAAACGCGTTTTCGGCCGAAAACGTGTACGTTTGCACTTCCCCGCCACAGGGAAGCTGCTAGCCGGGAATTCTCTGCCTGGTTCTACCCGCTGCCCGGAACGCTACGCAGGGCAAAAGCGATTCTCGTCCTCCGTGCTTGCTTTTTCTCAGAAAGAGCCGTGGTGTGCGTTTTCGCCGAAAACGCGTTTTCGGCCGAAAACCTGTACGTTTGCACTTCCCCGCCACAGGGAAGCTGCTAGCCGGGAATTCTCTGCCTGGTTCTACCCGCTGCCCGGAACGCTACGCAGGGCAAAAGCGATTCTCGTCCTCCGTGCTTGCTTTTTCTCAGAAAGAGCCGTGGTGTGCTTTTTCGCCGGAAAACGCGTTTTCGGCCGAAAACGTGTACGTTTGCACTTCCCCGCCACAGGGAAGCTGCTAGCCGGGAATTCTCTGCCTGGTTCTACCCGCTGCCCGGAACGCTACGCAGGGCAAAAGCGATTCTCGTCCTCCGTGCTTGCTTTTTCTCAGAAAGAGCCGTGGTGTGCTTTTTCGCCGGAAAACGCGTTTTCGGCCGAAAACGTGTACGTTTGCACTTCCCCGCCACAGGGAAGCTGCTAGCCGGGAATTCTCTGCCTGGTTCTACCCGCTGCCCGGAACGCTAGGCAGGGCAAAAGCGATTCTCGTCCTCCGTGCTTGCTTTTTCTCAGAAAGAGCCGTGGTGTGCGTTTTCGCCGGAAAACGCGTTTTCGGCCGAAAACGTGTACGTTTGCACTTCCCCGCCACAGGGAAGCTGCTAGCCGGGAATTCTCTGCCTGGTTCTACCCGCTGCCCGGAACGCTAGGCAGGGCAAAAGCGATTCTCGTCCTCCGTGCTTGCTTTTTCTCAGAAAGAGCCGTGGTGTGCGTTTTCCCCGGAAAACGCGTTTTCGGCCGAAAACGTGTACGTTTGCACTTCCCCGCCACAGGGAAGCTGCTAGCCGGGAATTCTCTGCCTGGTTCTACCCGCTGCCCGGAACGCTACGCAGGGCAAAAGCGATTCTCGTCCTCCGTGCTTGCTTTTTCTCAGAAAGAGCCGTGGTGTGCGTTTTCGCCGGAAAACGCGTTTTCGGCCGAAAACGTGTACGTTTGCACTTCCCGGCCACAGGGAAGCTGCTAGCCGGGAATTCTCTGCCTGGTTCTACCCGCTGCCCGGAATGCTACGCAGGGCAAAAGCGATTCTTGTCCTCCGTGCTTGCTTTTTCTCAGAAAGAGCCGTGGTGTGCGTTTTCGCCGGAAAACGCGTTTTCGGCCGAAAACGTGTACGTTTGCACTTCCCCGCCACAGGGAAGCTGCTAGCCGGGAATTCTCTGCCTGGTTCTACCCGCTGCCCGGAACGCTACGCAGGGCAAAAGCGATTCTCGTCCTCCGTGCTTGCTTTTTCTCAGAAAGAGCCGTGGTGTGCGTTTTCGCCGGAAAACGCGTTTTCGGCCGAAAACGTGTACGTTTGCACTTCCCGGCCACAGGGAAGCTGCTAGCCGGGAATTCTCTGCCTGGTTCTACCCGCTGCCCGGAACGCTACGCAGGGCAAAAGCGATTCTCGTCCTCCGTGCTTGCTTTTTCTCAGAAAGAGCCGTGGTGTGCGTTTTCGCCGGAAAACGCGTTTTCGGCCGAAAACGTGTACGTTTGCACTTCCCCGCCACAGGGAAGCTGCTAGCCGGGAATTCTCTGCCTGGTTCTACCCGCTGCCCGGAACGCTACGCAGGGCAAAAGCGATTCTCGTCCTCCGTGCTTGCTTTTTCTCAGAAAGAGCCGTGGTGTGCGTTTTCGCCGGAAAACGCGTTTTCGGCCGAAAACGTGTACGTTTGCACTTCCCCGCCACAGGGAAGCTGCTAGCCGGGAATTCTCTGCCTGGTTCTACCTGCTGCCCGGAACGCTACGCAGGGCAAAAGCGATTCTCGTCCTCCGTGCTTGCTTTTTCTCAGAAAGAGCCGTTGTGTGCTTTTTCGCCGAAAACGCGTTTTTGGCCGAAAACGTGTACGTTTACACTTCCCAGCCACAGGAAAGCTGCTAGCCGGGAATTCTCTGCCTGGTTCTACCCGCTGCCCGGAACGCTAGGCAGGGCAAAAGCGATTCTCGTCCTCCGTGCTTGCTTTTTCTCAGAAAGAGCCGTGGTGTGCGTTTTCGCCGGAAAACGCGTTTTCGGCCGAAAACGTGTACGTTTGCACTTCCCCGCCACAGGGAAGCTGCTAGCCGGGAATTCTCTGCCTGGTTCTACCCGCTGCCCGGAACGCTAGGCAGGGCAAAAGCGATTCTCGTCCTCCGTGCTTGCTTTTTCTCAGAAAGAGCCGTTGTGTGCTTTTTCGCCGAAAACGCGTTTTTGGCCGAAAACGTGTACGTTTGCACTTCCCAGCCACAGGGAAGCTGCTAGCCGTGAATTCTCTGCCTGGTTCTACCCGCTGCCCGGAACGCTACGCAGGGCAAAAGCGATTCTCGTCCTCCGTGCTTGCTTTTTCTCAGAAAGAGCCGTTGTGTGCTTTGTCGCCGGAAAACGCGTTTTCGGCCGAAAACGTGTACGTTTGCACTTCCCCGCCACAGGGAAGCTGCTAGCCGGGAATTCTCTGCCTGGTTCTACCCGCTGCCCGGAACGCTAGGCAGGGCAAAAGCGATTCTCGTCCTCCGTGCTTGCTTTTTCTCAGAAAGAGCCGTGGTGTGCGTTTTCCCCGGAAAACGCGTTTTCGGCCGAAAACGTGTACGTTTGCACTTCCCCGCCACAGGGAAGCTGCTAGCCGGGAATTCTCTGCCTGGTTCTACCCGCTGCCCGGAACGCTAGGCAGGGCAAAAGCGATTCTCGTCCTCCGTGCTTGCTTTTTCTCAGAAAGAGCCGTGGTGTGCGTTTTCGCCGGAAAACGCGTTTTCGGCCGAAAACGTGTACGTTTGCACTTCCCCGCCACAGGGATGCTGCTAGCCGGGAATTCTCTGCCTGGTTCTACCCGCTGCCCGGAACGCTACGCAGGGCAAAAGCGATTCTCGTCCTCCGTGCTTGCTTTTTCTCAGAAAGAGCCGTGGTGTGCGTTTTCGCCGGAAAACGCGTTTTCGGCCGAAAACGTGTACGTTTGCACTTCCCCGCCACAGGGAAGCTGCTAGCCGGGAATTCTCTGCCTGGTTCTACCCGCTGCCCGGAACGCTACGCAGGGCAAAAGCGATTCTCGTCCTCCGTGCTTGCTTTTTCTCAGAAAGAGCCGTGGTGTGCGTTTTCGCCGGAAAACGCGTTTTCGGCCGAAAACGTGTACGTTTGCACTTCCCGGCCACAGGGAAGCTGCTAGCCGGGAATTCTCTGCCTGGTTCTACCCGCTGCCCGGAACGCTACGCAGGGCAAAAGCGATTCTCGTCCTCCGTGCTTGCTTTTTCTCAGAAAGAGCCGTGGTGTGCGTTTTCGCCGGAAAATGCGTTTTCGGCCGAAAACGTGTACGTTTGCACTTCCCGGCCACAGGGAAGCTGCTAGCCGGGAATTCTCTGCCTGGTTCTACCCGCTGCCCGGAACGCTACGCAGGGCAAAAGCGATTCTCGTCCTCCGTGCTTGCTTTTTCTCAGAAAGAGCCGTGGTGTGCGTTTTCGCCGAAAACGCGTTTTTTGGCCGAAAACGTGTACGTTTGCACTTCCCCGCCACAGGGAAGCTGCTAGCCGGGAATTCTCTGCCTGGTTCTACCCGCTGCCCGGAACGCTACGCAGGGCAAAAGCGATTCTCGTCCTCCGTGCTTGCTTTTTCTCAGAAAGAGCCGTGGTGTGCGTTTTCGCCGGAAACGCGTTTTCGGCCGAAAACATGTACGTTTGCACTTCCCAGCCACAGCGAAGCTGCTAGCCGGGAATTCTCTGCCTGGTTCTACCCGCTGCCCGTTACGCTACGCAGGGCAAAAGCGATTCTCGTCCTCCGTGCTTGCTTTTTCTCAGAAAGAGCCGTGGTGTGCTTTTTCGCCGGAAAACGCGTTTTCGGCCGAAAACGCGTACGTTTGCACTTCCCCGCCACAGGGAAGCTGCTAGCCGGGAATTCTCTGCCTGGTTCTACCCGCTGCCCGGAACGCTACGCAGGGCAAAAGCGATTCTCGTCCTCCGTGCTTGCTTTTTCTCATAAAGAGCCGTGGTGTGCGTTTTCGCCGAAAACGCGTTTTTGGCAGAAAACGTGTACGTTTGCACTTCCCCGCCACAGGGAAGCTGCTAGCCGGGAATTCTCTGCCTGGTTCTACCCGCTGCCCGGAACGCTACGCAGGGCAAAAGCGATTCTCGTCCTCCGTGCTTGCTTTTTCTCAGAAAGAGCCGTGGTGTGCGTTTTGGCCGGAAAACGCGTTTTCGGCCGAAAACGTGTACGTTTGCACTTCCCCGCCACAGGGAAGCTGCTAGCCGGGAATTCTCTGCCTGGTTCTACCCGCTGCCCGGAACGCTAGGCAGGGCAAAAGCGATTCTCGTCCTCCGTGCTTGCTTTTTCTCAGAAAGAGCCGTGGTGTGCGTTTTCGCCGGAAAACGCGTTTTCGGCCGAAAACGTGTACGTTTGCACTTCCCCGCCACAGGGAAGCTGCTAGCCGGGAATTCTCTGCCTGGTTCTACCCGCTGCCCGGAACGCTACGCAGGGCAAAAGCGATTCTTGTCCTCCGTGCTTGCTTTTTCTCAGAAAGAGCCGTGGTGTGCGTTTTCGCCGGAAAACGCGTTTTCGGCCGAAAACGTGTACGTTTGCACTTCCCCGCCACAGGGAAGCTGCTAGCCGGGAATTCTCTGCCTGGTTCTACCCGCTGCCCGGAACGCTACGCAGGGCAAAAGCGATTCTCGTCCTCCGTGCTTGCTTTTTCTCAGAAAGAGCCGTGGTGTGCGTTTTCGCCGGAAAACGCGTTTTCGGCCGAAAACGTGTACGTTTGCACTTCCCCGCCACAGGGAAGCTGCTAGCCGGGAATTCTCTGCCTGGTTCTACCCGCTGCCCGGAACGCTACGCAGGGCAAAAGCGATTCTCGTCCTCCGTGCTTGCTTTTTCTCAGAAAGAGCCGTGGTGTGCGTTTTCGCCGGAAAACGCGTTTTCGGCCGAAAACGTGTACGTTTGCACTTCCCCGCCACAGGGAAGCGGCTAGCCGGGAATTCTCTGCCTGGTTCTACCCGCTGCCCGGAACGCTACGCAGGGCAAAAGCGATTCTCGTCCTCCGTGCTTGCTTTTTCTCAGAAAGAGCCGTGGTGTGCGTTTTCGCCGAAAACGCGTTTTTGGCAGAAAACGTGTACGTTTGCACTTCCCAGCCACAGGGAAGCTGCTAGCCGGGAATTCTCTGCCTGGTTCTACCCGCTGCCCGGAACGCTACGCAGGGCAAAAGCGATTCTCGTCCTCCGTGCTTGCTTTTTCTCAGAAAGAGCCGTTGTGTGCTTTTTCGCCGAAAACGCATTTTTTGGCCGAAAACATGTACGTTTGCACTTCCCAGCCACAGGAAAGCTGCTAGCCGGGAATTCTCTGCCTGGTTCTACCCGCTGCCCGGAACGCTACGCAGGGCAAAAGCGATTCTCGTCCTCCGTGCTTGCTTTTTCTCAGAAAGAGCCGTGGTGTGCGTTTTCGCCGGAAAACGCGTTTTCGGCCGAAAACGTGTACGTTTGCACTTCCCAGCCACAGGGAAGCTGCTAGCCGGGAATTCTCTGCCTGGTTCTACCCGCTGCCCGGAACGCTACGCAGGGCAAAAGCGATTCTCGTCCTCCGTGCTTGCTTTTTCTCAGAAAGAGCCGTGGTGTGCGTTTTCCTCGGAAAACGCGTTTTCGGCCGAAAACGTGTACGTTTGCACTTCCCCGCCACAGGGAAGCTGCTAGCCGGGAATTCTCTGCCTGGTTCTACCCGCTGCCCGGAACGCTACGCAGGGCAAAAGCGATTCTCGTCCTCCGTGCTTGCTTTTTCTCAGAAAGAGCCGTGGTGTGCGTTTTCGCCGGAAAACGCGTTTTCGGCCGAAAACGTGTACGTTTGCACTTCCCGGCCACAGGGAAGCTGCTAGCCGGGAATTCTCTGCCTGGTTCTACCCGCTGCCCGGAACGCTACGCAGGGCAAAAGCGATTCTCGTCCTCCGTGCTTGCTTTTTCTCAGAAAGAGCCGTGGTGTGTTTTTTGGCGAAAACGCGTTTTTGGCCGAAAACGTGTACGTTTGCACTTCCCAGCCACAGGGAAGCTGCTAGCCGGGAATTCTCTGCCTGGTTCTACCCGCTGCCCGGAACGCTACGCAGGGCAAAAGCGATTCTTGTCCTCCGTGCTTGCTTTTTCTCAGAAAGAGCCGTGGTGTGCGTTTTCGCCGGAAAATGCGTTTTCGGCTGAAAACGTGTACGTTTGCACTTCCCCGCCACAGGGAAGCTGCTAGCCGGGAATTCTCTGCCTGGTTCTACCCGCTGCCCGGAACGCTAGGCAGGGCAAAAGCGATTCTCGTCCTCCGTGCTTGCTTTTTCTCAGAAAGAGCCGTGGTGTGCGTTTTGGCCGGAAAACGCGTTTTCGGCCGAAAACGTGTACGTTTGCACTTCCCCTCCACAGGGAAGCTGCTAGCCGGGAATTCTCTGCCTGGTTCTACCCGCTGCCCGGAACGCTAGGCAGGGCAAAAGCGATTCTCGTCCTCCGTGCTTGCTTTTTCTCAGAAAGAGCCGTGGTGTGCGTTTTCGCCGGAAAACGCGTTTTCGGCCGAAAACGTGTACGTTTGCACTTCCCCGCCACAGGGAAGCGGCTAGCCGGGAATTCTCTGCCTGGTTCTACCCGCTGCCCGGAACGCTACGCAGGGCAAAAGCGATTCTCGTCCTCCGTGCTTGCTTTTTCTCAGAAAGAGCCGTGGTGTGCGTTTTCGCCGGAAAACGCGTTTTCGGCCGAAAACGTGTACGTTTGCACTTCCCCGCCACAGGGAAGCTGCTAGCCGGGAATTCTCTGCCTGGTTCTACCCGCTGCCCGTTACGCTACGCAGGGCAAAAGCGATTCTCGTCCTCCGTGCTTGCTTTTTCTCAGAAAGAGCCGTGGTGTGCGTTTTCGCCGAAAAGGCGTTTTTGGCAGAAAACGTGTACGTTTGCACTTCCCCGCCACAGGGAAGCTGCTAGCCGGGAATTCTCTGCCTGGTTCTACCCGCTGCCCGGAACGCTAGGCAGGGCAAAAGCGATTCTCGTCCTCCGTGCTTGCTTTTTCTCAGAAAGAGCCGTGGTGTGCGTTTTCGCCGGAAAACGCGTTTTCGGCCGAAAACGTGTACGTTTGCACTTCCCGGCCACAGGGAAGCTGCTAGCCGGGAATTCTCTGCCTGGTTCTACCCGCTGCCCGGAACGCTACGCAGGGCAAAAGCGATTCTCGTCCTCCGTGCTTGCTTTTTCTCAGAAAGAGCCGTGGTGTGCTTTTTCGCCGGAAAACGCGTTTTCGGCCGAAAACGTGTACGTTTGCACTTCCCCGCCACAGGGAAGCTGCTAGCCGGGAATTCTCTGCCTGGTTCTACCCGCTGCCCGGAACGCTAGGCAGGGCAAAAGCGATTCTCGTCCTCCGTGCTTGCTTTTTCTCAGAAAGAGCCGTGGTGTGCGTTTTCGCCGGAAAACGCGTTTTCGGCCGAAAACGTGTACGTTTGCACTTCCCAGCCACAGGGAAGCTGCTAGCCGGGAATTCTCTGCCTGGTTCTACCCGCTGCCCGGAACGCTAGGCAGGGCAAAAGCGATTCTCGTCCTCCGTGCTTGCTTTTTCTCAGAAAGAGCCGTGGTGTGCGTTTTCCCCGGAAAACGCGTTTTCGGCCGAAAACGTGTACGTTTGCACTTCCCCGCCACAGGGAAGCTGCTAGCCGGGAATTCTCTGCCTGGTTCTACCCGCTGCCCGGAACGCTAGGCAGGGCAAAAGCGATTCTCGTCCTCCGTGCTTGCTTTTTCTCAGAAAGAGCCGTGGTGTGCGTTTTCGCCGGAAAACGCGTTTTCGGCCGAAAACGTGTACGTTTGCACTTCCCCGCCACAGGGAAGCTGCTAGCCGGGAATTCTCTGCCTGGTTCTACCCGCTGCCCGGAACGCTACGCAGGGCAAAAGCGATTCTCGTCCTCCGTGCTTGCTTTTTCTCAGAAAGAGCCGTGGTGTGCGTTTTCGCCGAAAACGCGTTTTCGGCCGAAAACGTGTACGTTTGCACTTCCCGGCCACAGGGAAGCTGCTAGCCGGGAATTCTCTGCCTGGTTCTACCCGCTGCCCGGAACGCTACGCAGGGCAAAAGCGATTCTCGTCCTCCGTGCTTGCTTTTTCTCAGAAAGAGCCGTTGTGTGCTTTTTCGCCGAAAACGCGTTTTTGGCCGAAAACGTGTACGTTTGCACTTCCCGGCCACAGGGAAGCTGCTAGCCGGGAATTCTCTGCCTGGTTCTACCCGCTGCCCGGAACGCTACGCAGGGCAAAAGCGATTCTCGTCCTCCGTGCTTGCTTTTTCTCAGAAAGAGCCGTGGTGTGCGTTTTCCCCGGAAAACGCGTTTTCGGCCGAAAACGTGTACGTTTGCACTTCCCCGCCACAGGGAAGCTGCTAGCCGGGAATTCTCTGCCTGGTTCTACCCGCTGCCCGGAACGCTAGGCAGGGCAAAAGCGATTCTCGTCCTCCGTGCTTGCTTTTTCTCAGAAAGAGCCGTGGTGTGCGTTTTCGCCGGAAAACGCGTTTTCGGCCGAAAACGTGTACGTTTGCACTTCCCCGCCACAGGGAAGCTGCTAGCCGGGAATTCTCTGCCTGGTTCTACCCGCTGCCCGGAACGCTACGCAGGGCAAAAGCGATTCTCGTCCTCCGTGCTTGCTTTTTCTCAGAAAGAGCCGTGGTGTGCGTTTTCGCCGAAAACGCGTTTTCGGCCGAAAACGTGTACGTTTGCACTTCCCGGCCACAGGGAAGCTGCTAGCCGGGAATTCTCTGCCTGGTTCTACCCGCTGCCCGGAACGCTACGCAGGGCAAAAGCGATTCTCGTCCTCCGTGCTTGCTTTTTCTCAGAAAGAGCCGTTGTGTGCTTTTTCGCCGAAAACGCGTTTTTGGCCGAAAACGTGTACGTTTGCACATCCCGGCCACAGGGAAGCTGCTAGCCGGGAATTCTCTGCCTGGTTCTACCCGCTGCCCGGAACGCTACGCAGGGCAAAAGCGATTCTCGTCCTCCGTGCTTGCTTTTTCTCAGAAAGAGCCGTGGTGTGCGTTTTCGCCGGAAAACGCGTTTTCGGCCGAAAACGTGTACGTTTGCACTTCCCAGCCACAGGGAAGCTGCTAGCCGGGAATTCTCTGCCTGGTTCTACCCGCTGCCCGGAACGCTACGCAGGGCAAAAGCGATTCTCGTCCTCCGTGCTTGCTTTTTCTCAGAAAGAGCCGTGGTGTGCTTTTTCGCCGGAAAACGCGTTTTCGGCCGAAAACGTGTACGTTTGCACTTCCCCGCCACAGGGAAGCTGCTAGCCGGGAATTCTCTGCCTGGTTCTACCCGCTGCCCGGAACGCTACGCAGGGCAAAAGCGATTCTCGTCCTCCGTGCTTGCTTTTTCTCAGAAAGAGCCGTGGTGTGCGTTTTCGCCGGAAAACGCGTTTTCGGCCGAAAACGTGTACGTTTGCACTTCCCGGCCACAGGGAAGCTGCTAGCCGGGAATTCTCTGCCTGGTTCTACCCGCTGCCCGGAACGCTACGCAGGGCAAAAGCGATTCTCGTCCTCCGTGCTTGCTTTTTCTCAGAAAGAGCCGTGGTGTGTTTTTTGGCGAAAACGCGTTTTTGGCCGAAAACGTGTACGTTTGCACTTCCCAGCCACAGGGAAGCTGCTAGCCGGGAATTCTCTGCCTGGTTCTACCCCCTGCCCGGAACGCTACGCAGGGCAAAAGCGATTCTTGTCCTCCGTGCTTGCTTTTTCTCAGAAAGAGCCGTGGTGTGCGTTTTCGCCGGAAAACGCGTTTTCGGCCGAAAACGTGTACGTTTGCACTTCCCCGCCACAGGGAAGCTGCTAGCCGGGAATTCTCTGCCTGGTTCTACCCGCTGCCCGGAACGCTAGGCAGGGCAAAAGCGATTCTCGTCCTCCGTGCTTGCTTTTTCTCAGAAAGAGCCGTGGTGTGCGTTTTGGCCGGAAAACGCGTTTTCGGCCGAAAACGTGTACGTTTGCACTTCCCCGCCACAGGGAAGCTGCTAGCCGGGAATTCTCTGCCTGGTTCTACCCGCTGCCCGGAACGCTAGGCAGGGCAAAAGCGATTCTCGTCCTCCGTGCTTGCTTTTTCTCAGAAAGAGCCGTGGTGTGCGTTTTCGCCGGAAAACGCGTTTTCGGCCGAAAACGTGTACGTTTGCACTTCCCCGCCACAGGGAAGCTGCTAGCCGGGAATTCTCTGCCTGGTTCTACCCGCTGCCCGGAACGCTACGCAGGGCAAAAGCGATTCTTGTCCTCCGTGCTTGCTTTTTCTCAGAAAGAGCCGTGGTGTGCGTTTTCGCCGGAAAACGCGTTTTCGGCCGAAAACGTGTACGTTTGCACTTCCCCGCCACAGGGAAGCTGCTAGCCGGGAATTCTCTGCCTGGTTCTACCCGCTTCCCGGAACGCTACGCAGGGCAAAAGCGATTCTCGTCCTCCGTGCTTGCTTTTTCTCAGAAAGAGCCGTGGTGTGCGTTTTCGCCGGAAAACGCGTTTTCGGCCGAAAACGTGTACGTTTGCACTTCCCGGCCACAGGGAAGCTGCTAGCCGGGAATTCTCTGCCTGGTTCTACCCGCTGCCCGGAACGCTACGCAGGGCAAAAGCGATTCTCGTCCTCCGTGCTTGCTTTTTCTCAGAAAGAGCCGTGGTGTGCGTTTTCGCCGGAAAACGCGTTTTCGGCCGAAAACGTGTACGTTTGCACTTCCCCGCCACAGGGAAGCGGCTAGCCGGGAATTCTCTGCCTGGTTCTACCCGCTGCCCGGAACGCTACGCAGGGCAAAAGCGATTCTCGTCCTCCGTGCTTGCTTTTTCTCAGAAAGAGCCGTGGTGTGCGTTTTCGCCGAAAACGCGTTTTTGGCAGAAAACGTGTACGTTTGCACTTCCCAGCCACAGGGAAGCTGCTAGCCGGGAATTCTCTGCCTGGTTCTACCCGCTGCCCGGAACGCTACGCAGGGCAAAAGCGATTCTCGTCCTCCGTGCTTGCTTTTTCTCAGAAAGAGCCGTTGTGTGCTTTTTCGCCGAAAACGCATTTTTTGGCTGAAAACATGTACGTTTGCACTTCCCAGCCACAGGAAAGCTGCTAGCCGGGAATTCTCTGCCTGGTTCTACCCGCTGCCCGGAACGCTACGCAGGGCAAAAGCGATTCTCGTCCTCCGTGCTTGCTTTTTCTCAGAAAGAGCCGTGGTGTGCGTTTTCCCCGGAAAACGCGTTTTCGGCCGAAAACGTGTACGTTTGCACTTCCCGGCCACAGGGAAGCTGCTAGCCGGGAATTCTCTGCCTGGTTCTACCCGCTGCCCGGAACGCTACGCAGGGCAAAAGCGATTCTCGTCCTCCGTGCTTGCTTTTTCTCAGAAAGAGCCGTGGTGTGTTTTTTGGCGAAAACGCGTTTTTGGCCGAAAACGTGTACGTTTGCACTTCCCAGCCACAGGGAAGCTGCTAGCCGGGAATTCTCTGCCTGGTTCTACCCGCTGCCCGGAACGCTACGCAGGGCAAAAGCGATTCTTGTCCTCCGTGCTTGCTTTTTCTCAGAAAGAGCCGTGGTGTGCGTTTTCGCCGGAAAATGCGTTTTCGGCCGAAAACGTGTACGTTTGCACTTCCCAGCCACAGGGAAGCTGCTAGCCGGGAATTCTCTGCCTGGTTCTACCCGCTGCCCGGAACGCTAGGCAGGGCAAAAGCGATTCTCGTCCTCCGTGCTTGCTTTTTCTCAGAAAGAGCCGTGGTGTGCGTTTTGGCCGGAAAACGCGTTTTCGTCCGAAAACGTGTACGTTTGCACTTCCCCGCCACAGGGAAGCTGCTAGCCGGGAATTCTCTGCCTGGTTCTACCCGCTGCCCGGAACGCTAGGCAGGGCAAAAGCGATTCTCGTCCTCCGTGCTTGCTTTTTCTCAGAAAGAGCCGTGGTGTGCGTTTTCGCCGTAAAACGCGTTTTCGGCCGAAAACGTGTACGTTTGCACTTCCCGGCCACAGGGAAGCTGCTAGCCGGGAATTCTCTGCCTGGTTCTACCCGCTGCCCGGAACGCTACGCAGGGCAAAAGCGATTCTCGTCCTCCGTGCTTGCTTTTTCTCAGAAAGAGCCGTGGTGTGCGTTTTCGCCGGAAAACGCGTTTTCGGCCGAAAACGTGTACGTTTGCACTTCCCCGCCACAGGGAAGCTGCTAGCCGGGAATTCTCTGCCTGGTTCTACCCGCTGCCCGTTACGCTAGGCAGGGCAAAAGCGATTCTCGTCCTCCGTGCTTGCTTTTTCTCAGAAAGAGCCGTGGTGTGCGTTTTCGCCGAAAAGGCGTTTTTGGCAGAAAACTTGTACGTTTGCACTTCCCCGCCACAGGGAAGCTGCTAGCCGGGAATTCTCTGCCTGGTTCTACCCGCTGCCCGGAACGCTACGCAGGGCAAAAGCGATTCTCGTCCTCCGTGCTTGCTTTTTCTCAGAAAGAGCCGTGGTGTGCGTTTTCCCCGGAAAACGCGTTTTCGGCCGAAAACGTGTACGTTTGCACTTCCCGGCCACAGGGAAGCTGCTAGCCGGGAATTCTCTGCCTGGTTCTACCCGCTGCCCGGAACGCTACGCAGGGCAAAAGCGATTCTCGTCCTCCGTGCTTGCTTTTTCTCAGAAAGAGCCGTGGTGTGCTTTTTCGCCGGAAAACGCGTTTTCGGCCGAAAACGTGTACGTTTGCACTTCCCCGCCACAGGGAAGCTGCTAGCCGGGAATTCTCTGCCTGGTTCTACCCGCTGCCCGGAACGCTAGGCAGGGCAAAAGCGATTCTCGTCCTCCGTGCTTGCTTTTTCTCAGAAAGAGCCGTGGTGTGCGTTTTCGCCGGAAAACGCGTTTTCGGCCGAAAACGTGTACGTTTGCACTTCCCCGCCACAGGGAAGCTGCTAGCCGGGAATTCTCTGCCTGGTTCTACCCGCTGCCCGGAACGCTACGCAGGGCAAAAGCGATTCTCGTCCTCCGTGCTTGCTTTTTCTCAGAAAGAGCCGTGGTGTGCGTTTTCGCCGGAAAACGCGTTTTCGGCCGAAAACGTGTACGTTTGCACTTCCCCGCCACAGGGAAGCTGCTAGCCGGGAATTCTCTGCCTGGTTCTACCCGCTGCCCGTTACGCTACGCAGGGCAAAAGCGATTCTCGTCCTCCGTGCTTGCTTTTTCTCAGAAAGAGCCGTGGTGTGCGTTTTCGCCGAAAAGGCGTTTTTGGCAGAAAACGTGTACGTTTGCACTTCCCGGCCACAGGGAAGCTGCTAGCCGGGAATTCTCTGCCTGGTTCTACCCGCTGCCCGGAACGCTAGGCAGGGCAAAAGCGATTCTCGTCCTCCGTGCTTGCTTTTTCTCAGAAAGAGCCGTGGTGTGCGTTTTCCCCGGAAAACGCGTTTTCGGCCGAAAACGTGTACGTTTGCACTTCCCGGCCACAGGGAAGCTGCTAGCCGGGAATTCTCTGCCTGGTTCTACCCGCTGCCCGGAACGCTACGCAGGGCAAAAGCGATTCTCGTCCTCCGTGCTTGCTTTTTCTCAGAAAGAGCCGTGGTGTGCTTTTTCGCCGGAAAACGCGTTTTCGGCCGAAAACGTGTACGTTTGCACTTCCCC
This sequence comes from Athene noctua, assembly GCF_965140245.1. NCBI lineage: Eukaryota > Metazoa > Chordata > Aves > Strigiformes > Strigidae > Athene > Athene noctua. The sequence continues at coordinate 101,941 of NW_027437590.1, forward strand.
GCCACAGGGAAGCTGCTAGCCGGGAATTCTCTGCCTGGTTCTACCCGCTGCCCGGAACGCTAGGCAGGGCAAAAGCGATTCTCGTCCTCCGTGCTTGCTTTTTCTCAGAAAGAGCCGTGGTGTGCGTTTTCCCCGGAAAACGCGTTTTCGGCCGAAAACGTGTACGTTTGCACTTCCCAGCCACAGGGAAGCTGCTAGCCGGGAATTCTCTGCCTGGTTCTACCCGCTGCCCGGAACGCTAGGCAGGGCAAAAGCGATTCTCGTCCTCCGTGCTTGCTTTTTCTCAGAAAGAGCCGTGGTGTGCGTTTTCCCCGGAAAACGCGTTTTCGGCCGAAAACGTGTACGTTTGCACTTCCCCGCCACAGGGAAGCTGCTAGCCGGGAATTCTCTGCCTGGTTCTACCCGCTGCCCGGAACGCTACGCAGGGCAAAAGCGATTCTCGTCCTCCGTGCTTGCTTTTTCTCAGAAAGAGCCGTGGTGTGCGTTTTCGCCGGAAAACGCGTTTTCGGCCGAAAACGTGTACGTTTGCACTTCCCCGCCACAGGGAAGCTGCTAGCCGGGAATTCTCTGCCTGGTTCTACCCGCTGCCCGGAACGCTACGCAGGGCAAAAGCGATTCTCGTCCTCCGTGCTTGCTTTTTCTCAGAAAGAGCCGTGGTGTGCGTTTTCGCCGAAAACGCGTTTTCGGCCGAAAACGTGTACGTTTGCACTTCCCGGCCACAGGGAAGATGCTAGCCGGGAATTCTCTGCCTGGTTCTACCCGCTGCCCGGAACGCTACGCAGGGCAAAAGCGATTCTCGTCCTCCGTGCTTGCTTTTTCTCAGAAAGAGCCGTTGTGTGCTTTTTCGCCGAAAACGCGTTTTTGGCCGAAAACGTGTACGTTTGCACTTCCCGGCCACAGGGAAGCTGCTAGCCGGGAATTCTCTGCCTGGTTCTACCCGCTGCCCGGAACGCTACGCAGGGCAAAAGCGATTCTCGTCCTCCGTGCTTGCTTTTTCTCAGAAAGAGCCGTGGTGTGCGTTTTCGCCGGAAAACGCGTTTTCGGCCGAAAACGTGTACGTTTGCACTTCCCAGCCACAGGGAAGCTGCTAGCCGGGAATTCTCTGCCTGGTTCTACCCGCTGCCCGGAACGCTACGCAGGGCAAAAGCGATTCTCGTCCTCCGTGCTTGCTTTTTCTCAGAAAGAGCCGTGGTGTGCTTTTTCGCCGGAAAACGCGTTTTCGGCCGAAAACGTGTACGTTTGCACTTCCCCGCCACAGGGAAGCTGCTAGCCGGGAATTCTCTGCCTGGTTCTACCCGCTGCCCGGAACGCTACGCAGGGCAAAAGCGATTCTCGTCCTCCGTGCTTGCTTTTTCTCAGAAAGAGCCGTGGTGTGCGTTTTCCCCGGAAAACGCGTTTTCGGCCGAAAACGTGTACGTTTGCACTTCCCCGCCACAGGGAAGCTGCTAGCCGGGAATTCTCTGCCTGGTTCTACCCGCTGCCCGGAACGCTACGCAGGGCAAAAGCGATTCTCGTCCTCCGTGCTTGCTTTTTCTCAGAAAGAGCCGTGGTGTGCGTTTTCGCCGGAAAACGCGTTTTCGGCCGAAAACGTGTACGTTTGCACTTCCCGGCCACAGGGAAGCTGCTAGCCGGGAATTCTCTGCCTGGTTCTACCCGCTGCCCGGAACGCTACGCAGGGCAAAAGCGATTCTCGTCCTCCGTGCTTGCTTTTTCTCAGAAAGAGCCGTTGTGTGCTTTTTCGCCGAAAACGCGTTTTTGGCCGAAAACGTGTACGTTTGCACTTCCCAGCCACAGGGAAGCTGCTAGCCGGGAATTCTCTGCCTGGTTCTACCCGCTGCCCGGAACGCTACGCAGGGCAAAAGCGATTCTTGTCCTCCGTGCTTGCTTTTTCTCAGAAAGAGCCGTGGTGTGCGTTTTCGCCGGAAAACGCGTTTTCGGCCGAAAACTTGTACGTTTGCACTTCCCCGCCACAGGGAAGCTGCTAGCCGGGAATTCTCTGCCTGGTTCTACCCGCTGCCCGGAACGCTACGCAGGGCAAAAGCGATTCTCGTCCTCCGTGCTTGCTTTTTCTCAGAAAGAGCCGTGGTGTGCTTTTTCGCCGGAAAACGCGTTTTCGGCCGAAAACGTGTACGTTTGCACTTCCCCGCCACAGGGAAGCTGCTAGCCGGGAATTCTCTGCCTGGTTCTACCCGCTGCCCGGAACGCTAGGCAGGGCAAAAGCGATTCTCGTCCTCCGTGCTTGCTTTTTCTCAGAAAGAGCCGTGGTGTGCGTTTTCCCCGGAAAACGCGTTTTCGGCCGAAAACGTGTACGTTTGCACTTCCCCGCCACAGGGAAGCTGCTAGCCGGGAATTCTCTGCCTGGTTCTACCCGCTGCCCGGAACGCTAGGCAGGGCAAAAGCGATTCTCGTCCTCCGTGCTTGCTTTTTCTCAGAAAGAGCCGTGGTGTGCGTTTTCGCCGAAAACGCGTTTTCGGCCGAAAACGTGTACGTTTGCACTTCCCGGCCACAGGGAAGCTGCTAGCCGGGAATTCTCTGCCTGGTTCTACCCGCTGCCCGGAACGCTACGCAGGGCAAAAGCGATTCTCGTCCTCCGTGCTTGCTTTTTCTCAGAAAGAGCCGTTGTGTGCTTTTTCGCCGTAAACGCGTTTTCGGCCGAAAACGTGTACGTTTGCACTTCCCAGCCACAGGGAAGCTGCTAGCCGGGAATTCTCTGCCTGGTTCTACCCGCTGCCCGGAACGCTACGCAGGGCAAAAGCGATTCTCGTCCTCCGTGCTTGCTTTTTCTCAGAAAGAGCCGTGGTGTGCGTTTTCGCCGGAAAACGCGTTTTCGGCCGAAAACGTGTACGTTTGCACTTCCCCGCCACAGGGAAGCTGCTAGCCGGGAATTCTCTGCCTGGTTCTACCCGCTGCCCGGAACGCTACGCAGGGCAAAAGCGATTCTCGTCCTCCGTGCTTGCTTTTTCTCAGAAAGAGCCGTGGTGTGCTTTTTCGCCGGAAAACGCGTTTTCGGCCGAAAACGTGTACGTTTGCACTTCCCCGCCACAGGGAAGCTGCTAGCCGGGAATTCTCTGCCTGGTTCTACCCGCTGCCCGGAACGCTAGGCAGGGCAAAAGCGATTCTCGTCCTCCGTGCTTGCTTTTTCTCAGAAAGAGCCGTGGTGTGCGTTTTCGCCGGAAAACGCGTTTTCGGCCGAAAACGTGTACGTTTGCACTTCCCGGCCACAGGGAAGCTGCTAGCCGGGAATTCTCTGCCTGGTTCTACCCGCTGCCCGGAACGCTACGCAGGGCAAAAGCGATTCTCGTCCTCCGTGCTTGCTTTTTCTCAGAAAGAGCCGTTGTGTGCTTTTTCGCCGAAAACGCTTTTTTGGCCGAAAACGTGTACGTTTGCACTTCCCAGCCACAGGGAAGCTGCTAGCCGGGAATTCTCTGCCTGGTTCTACCCGCTGCCCGGAACGCTACGCAGGGCAAAAGCGATTCTTGTCCTCCGTGCTTGCTTTTTCTCAGAAAGAGCCGTGGTGTGCGTTTTCGCCGGAAAACGCGTTTTCGGCCGAAAACGTGTACGTTTGCACTTCCCCGCCACAGGGAAGCTGCTAGCCGGGAATTCTCTGCCTGGTTCTACCCGCTGCCCGGAACGCTACGCAGGGCAAAAGCGATTCTCGTCCTCCGTGCTTGCTTTTTCTCAGAAAGAGCCGTGGTGTGCTTTTTAGCCGGAAAACGCGTTTTCGGCCGAAAACGTGTACGTTTGCACTTCCCCGCCACAGGGAAGCTGCTAGCCGGGAATTCTCTGCCTGGTTCTACCCGCTGCCCGGAACGCTAGGCAGGGCAAAAGCGATTCTCGTCCTCCGTGCTTGCTTTTTCTCAGAAAGAGCCGTGGTGTGCGTTTTCCCCGGAAAACGCGTTTTCAGCCGAAAACGTGTACGTTTGCACTTCCCCGCCACAGGGAAGCTGCTAGCCGGGAATTCTCTGCCTGGTTCTACCCGCTGCCCGGAACGCTAGGAAGGGCAAAAGCGATTCTCGTCCTCCGTGCTTGCTTTTTCTCAGAAAGAGCCGTGGTGTGCGTTTTCCTCGGAAAACGCGTTTTCGGCCGAAAACGTGTACGTTTGCACTTCCCCGCCACAGGGAAGCTGCTAGCCGGGAATTCTCTGCCTGGTTCTACCCGCTGCCCGGAACGCTACGCAGGGCAAAAGCGATTCTCGTCCTCCGTGCTTGCTTTTTCTCAGAAAGAGCCGTGGTGTGCGTTTTCGCCGAAAACGCGTTTTCGGCCGAAAACGTGTACGTTTGCACTTCCCCGCCACAGGGAAGCTGCTAGCCGGGAATTCTCTGCCTGGTTCTACCCGCTGCCCGGAACGCTACGCAGGGCAAAAGCGATTCTCGTCCTCCGTGCTTGCTTTTTCTCAGAAAGAGCCGTGGTGTGCTTTTTCGCCGAAAACGCGTTTTTGGCCGAAAACGTGTACGTTTGCACTTCCCAGCCACAGGGAAGCTGCTAGCCGGGAATTCTCTGCCTGGTTCTACCCGCTGCCCGGAACGCAACGCAGGGCAAAAGCGATTCTCGTCCTCCGTGCTTGCTTTTTCTCAGAAAGAGCCGTGGTGTGCGTTTTCGCCGGAAAACGCGTTTTCGGCCGAAAACGTGTACGTTTGCACTTCCCCGCCACAGGGAAGCTGCTAGCCGGGAATTCTCTGCCTGGTTCTACCCGCTGCCCGGAACGCTACGCAGGGCAAAAGCGATTCTCGTCCTCCGTGCTTGCTTTTTCTCAGAAAGAGCCGTGGTGTGCTTTTTCGCCGGAAAACGCGTTTTCGGCCGAAAACGTGTACGTTTGCACTTCCCGGCCACAGGGAAGCTGCTAGCCGGGAATTCTCTGCCTGGTTCTACCCGCTGCCCGGAACGCTACGCAGGGCAAAAGCGATTCTCGTCCTCCGTGCTTGCTTTTTCTCAGAAAGAGCCGTGGTGTGCGTTTTCGCCGGAAAACGCGTTTTCGGCCGAAAACGTGTACGTTTGCACTTCCCCGCCACAGGGAAGCTGCTAGCCGGGAATTCTCTGCCTGGTTCTACCCGCTGCCCGGAACGCTAGGCAGGGCAAAAGCGATTCTCGTCCTCCGTGCTTGCTTTTTCTCAGAAAGAGCCGTGGTGTGCGTTTTCCCCGGAAAACGCGTTTTCGGCCGAAAACGTGTACGTTTGCACTTCCCCGCCACAGGGAAGCTGCTAGCCGGGAATTCTCTGCCTGGTTCTACCCGCTGCCCGGAACGCTACGCAGGGCAAAAGCGATTCTCGTCCTCCGTGCTTGCTTTTTCTCAGAAAGAGCCGTGGTGTGCGTTTTCGCCGGAAAACGCGTTTTCGGCCGAAAACGTGTACGTTTGCACTTCCCGGCCACAGGGAAGCTGCTAGCCGGGAATTCTCTGCCTGGTTCTACCCGCTGCCCGGAATGCTACGCAGGGCAAAAGCGATTCTTGTCCTCCGTGCTTGCTTTTTCTCAGAAAGAGCCGTGGTGTGCGTTTTCGCCGGAAAACGCGTTTTCGGCCGAAAACGTGTACGTTTGCACTTCCCCGCCACAGGGAAGCTGCTAGCCGGGAATTCTCTGCCTGGTTCTACCCGCTGCCCGGAACGCTACGCAGGGCAAAAGCGATTCTCGTCCTCCGTGCTTGCTTTTTCTCAGAAAGAGCCGTGGTGTGCGTTTTCGCCGGAAAACGCGTTTTCGGCCGAAAACGTGTACGTTTGCACTTCCCGGCCACAGGGAAGCTGCTAGCCGGGAATTCTCTGCCTGGTTCTACCCGCTGCCCGGAACGCTACGCAGGGCAAAAGCGATTCTCGTCCTCCGTGCTTGCTTTTTCTCAGAAAGAGCCGTGGTGTGCGTTTTCGCCGGAAAACGCGTTTTCGGCCGAAAACGTGTACGTTTGCACTTCCCCGCCACAGGGAAGCTGCTAGCCGGGAATTCTCTGCCTGGTTCTACCCGCTGCCCGGAACGCTACGCAGGGCAAAAGCGATTCTCGTCCTCCGTGCTTGCTTTTTCTCAGAAAGAGCCGTGGTGTGCGTTTTCCCCGGAAAACGCGTTTTCGGCCGAAAACGTGTACGTTTGCACTTCCCCGCCACAGGGAAGCTGCTAGCCGGGAATTCTCTGCCTGGTTCTACCTGCTGCCCGGAACGCTACGCAGGGCAAAAGCGATTCTCGTCCTCCGTGCTTGCTTTTTCTCAGAAAGAGCCGTTGTGTGCTTTTTCGCCGAAAACGCGTTTTTGGCCGAAAACGTGTACGTTTACACTTCCCAGCCACAGGAAAGCTGCTAGCCGGGAATTCTCTGCCTGGTTCTACCCGCTGCCCGGAACGCTACGCAGGGCAAAAGCGATTCTCGTCCTCCGTGCTTGCTTTTTCTCAGAAAGAGCCGTGGTGTGCGTTTTCGCCGGAAAACGCGTTTTCGGCCGAAAACGTGTACGTTTGCACTTCCCCGCCACAGGGAAGCTGCTAGCCGGGAATTCTCTGCCTGGTTCTACCCGCTGCCCGGAACGCTACGCAGGGCAAAAGCGATTCTCGTCCTCCGTGCTTGCTTTTTCTCAGAAAGAGCCGTTGTGTGCTTTGTCGCCGGAAAACGCGTTTTCGGCCGAAAACGTGTACGTTTGCACTTCCCCGCCACAGGGAAGCTGCTAGCCGGGAATTCTCTGCCTGGTTCTACCCGCTGCCCGGAACGCTAGGCAGGGCAAAAGCGATTCTCGTCCTCCGTGCTTGCTTTTTCTCAGAAAGAGCCGTGGTGTGCGTTTTCCCCGGAAAACGCGTTTTCGGCCGAAAACGTGTACGTTTGCACTTCCCCGCCACAGGGAAGCTGCTAGCCGGGAATTCTCTGCCTGGTTCTACCCGCTGCCCGGAACGCTAGGCAGGGCAAAAGCGATTCTCGTCCTCCGTGCTTGCTTTTTCTCAGAAAGAGCCGTGGTGTGCGTTTTCGCCGGAAAACGCGTTTTCGGCCGAAAACGTGTACGTTTGCACTTCCCCGCCACAGGGATGCTGCTAGCCGGGAATTCTCTGCCTGGTTCTACCCGCTGCCCGGAACGCTACGCAGGGCAAAAGCGATTCTCGTCCTCCGTGCTTGCTTTTTCTCAGAAAGAGCCGTGGTGTGCGTTTTCGCCGGAAAACGCGTTTTCGGCCGAAAACGTGTACGTTTGCACTTCCCCGCCACAGGGAAGCTGCTAGCCGGGAATTCTCTGCCTGGTTCTACCCGCTGCCCGGAACGCTACGCAGGGCAAAAGCGATTCTCGTCCTCCGTGCTTGCTTTTTCTCAGAAAGAGCCGTGGTGTGCGTTTTCGCCGGAAAACGCGTTTTCGGCCGAAAACGTGTACGTTTGCACTTCCCCGCCACAGGGAAGCTGCTAGCCGGGAATTCTCTGCCTGGTTCTACCCGCTGCCCGGAACGCTACGCAGGGCAAAAGCGATTCTCGTCCTCCGTGCTTGCTTTTTCTCAGAAAGAGCCGTGGTGTGCGTTTTCGCCGGAAAACGCGTTTTCGGCCGAAAACGTGTACGTTTGCACTTCCCGGCCACAGGGAAGCTGCTAGCCGTGAATTCTCTGCCTGGTTCTACCCGCTGCCCGGAACGCTACGCAGGGCAAAAGCGATTCTCGTCCTCCGTGCTTGCTTTTTCTCAGAAAGAGCCGTGGTGTGCGTTTTCGCCGGAAAACGCGTTTTCGGCCGAAAACGTGTACGTTTGCACTTCCCCGCCACAGGGAAGCTGCTAGCCGGGAATTCTCTGCCTGGTTCTACCCGCTGCCCGGAACGCTAGGCAGGGCAAAAGCGATTCTCGTCCTCCGTGCTTGCTTTTTCTCAGAAAGAGCCGTGGTGTGCGTTTTCGCCGAAAACGCGTTTTCGGCCGAAAACGTGTACGTTTGCACTTCCCGGCCACAGGGAAGCTGCTAGCCGGGAATTCTCTGCCTGGTTCTACCCGCTGCCCGGAACGCTACGCAGGGCAAAAGCGATTCTCGTCCTCCGTGCTTGCTTTTTCTCAGAAAGAGCCGTTGTGTGCTTTTTCGCCGAAAACGCGTTTTTGGCCGAAAACGTGTACGTTTGCACTTCCCAGCCACAGGGAAGCTGCTAGCCGTGAATTCTCTGCCTGGTTCTACCCGCTGCCCGGAACGCTAGGCAGGGCAAAAGCGATTCTCGTCCTCCGTGCTTGCTTTTTCTCAGAAAGAGCCGTGGTGTGCTTTTTCGCCGGAAAACGCGTTTTCGGCCGAAAACGTGTACGTTTGCACTTCCCCGCCACAGGGAAGCTGCTAGCCGGGAATTCTCTGCCTGGTTCTACCCGCTGCCCGGAACGCTAGGCAGGGCAAAAGCGATTCTCGTCCTCCGTGCTTGCTTTTTCTCAGAAAGAGCCGTGGTGTGCGTTTTCCCCGGAAAACGCGTTTTCGGCCGAAAACGTGTACGTTTGCACTTCCCCGCCACAGGGAAGCTGCTAGCCGGGAATTCTCTGCCTGGTTCTACCCGCTGCCCGGAACGCTAGGCAGGGCAAAAGCGATTCTCGTCCTCCGTGCTTGCTTTTTCTCAGAAAGAGCCGTGGTGTGCGTTTTCGCCGAAAACGCGTTTTCGGCCGAAAACGTGTACGTTTGCACTTCCCGGCCACAGGGAAGCTGCTAGCCGGGAATTCTCTGCCTGGTTCTACCCGCTGCCCGGAACGCTACGCAGGGCAAAAGCGATTCTCGTCCTCCGTGCTTGCTTTTTCTCAGAAAGAGCCGTTGTGTGCTTTTTCGCCGTAAACGCGTTTTCGGCCGAAAACGTGTACGTTTGCACTTCCCCGCCACAGGGAAGCTGCTAGCCGGGAATTCTCTGCCTGGTTCTACCCGCTGCCCGGAACGCTAGGCAGGGCAAAAGCGATTCTCGTCCTCCGTGCTTGCTTTTTCTCAGAAAGAGCCGTGGTGTGCGTTTTCGCCGGAAAACGCGTTTTCGGCCGAAAACGTGTACGTTTGCACTTCCCGGCCACAGGGAAGCTGCTAGCCGGGAATTCTCTGCCTGGTTCTACCCGCTGCCCGGAACGCTACGCAGGGCAAAAGCGATTCTCGTCCTCCGTGCTTGCTTTTTCTCAGAAAGAGCCGTTGTGTGCTTTTTCGCCGAAAACGCTTTTTTGGCCGAAAACGTGTACGTTTGCACTTCCCAGCCACAGGGAAGCTGCTAGCCGGGAATTCTCTGCCTGGTTCTACCCGCTGCCCGGAACGCTACGCAGGGCAAAAGCGATTCTTGTCCTCCGTGCTTGCTTTTTCTCAGAAAGAGCCGTGGTGTGCGTTTTCGCCGGAAAACGCGTTTTCGGCCGAAAACGTGTACGTTTGCACTTCCCCGCCACAGGGAAGCTGCTAGCCGGGAATTCTCTGCCTGGTTCTACCCGCTGCCCGGAACGCTACGCAGGGCAAAAGCGATTCTCGTCCTCCGTGCTTGCTTTTTCTCAGAAAGAGCCGTGGTGTGCTTTTTAGCCGGAAAACGCGTTTTCGGCCGAAAACGTGTACGTTTGCACTTCCCCGCCACAGGGAAGCTGCTAGCCGGGAATTCTCTGCCTGGTTCTACCCGCTGCCCGGAACGCTAGGCAGGGCAAAAGCGATTCTCGTCCTCCGTGCTTGCTTTTTCTCAGAAAGAGCCGTGGTGTGCGTTTTCCCCGGAAAACGCGTTTTCAGCCGAAAACGTGTACGTTTGCACTTCCCCGCCACAGGGAAGCTGCTAGCCGGGAATTCTCTGCCTGGTTCTACCCGCTGCCCGGAACGCTAGGAAGGGCAAAAGCGATTCTCGTCCTCCGTGCTTGCTTTTTCTCAGAAAGAGCCGTGGTGTGCGTTTTCCTCGGAAAACGCGTTTTCGGCCGAAAACGTGTACGTTTGCACTTCCCCGCCACAGGGAAGCTGCTAGCCGGGAATTCTCTGCCTGGTTCTACCCGCTGCCCGGAACGCTACGCAGGGCAAAAGCGATTCTCGTCCTCCGTGCTTGCTTTTTCTCAGAAAGAGCCGTGGTGTGCGTTTTCGCCGAAAACGCGTTTTCGGCCGAAAACGTGTACGCTTGCACTTCCCCGCCACAGGGAAGCTGCTAGCCGGGAATTCTCTGCCTGGTTCTACCCGCTGCCCGGAACGCTACGCAGGGCAAAAGCGATTCTCGTCCTCCGTGCTTGCTTTTTCTCAGAAAGAGCCGTGGTGTGCTTTTTCGCCGAAAACGCGTTTTTGGCCGAAAACGTGTACGTTTGCACTTCCCAGCCACAGGGAAGCTGCTAGCCGGGAATTCTCTGCCTGGTTCTACCCGCTGCCCGGAACGCTACGCAGGGCAAAAGCGATTCTCGTCCTCCGTGCTTGCTTTTTCTCAGAAAGAGCCGTGGTGTGCGTTTTCGCCGGAAAACGCGTTTTCGGCCGAAAACGTGTACGTTTGCACTTCCCCGCCACAGGGAAGCTGCTAGCCGGGAATTCTCTGCCTGGTTCTACCCGCTGCCCGGAACGCTACGCAGGGCAAAAGCGATTCTCGTCCTCCGTGCTTGCTTTTTCTCAGAAAGAGCCGTGGTGTGCTTTTTCGCCGGAAAACGCGTTTTCGGCCGAAAACGTGTACGTTTGCACTTCCCGGCCACAGGGAAGCTGCTAGCCGGGAATTCTCTGCCTGGTTCTACCCGCTGCCCGGAACGCTACGCAGGGCAAAAGCGATTCTCGTCCTCCGTGCTTGCTTTTTCTCAGAAAGAGCCGTGGTGTGCGTTTTCGCCGGAAAACGCGTTTTCGGCCGAAAACGTGTACGTTTGCACTTCCCCGCCACAGGGAAGCTGCTAGCCGGGAATTCTCTGCCTGGTTCTACCCGCTGCCCGGAACGCTAGGCAGGGCAAAAGCGATTCTCGTCCTCCGTGCTTGCTTTTTCTCAGAAAGAGCCGTGGTGTGCGTTTTCCCCGGAAAACGCGTTTTCGGCCGAAAACGTGTACGTTTGCACTTCCCCGCCACAGGGAAGCTGCTAGCCGGGAATTCTCTGCCTGGTTCTACCCGCTGCCCGGAACGCTACGCAGGGCAAAAGCGATTCTCGTCCTCCGTGCTTGCTTTTTCTCAGAAAGAGCCGTGGTGTGCGTTTTCGCCGGAAAACGCGTTTTCGGCCGAAAACGTGTACGTTTGCACTTCCCGGCCACAGGGAAGCTGCTAGCCGGGAATTCTCTGCCTGGTTCTACCCGCTGCCCGGAATGCTACGCAGGGCAAAAGCGATTCTTGTCCTCCGTGCTTGCTTTTTCTCAGAAAGAGCCGTGGTGTGCGTTTTCGCCGGAAAACGCGTTTTCGGCCGAAAACGTGTACGTTTGCACTTCCCCGCCACAGGGAAGCTGCTAGCCGGGAATTCTCTGCCTGGTTCTACCCGCTGCCCGGAACGCTACGCAGGGCAAAAGCGATTCTCGTCCTCCGTGCTTGCTTTTTCTCAGAAAGAGCCGTGGTGTGCGTTTTCGCCGGAAAACGCGTTTTCGGCCGAAAACGTGTACGTTTGCACTTCCCGGCCACAGGGAAGCTGCTAGCCGGGAATTCTCTGCCTGGTTCTACCCGCTGCCCGGAACGCTACGCAGGGCAAAAGCGATTCTCGTCCTCCGTGCTTGCTTTTTCTCAGAAAGAGCCGTGGTGTGCGTTTTCGCCGGAAAACGCGTTTTCGGCCGAAAACGTGTACGTTTGCACTTCCCCGCCACAGGGAAGCTGCTAGCCGGGAATTCTCTGCCTGGTTCTACCCGCTGCCCGGAACGCTACGCAGGGCAAAAGCGATTCTCGTCCTCCGTGCTTGCTTTTTCTCAGAAAGAGCCGTGGTGTGCGTTTTCCCCGGAAAACGCGTTTTCGGCCGAAAACGTGTACGTTTGCACTTCCCCGCCACAGGGAAGCTGCTAGCCGGGAATTCTCTGCCTGGTTCTACCTGCTGCCCGGAACGCTACGCAGGGCAAAAGCGATTCTCGTCCTCCGTGCTTGCTTTTTCTCAGAAAGAGCCGTTGTGTGCTTTTTCGCCGAAAACGCGTTTTTGGCCGAAAACGTGTACGTTTACACTTCCCAGCCACAGGAAAGCTGCTAGCCGGGAATTCTCTGCCTGGTTCTACCCGCTGCCCGGAACGCTACGCAGGGCAAAAGCGATTCTCGTCCTCCGTGCTTGCTTTTTCTCAGAAAGAGCCGTGGTGTGCGTTTTCGCCGGAAAACGCGTTTTCGGCCGAAAACGTGTACGTTTGCACTTCCCAGCCACAGGGAAGCTGCTAGCCGGGAATTCTCTGCCTGGTTCTACCCGCTGCCCGGAACGCTACGCAGGGCAAAAGCGATTCTCGTCCTCCGTGCTTGCTTTTTCTCAGAAAGAGCCGTTGTGTGCTTTGTCGCCGGAAAACGCGTTTTCGGCCGAAAACGTGTACGTTTGCACTTCCCCGCCACAGGGAAGCTGCTAGCCGGGAATTCTCTGCCTGGTTCTACCCGCTGCCCGGAACGCTAGGCAGGGCAAAAGCGATTCTCGTCCTCCGTGCTTGCTTTTTCTCAGAAAGAGCCGTGGTGTGCGTTTTCCCCGGAAAACGCGTTTTCGGCCGAAAACGTGTACGTTTGCACTTCCCCGCCACAGGGAAGCTGCTAGCCGGGAATTCTCTGCCTGGTTCTACCCGCTGCCCGGAACGCTAGGCAGGGCAAAAGCGATTCTCGTCCTCCGTGCTTGCTTTTTCTCAGAAAGAGCCGTGGTGTGCGTTTTCGCCGGAAAACGCGTTTTCGGCCGAAAACGTGTACGTTTGCACTTCCCCGCCACAGGGATGCTGCTAGCCGGGAATTCTCTGCCTGGTTCTACCCGCTGCCCGGAACGCTACGCAGGGCAAAAGCGATTCTCGTCCTCCGTGCTTGCTTTTTCTCAGAAAGAGCCGTGGTGTGCGTTTTCGCCGGAAAACGCGTTTTCGGCCGAAAACGTGTACGTTTGCACTTCCCCGCCACAGGGAAGCTGCTAGCCGGGAATTCTCTGCCTGGTTCTACCCGCTGCCCGGAACGCTACGCAGGGCAAAAGCGATTCTCGTCCTCCGTGCTTGCTTTTTCTCAGAAAGAGCCGTGGTGTGCGTTTTCGCCGGAAAACGCGTTTTCGGCCGAAAACGTGTACGTTTGCACTTCCCCGCCACAGGGAAGCTGCTAGCCGGGAATTCTCTGCCTGGTTCTACCCGCTGCCCGGAACGCTACGCAGGGCAAAAGCGATTCTCGTCCTCCGTGCTTGCTTTTTCTCAGAAAGAGCCGTGGTGTGCGTTTTCGCCGGAAAATGCGTTTTCGGCCGAAAACGTGTACGTTTGCACTTCCCGGCCACAGGGAAGCTGCTAGCCGGGAATTCTCTGCCTGGTTCTACCCGCTGCCCGGAACGCTACGCAGGGCAAAAGCGATTCTCGTCCTCCGTGCTTGCTTTTTCTCAGAAAGAGCCGTGGTGTGCGTTTTCGCCGAAAACGCGTTTTTTGGCCGAAAACGTGTACGTTTGCACTTCCCCGCCACAGGGAAGCTGTTAGCCGGGAATTCTCTGCCTGGTTCTACCCGCTGCCCGGAACGCTACGCAGGGCAAAAGCGATTCTCGTCCTCCGTGCTTGCTTTTTCTCAGAAAGAGCCGTGGTGTGCGTTTTCGCCGGAAACGCGTTTTCGGCCGAAAACATGTACGTTTGCACTTCCCAGCCACAGCGAAGCTGCTAGCCGGGAATTCTCTGCCTGGTTCTACCCGCTGCCCGTTACGCTACGCAGGGCAAAAGCGATTCTCGTCCTCCGTGCTTGCTTTTTCTCAGAAAGAGCCGTGGTGTGCGTTTTCGCCGGAAAACGCGTTTTCGGCCGAAAACGTGTACGTTTGCACTTCCCCGCCACAGGGAAGCTGCTAGCCGGGAATTCTCTGCCTGGTTCTACCCGCTGCCCGGAACGCTACGCAGGGCAAAAGCGATTCTCGTCCTCCGTGCTTGCTTTTTCTCAGAAAGAGCCGTGGTGTGCGTTTTCGCCGAAAACGCGTTTTCGGCCGAAAACGTGTACGTTTGCACTTCCCCGCCACAGGGAAGCTGCTAGCCGGGAATTCTCTGCCTGGTTCTACCCGCTGCCCGGAACGCTACGCAGGGCAAAAGCGATTCTCGTCCTCCGTGCTTGCTTTTTCTCATAAAGAGCCGTGGTGTGCGTTTTCGCCGAAAACGCGTTTTTGGCAGAAAACGTGTACGTTTGCACTTCCCCGCCACAGGGAAGCTGCTAGCCGGGAATTCTCTGCCTGGTTCTACCCGCTGCCCGGAACGCTACGCAGGGCAAAAGCGATTCTCGTCCTCCGTGCTTGCTTTTTCTCAGAAAGAGCCGTGGTGTGCGTTTTCGCCGGAAAACGCGTTTTCGGCCGAAAACGTGTACGTTTGCACTTCCCCGCCACAGGGAAGCTGCTAGCCGGGAATTCTCTGCCTGGTTCTACCCGCTGCCCGGAACGCTAGGCAGGGCAAAAGCGATTCTCGTCCTCCGTGCTTGCTTTTTCTCAGAAAGAGCCGTGGTGTGCGTTTTCCCCGGAAAACGCGTTTTCGGCCGAAAACGTGTACGTTTGCACTTCCCCGCCACAGGGAAGCTGCTAGCCGGGAATTCTCTGCCTGGTTCTACCCGCTGCCCGGAACGCTACGCAGGGCAAAAGCGATTCTCGTCCTCCGTGCTTGCTTTTTCTCAGAAAGAGCCGTGGTGTGCGTTTTCGCCGGAAAACGCGTTTTCGGCCGAAAACGTGTACGTTTGCACTTCCCGGCCACAGGGAAGCTGCTAGCCGGGAATTCTCTGCCTGGTTCTACCCGCTGCCCGGAACGCTACGCAGGGCAAAAGCGATTCTTGTCCTCCGTGCTTGCTTTTTCTCAGAAAGAGCCGTGGTGTGCGTTTTCGCCGGAAAACGCGTTTTCGGCCGAAAACGTGTACGTTTGCACTTCCCCGCCACAGGGAAGCTGCTAGCCGGGAATTCTCTGCCTGGTTCTACCCGCTGCCCGGAACGCTACGCAGGGCAAAAGCGATTCTCGTCCTCCGTGCTTGCTTTTTCTCAGAAAGAGCCGTGGTGTGCGTTTTCGCCGGAAAACGCGTTTTCGGCCGAAAACGTGTACGTTTGCACTTCCCGGCCACAGGGAAGCTGCTAGCCGTGAATTCTCTGCCTGGTTCTACCCGCTGCCCGGAACGCTACGCAGGGCAAAAGCGATTCTCGTCCTCCGTGCTTGCTTTTTCTCAGAAAGAGCCGTGGTGTGCGTTTTCGCCGGAAAACGCGTTTTCGGCCGAAAACGTGTACGTTTGCACTTCCCCGCCACAGGGAAGCTGCTAGCCGGGAATTCTCTGCCTGGTTCTACCCGCTGCCCGGAACGCTAGGCAGGGCAAAAGCGATTCTCGTCCTCCGTGCTTGCTTTTTCTCAGAAAGAGCCGTGGTGTGCGTTTTCGCCGAAAACGCGTTTTCGGCCGAAAACGTGTACGTTTGCACTTCCCGGCCACAGGGAAGCTGCTAGCCGGGAATTCTCTGCCTGGTTCTACCCGCTGCCCGGAACGCTACGCAGGGCAAAAGCGATTCTCGTCCTCCGTGCTTGCTTTTTCTCAGAAAGAGCCGTTGTGTGCTTTTTCGCCGAAAACGCGTTTTTGGCCGAAAACGTGTACGTTTGCACTTCCCAGCCACAGGGAAGCTGCTAGCCGTGAATTCTCTGCCTGGTTCTACCCGCTGCCCGGAACGCTACGCAGGGCAAAAGCGATTCTCGTCCTCCGTGCTTGCTTTTTCTCAGAAAGAGCCGTGGTGTGCTTTTTCGCCGGAAAACGCGTTTTCGGCCGAAAACGTGTACGTTTGCACTTCCCCGCCACAGGGAAGCTGCTAGCCGGGAATTCTCTGCCTGGTTCTACCCGCTGCCCGGAACGCTAGGCAGGGCAAAAGCGATTCTCGTCCTCCGTGCTTGCTTTTTCTCAGAAAGAGCCGTGGTGTGCGTTTTCCCCGGAAAACGCGTTTTCGGCCGAAAACGTGTACGTTTGCACTTCCCCGCCACAGGGAAGCTGCTAGCCGGGAATTCTCTGCCTGGTTCTACCCGCTGCCCGGAACGCTAGGCAGGGCAAAAGCGATTCTCGTCCTCCGTGCTTGCTTTTTCTCAGAAAGAGCCGTGGTGTGCGTTTTCGCCGGAAAACGCGTTTTCGGCCGAAAACGTGTACGTTTGCACTTCCCCGCCACAGGGAAGCTGCTAGCCGGGAATTCTCTGCCTGGTTCTACCCGCTGCCCGGAACGCTACGCAGGGCAAAAGCGATTCTCGTCCTCCGTGCTTGCTTTTTCTCAGAAAGAGCCGTGGTGTGCGTTTTCGCCGGAAAACGCGTTTTCGGCCGAAAACGTGTACGTTTGCACTTCCCCGCCACAGGGAAGCTGCTAGCCGGGAATTCTCTGCCTGGTTCTACCCGCTGCCCGGAACGCTACGCAGGGCAAAAGCGATTCTCGTCCTCCGTGCTTGCTTTTTCTCAGAAAGAGCCGTGGTGTGCGTTTTCGCCGGAAAACGCGTTTTCGGCCGAAAACGTGTACGTTTGCACTTCCCGGCCACAGGGAAGCTGCTAGCCGGGAATTCTCTGCCTGGTTCTACCCGCTGCCCGGAACGCTACGCAGGGCAAAAGCGATTCTCGTCCTCCGTGCTTGCTTTTTCTCAGAAAGAGCCGTGGTGTGCGTTTTCGCCGGAAAATGCGTTTTCGGCCGAAAACGTGTACGTTTGCACTTCCCGGCCACAGGGAAGCTGCTAGCCGGGAATTCTCTGCCTGGTTCTACCCGCTGCCCGGAACGCTACGCAGGGCAAAAGCGATTCTCGTCCTCCGTGCTTGCTTTTTCTCAGAAAGAGCCGTGGTGTGCGTTTTCGCCGAAAACGCGTTTTTTGGCAGAAAACGTGTACGTTTGCACTTCCCCGCCACAGGGAAGCTGTTAGCCGGGAATTCTCTGCCTGGTTCTACCCGCTGCCCGGAACGCTACGCAGGGCAAAAGCGATTCTCGTCCTCCGTGCTTGCTTTTTCTCAGAAAGAGCCGTGGTGTGCGTTTTCGCCGGAAACGCGTTTTCGGCCGAAAACGTGTACGTTTGCACTTCCCAGCCACAGCGAAGCTGCTAGCCGGGAATTCTCTGCCTGGTTCTACCCGCTGCCCGTTACGCTACGCAGGGCAAAAGCGATTCTCGTCCTCCGTGCTTGCTTTTTCTCAGAAAGAGCCGTGGTGTGCGTTTTCGCCGGAAAACGCGTTTTCGGCCGAAAACGTGTACGTTTGCACTTCCCCGCCACAGGGAAGCTGCTAGCCGGGAATTCTCTGCCTGGTTCTACCCGCTGCCCGGAACGCTACGCAGGGCAAAAGCGATTCTCGTCCTCCGTGCTTGCTTTTTCTCAGAAAGAGCCGTGGTGTGCGTTTTCGCCGAAAACGCGTTTTCGGCCGAAAACGTGTACGTTTGCACTTCCCCGCCACAGGGAAGCTGCTAGCCGGGAATTCTCTGCCTGGTTCTACCCGCTGCCCGGAACGCTACGCAGGGCAAAAGCGATTCTCGTCCTCCGTGCTTGCTTTTTCTCATAAAGAGCCGTGGTGTGCGTTTTCGCCGAAAACGCGTTTTTGGCAGAAAACGTGTACGTTTGCACTTCCCCGCCACAGGGAAGCTGCTAGCCGGGAATTCTCTGCCTGGTTCTACCCGCTGCCCGGAACGCTACGCAGGGCAAAAGCGATTCTCGTCCTCCGTGCTTGCTTTTTCTCAGAAAGAGCCGTGGTGTGCTTTTTCGCCGAAAACGCGTTTTTGGCCGAAAACGTGTACGTTTACACTTCCCAGCCACAGGAAAGCTGCTAGCCGGGAATTCTCTGCCTGGTTCTACCCGCTGCCCGGAACGCTACGCAGGGCAAAAGCGATTCTCGTCCTCCGTGCTTGCTTTTTCTCAGAAAGAGCCGTGGTGTGCGTTTTCCCCGGAAAACGCGTTTTCGGCCGAAAACGTGTACGTTTGCACTTCCCCGCCACAGGGAAGCTGCTAGCCGGGAATTCTCTGCCTGGTTCTACCCGCTGCCCGGAACGTTACGCAGGGCAAAAGCGATTCTCGTCCTCCGTGCTTACTTTTTCTCAGACAGAGCCGTGGTGTGCGTTTTCGCCGAAAAGGCGTTTTTGGCCGAAAACGTGTACGTTTGCACTTCCCAGCCACAGGGAAGCTGCTAGCCGGGAATTCTCTGCCTGGTTCTACCCGCTGCCCGGAACGCTACGCAGGGCAAAAGCGATTCTCGTCCTCCGTGCTTGCTTTTTCTCAGAAAGAGCCGTTGTGTGCTTTTTCGCCGAAAACGCGTTTTTGGCCGAAAACGTGTACGTTTGCACTTCCCAGCCACAGGGAAGCTGCTAGCCGGGAATTCTCTGCCTGGTTCTACCCGCTGCCCGGAACGCTACGCAGGGCAAAAGCGGTTCTCGTCCTCCGTGCTTGCTTTTTCTCAGAAAGAGCCGTGGTGTGCGTTTTCGCCGGAAAATGCGTTTTCGGCCGAAAACGTGTACGTTTGCACTTCCCCGCCACAGGGAAGCTGCTAGCCGGGAATTCTCTGCCTGGTTCTACCCGCTGCCCGGAACGCTAGGCAGGGCAAAAGCGATTCTCGTCCTCCGTGCTTGCTTTTTCTCAGAAAGAGCCGTGGTGTGCGTTTTCGCCGGAAAACGCGTTTTTGGCAGAAAACGTGTACGTTTGCACTTCCCCGCCACAGGGAAGCTGCTAGCCGGGAATTCTCTGCCTGGTTCTACCCGCTGCCCGGAACGCTACGCAGGGCAAAAGCGATTCTCGTCCTCCGTGCTTGCTTTTTCTCAGAAAGAGCCGTTGTGTGCTTTTTCGCCGAAAACGCGTTTTTGGCCGAAAACGTGTACGTTTGCACTTCCCCGCCACAGGGAATCTGCTAGCCGGGAATTCTCTGCCTGGTTCTACCCGCTGCCCGGAACGCTAGGCAGGGCAAAAGCGATTCTCGTCCTCCGTGCTTGCTTTTTCTCAGAAAGAGCCGTGGTGTGCGTTTTCGCCGGAAAACGCGTTTTCGGCCGAAAACGTGTACGTTTGCACTTCCCGGCCACAGGGAAGCTGCTAGCCGGGAATTCTCTGCCTGGTTCTACCCGCTGCCCGGAACGCTACGCAGGGCAAAAGCGATTCTCGTCCTCCGTGCTTGCTTTTTCTCAGAAAGAGCCGTGGTGTGCGTTTTCGCCGAAAACGCGTTTTTGGCCGAAAACGTGTACGTTTGCACTTCCCAGCCACAGGGAAGCTGCTAGCCGGGAATTCTCTGCCTGGTTCTACCCGCTGCCCGGAACGCTACGCAGGGCAAAAGCGATTCTCGTCCTCCGTGCTTGCTTTTTCTCAGAAAGACCCGTTGTGTGCTTTTTCGCCGAAAACGCGTTTTTGGCCGAAAACGTGTACGTTTGCACTTCCCAGCCACAGGAAAGCTGCTAGCCGGGAATTCTCTGCCTGGTTCAACCCGCTGCCCGGAACGCTACGCAGGGCAGAAGCGGTTCTCGTCCTCCGTGCTTGCTTTTTCTCAGAAAGAGCCGTGGTGTGCGTTTTCGCCGAAAAATGCGTTTTCGGCCGAAAACGTGTACGTTTGCACTTCCCGGCCACAGGGAAGCTGCTAGCCGGGAATTCTCTGCCTGGTTCTACCCGCTGCCCGGAACGCTACGCAGGGCAAAAGCGATTCTCGTCCTCCGTGCTTGCTTTTTCTCAGAAAGAGCCGTGGTGTGCGTTTTCGCCGGAAAACGCGTTTTTGGCAGAAAACGTGTACGTTTGCACTTCCCCGCCACAGGGAAGCTGCTAGCCGGGAATTCTCTGCCTGGTTCTACCCGCTGCCCGGAACGCTACGCAGGGCAAAAGCGATTCTCGTCCTCCGTGCTTGCTTTTTCTCAGAAAGAGCCGTTGTGTGCTTTTTCGCCGAAAACGCGTTTTTGGCCGAAAACGTGTACGTTTGCACTTCCCAGCCACAGGAAAGCTGCTAGCCGGGAATTCTCTGCCTGGTTCTACCCGCTGCCCGGAACGCTAGGCAGGGCAAAAGCGATTCTCGTCCTCCGTGCTTGCTTTTTCTCAGAAAGAGCCGTGGTGTGCGTTTTCGCCGGAAAACGCGTTTTCGGCCGAAAACGTGTACGTTTGCACTTCCCCGCCACAGGGAAGCTGCTAGCCGGGAATTCTCTGCCTGGTTCTACCCGCTGCCCGGAACGCTACGCAGGGCAAAAGCGATTCTCGTCCTCCGTGCTTGCTTTTTCTCAGAAAGAGCCGTGGTGTGCGTTTTCGCCGAAAACGCGTTTTCGGCCGAAAACGTGTACGTTTGCACTTCCCCGCCACAGGGAAGCTGCTAGCCGGGAATTCTCTGCCTGGTTCTACCCGCTGCCCGTTACGCTACGCAGGGCAAAAGCGATTCTCGTCCTCCGTGCTTGCTTTTTCTCAGAAAGAGCCGTGGTGTGCGTTTTCCCCGGAAAACGCGTTTTCGGCCGAAAACGTGTACGTTTGCACTTCCCAGCCACAGGGAAGCTGCTAGCCGGGAATTCTCTGCCTGGTTCTACCCGCTGCCCGGAACGCTACGCAGGGCAAAAGCGGTTCTCGTCCTCCGTGCTTGCTTTTTCTCAGAAAGAGCCGTGGTGTGCGTTTTCGCCGGAAAATGCGTTTTTGGACGAAAACGTGTACATTTGCACTTCCCCGCCACAGGGAAGCTGCTAGCCGGGAATTCTCTGCCTGGTTCTACCCGCTGCCCGCAACGCTACGCAGGGCAAAAGCGGTTCTCGTCCTCCGTGCTTGCTTTTTCTCAGAAAGAGCCGTGGTGTGCGTTTTCGCCGGAAAATGCGTTTTCATCCGAAAACGTGTACGTTTGCACTTCCCCGCCACAGGGAAGCTGCTAGCCGGGAATTCTCTGCCTGGTTCTACCCGCTGCCCGGAACGCTACGCAGGGCAAAAGCGATTCTCGTCCTCCGTGCTTGCTTTTTCTCAGAAAGAGCCGTGGTGTGCGTTTTCGCCGGAAAACGCGTTTTTGGCAGAAAACGTGTACGTTTGCACTTCCCCGCCACAGGGAAGCTGCTAGCCGGGAATTCTCTGCCTGGTTCTACCCGCTGCCCGGAACGCTACGCAGGGCAAAAGCGATTCTCGTCCTCCGTGCTTGCTTTTTCTCAGAAAGAGCCGTTGTGTGCTTTTTCGCCGAAAACGAGTTTTTGGCCGAAAACGTGTACGTTTGCACTTCCCCGCCACAGGGAAGCTGCTAGCCGGGAATTCTCTGCCTGGTTCTACCCGCTGCCCGGAACGCTAGGCAGGGCAAAAGCGATTCTCGTCCTCCGTGCTTGCTTTTTCTCAGAAAGAGCCGTGGTGTGCGTTTTCGCCGGAAAACGCGTTTTCGGCCGAAAACGTGTACGTTTGCACTTCCCCGCCACAGGGAAGCTGCTAGCCGGGAATTCTCTGCCTGGTTCTACCCGCTGCCCGGAACGCTACGCAGGGCAAAAGCGATTCTCGTCCTCCGTGCTTGCTTTTTCTCAGAAAGAGCCGTGGTGTGCGTTTTCGCCGGAAAATGCGTTTTCGGCCGAAAACGTGTACGTTTGCACTTCCCGGCCACAGGGAAGCTGCTAGCCGGGAATTCTCTGCCTGGTTCTACCCGCTGCCCGGAACGCTACGCAGGGCAAAAGCGATTCTCGTCCTCCGTGCTTGCTTTTTCTCAGAAAGAGCCGTGGTGTGCGTTTTCGCCGAAAACGCGTTTTTTGGCCGAAAACGTGTACGTTTGCACTTCCCCGCCACAGGGAAGCTGTTAGCCGGGAATTCTCTGCCTGGTTCTACCCGCTGCCCGGAACGCTACGCAGGGCAAAAGCGATTCTCGTCCTCCGTGCTTGCTTTTTCTCAGAAAGAGCCGTGGTGTGCGTTTTCGCCGGAAACGCGTTTTCGGCCGAAAACGTGTACGTTTGCACTTCCCAGCCACAGCGAAGCTGCTAGCCGGGAATTCTCTGCCTGGTTCTACCCGCTGCCCGTTACGCTACGCAGGGCAAAAGCGATTCTCGTCCTCCGTGCTTGCTTTTTCTCAGAAAGAGCCGTGGTGTGCGTTTTCGCCGGAAAACGCGTTTTCGGCCGAAAACGTGTACGTTTGCACTTCCCCGCCACAGGGAAGCTGCTAGCCGGGAATTCTCTGCCTGGTTCTACCCGCTGCCCGGAACGCTACGCAGGGCAAAAGCGATTCTCGTCCTCCGTGCTTGCTTTTTCTCAGAAAGAGCCGTGGTGTGCGTTTTCGCCGGAAAACGCGTTTTCGGCCGAAAACGCGTACGTTTGCACTTCCCCGCCACAGGGAAGCTGCTAGCCGGGAATTCTCTGCCTGGTTCTACCCGCTGCCCGGAACGCTAGGCAGGGCAAAAGCGATTCTCGTCCTCCGTGCTTGCTTTTTCTCATAAAGAGCCGTGGTGTGCGTTTTCGCCGAAAACGCGTTTTTGGCAGAAAACGTGTACGTTTGCACTTCCCCGCCACAGGGAAGCTGCTAGCCGGGAATTCTCTGCCTGGTTCTACCCGCTGCCCGGAACGCTACGCAGGGCAAAAGCGATTCTCGTCCTCCGTGCTTGCTTTTTCTCAGAAAGAGCCGTTGTGTGCTTTTTCGCCGAAAACGCGTTTTTGGCCGAAAACGTGTACGTTTACACTTCCCAGCCACAGGAAAGCTGCTAGCCGGGAATTCTCTGCCTGGTTCTACCCGCTGCCCGGAACGCTACGCAGGGCAAAAGCGATTCTCGTCCTCCGTGCTTGCTTTTTCTCAGAAAGAGCCGTGGTGTGCGTTTTCGCCGGAAAACGCGTTTTCGGCCGAAAACGTGTACGTTTGCACTTCCCCGCCACAGGGAAGCTGCTAGCCGGGAATTCTCTGCCTGGTTCTACCCGCTGCCCGGAACACTACGCAGGGCAAAAGCGATTCTCGTCCTCCGTGCTTCCTTTTTCTCAGAAAGAGCCGTGGTGTGCGTTTTCGCCGGAAAACGCGTTTTCGGCCGAAAACGTGTACGTTTGCACTTCCCGGCCACAGGGAAGCTGCTAGCCGGGAATTCTCTGCCTGGTTCTACCCGCTGCCCGGAACGCTACGCAGGGCAAAAGCGATTCTCGTCCTCCGTGCTTGCTTTTTCTCAGAAAGAGCCGTGGTGTGCGTTTTCCCCGGAAAACGCGTTTTCGGCCGAAAACGTGTACGTTTGCACTTCCCCGCCACAGGGAAGCTGCTAGCCGGGAATTCTCTGCCTGGTTCTACCCGCTGCCCGGAACGCTACGCAGGGCAAAAGCGATTCTCGTCCTCCGTGCTTGCTTTTTCTCAGAAAGAGCCGTGGTGTGCGTTTTCGCCGAAAACGCGTTTTTGGCCGAAAACGTGTACGTTTGCACTTCCCAGCCACAGGGAAGCTGCTAGCCGGGAATTCTCTGCCTGGTTCTACCCGCTGCCCGGAACGCTACGCAGGGCAAAAGCGATTCTCGTCCTCCGTGCTTGCTTTTTCTCAGAAAGAGCCGTTGTGTGCTTTTTCGCCGAAAACGCGTTTTTGGCCGAAAACGTGTACGTTTGCACTTCCCAGCCACAGGAAAGCTGCTAGCCGGGAATTCTCTGCCTGGTTCTACCCGCTGCCCGGAACGCTACGCAGGGCAAAAGCGGTTCTCGTCCTCCGTGCTTGCTTTTTCTCAGAAAGAGCCGTGGTGTGCGTTTTCGCCGGAAAATGCGTTTTCGGCCGAAAACGTGTACGTTTGCACTTCCCCGCCACAGGGAAGCTGCTAGCCGGGAATTCTCTGCCTGGTTCTACCCGCTGCCCGGAACGCTAGGCAGGGCAAAAGCGATTCTCGTCCTCCGTGCTTGCTTTTTCTCAGAAAGAGCCGTGGTGTGCGTTTTCGCCGGAAAACGCGTTTTTGGCAGAAAACGTGTACGTTTGCACTTCCCCGCCACAGGGAAGCTGCTAGCCGGGAATTCTCTGCCTGGTTCTACCCGCTGCCCGGAACGCTACGCAGGGCAAAAGCGATTCTCGTCCTCCGTGCTTGCTTTTTCTCAGAAAGAGCCGTTGTGTGCTTTTTCGCTGAAAACACGTTTTTGGCCGAAAACGTGTACGTTTGCACTTCCCCGCCACAGGGAAGCTGCTAGCCGGGAATTCTCTGCCTGGTTCTACCCGCTGCCCGGAACGCTAGGCAGGGCAAAAGCGATTCTCGTCCTCCGTGCTTGCTTTTTCTCAGAAAGAGCCGTGGTGTGCGTTTTCGCCGGAAAACGCGTTTTCGGCCGAAAACGTGTACGTTTGCACTTCCCCGCCACAGGGAAGCTGCTAGCCGGGAATTCTCTGCCTGGTTCTACCCGCTGCCCGGAACGCTACGCAGGGCAAAAGCGGTTCTCGTCCTCCGTGCTTGCTTTTTCTCAGAAAGAGCCGTGGTGTGCGTTTTCGCCGAAAACGCGTTTTTGGCCGAAAACGTGTACGTTTGCACTTCCCAGCCACAGGGAAGCTGCTAGCCGGGAATTCTCTGCCTGGTTCTACCCGCTGCCCGGAACGCTACGCAGGGCAAAAGCGATTCTCGTCCTCCGTGCTTGCTTTTTCTCAGAAAGAGCCGTTGTGTGCTTTTTCGCCGAAAACGCGTTTTTGGCCGAAAACGTGTACGTTTGCACTTCCCAGCCACAGGAAAGCTGCTAGCCGGGAATTCTCTGCCTGGTTCAACCCGCTGCCCGGAACGCTACGCAGGGCAGAAGCGGTTCTCGTCCTCCGTGCTTGCTTTTTCTCAGAAAGAGCCGTGGTGTGCGTTTTCGCCGAAAAATGCGTTTTCGGCCGAAAACGTGTACGTTTGCACTTCCCGGCCACAGGGAAGCTGCTAGCCGGGAATTCTCTGCCTGGTTCTACCCGCTGCCCGGAACGCTACGCAGGGCAAAAGCGATTCTCGTCCTCCGTGCTTGCTTTTTCTCAGAAAGAGCCGTGGTGTGCGTTTTCGCCGGAAAACGCGTTTTTGGCAGAAAACGTGTACGTTTGCACTTCCCCGCCACAGGGAAGCTGCTAGCCGGGAATTCTCTGCCTGGTTCTACCCGTTGCCCGGAACGCTACGCAGGGCAAAAGCGATTCTCGTCCTCCGTGCTTGCTTTTTCTCAGAAAGAGCCGTTGTGTGCTTTTTCGCCGAAAACGCGTTTTTGGCCGAAAACGTGTACGTTTGCACTTCCCAGCCACAGGAAAGCTGCTAGCCGGGAATTCTCTGCCTGGTTCTACCCGCTGCCCGGAACGCTAGGCAGGGCAAAAGCGATTCTCGTCCTCCGTGCTTGCTTTTTCTCAGAAAGAGCCGTGGTGTGCGTTTTCGCCGGAAAACGCGTTTTCGGCCGAAAACGTGTACGTTTGCACTTCCCCGCCACAGGGAAGCTGCTAGCCGGGAATTCTCTGCCTGGTTCTACCCGCTGCCCGGAACGCTACGCAGGGCAAAAGCGATTCTCGTCCTCCGTGCTTGCTTTTTCTCAGAAAGAGCCGTGGTGTGCATTTTCGCCGAAAACGCGTTTTCGGCCGAAAACGTGTACGTTTGCACTTCCCAGCCACAGGGAAGCTGCTAGCCGGGAATTCTCTGCCTGGTTCTACCCGCTGCCCGGAACGCTACGCAGGGCAAAAGCGATTCTCGTCCTCCGTGCTTGCTTTTTCTCAGAAAGAGCCGTGGTGTGCGTTTTCCCCGGAAAACGCGTTTTCGGCCGAAAACGTGTACGTTTGCACTTCCAAGCCACAGGGAAGCTGCTAGCCGGGAATTCTCTGCCTGGTTCTACCCGCTGCCCGGAACGCTACGCAGGGCAAAAGCGGTTCTCGTCCTCCGTGCTTGCTTTTTCTCAGAAAGAGCCGTGGTGTGCGTTTTCGCCGGAAAATGCGTTTTCGGACGAAAACGTGTACATTTGCACTTCCCCGCCACAGGGAAGCTGCTAGCCGGGAATTCTCTGCCTGGTTCTACCCGCTGCCCGCAACGCTACGCAGGGCAAAAGCGGTTCTCGTCCTCCGTGCTTGCTTTTTCTCAGAAAGAGCCGTGGTGTGCGTTTTCGCCGGAAAATGCGTTTTCGGCCGAAAACGTGTACGTTTGCACTTCCCCGCCACAGGGAAGCTGCTAGCCGGGAATTTTCTGCCTGGTTCTACCCGCTGCCCGGAACGCTACGCAGGGCAAAAGCGATTCTCGTCCTCCGTGCTTGCTTTTTCTCAGAAAGAGCCGTAGTGTGCGTTTTCGCCGGAAAACGCGTTTTTGGCAGAAAACGTGTACGTTTGCACTTCCCCGCCACAGGGAAGCTGCTAGCCGGGAATTCTCTGCCTGGTTCTACCCGCTGCCCGGAACGCTACGCAGGGCAAAAGCGATTCTCGTCCTCCGTGCTTGCTTTTTCTCAGAAAGAGCCGTTGTGTGCTTTTTCGCCGAAAACGAGTTTTTGGCCGAAAACGTGTACGTTTGCACTTCCCGGCCACAGGGAAGCTGCTAGCCGGGAATTCTCTGCCTGGTTCTACCCGCTGCCCGGAACGCTACGCAGGGCAAAAGCGATTCTCGTCCTCCGTGCTTGCTTTTTCTCAGAAAGAGCCGTGGTGTGCGTTTTCGCCGGAAAACGCGTTTTCGGCCAAAAACGTGTACGTTTGCACTTCCCCGCCATAGGGAAGCTGCTAGCCGGGAATTCTCTGCCTGGTTCTACCCGCTGCCCGGAACGCTAGGCAGGGCAAAAGCGATTCTCGTCCTCCGTGCTTGCTTTTTCTCAGAAAGAGCCGTGGTGTGCGTTTTCGCCGAAAACGCGTTTTCGGCCGAAAACGTGTACGTTTGCACTTCCCCGCCACAGGGAAGCTGCTAGCCGGGAATTCTCTGCCTGGTTCTACCCGCTGCCCGTTACGCTACGCAGGGCAAAAGCGATTCTCGTCCTCCGTGCTTGCTTTTTCTCAGAAAGAGCCGTGGTGTGCGTTTTCCCCGGAAAACGCGTTTTCGGCCGAAAACGTGTACGTTTGCACTTCCCCGCCACAGGGAAGCTGCTAGCCGGGAATTCTCTGCCTGGTTCTACCCGCTGCCCGGAACGCTACGCAGGGCAAAAGCGATTCTCGTCCTCCGTGCTTGCTTTTTCTCAGAAAGAGCCGTGGTGTGCGTTTTCGCCGAAAACGCGTTTTTGGCAGAAAACGTGTACGTTTGCACTTCCCAGCCACAGGGAAGCTGCTAGCCGGGAATTCTCTGCCTGGTTCTACCCGCTGCCCGGAACGCTACGCAGGGCAAAAGCGATTCTCGTCCTCCGTGCTTGCTTTTTCTCAGAAAGAGCCGTGGTGTGCGTTTTCGCCGAAAACGCGTTTTTGGCAGAAAACGTGTACGTTTGCACTTCCCAGCCACAGGGAAGCTGCTAGCCGGGAATTCTCTGCCTGGTTCTACCCGCTGCCCGGAACGCTAGGCAGGGCAAAAGCGATTCTCGTCCTCCGTGCTTGCTTTTTCTCAGAAAGAGCCGTGGTGTGCGTTTTCCCCGGAAAACGCGTTTTCGGCCGAAAACGTGTACGTTTGCACTTCCCGGCCACAAGGAAGCTGCTAGCCGGGAATTCTCTGCCTGGTTCTACCCGCTGCCCGGAACGCTACGCAGGGCAAAAGCGGTTCTCGTCCTCCGTGCTTGCTTTTTCTCAGAAAGAGCCGTGGTGTGCGTTTTCGCCGGAAAACGCGTTTTCGGCCGAAAACGTGTACGTTTGCACTTCCCCGCCACAGGGAAGCTGCTAGCCGGGAATTCTCTGCCTGGTTCTACCCGCTGCCCGGAACGCTACGCAGGGCAAAAGCGATTCTCGTCCTCCGTGCTTGCTTTTTCTCAGAAAGAGCCGTGGTGTGCGTTTTCGCCGAAAACGCGTTTTTGGCAGAAAACGTGTACGTTTGCACTTCCCAGCCACAGGGAAGCTGCTAGCCGGGAATTCTCTGCCTGGTTCTACCCGCTGCCCGGAACGCTACGCAGGGCAAAAGCGATTCTCGTCCTCCGTGCTTGCTTTTTCTCAGAAAGAGCCGTTGTGTGCTTTTTCGCCGAAAACGCGTTTTTGGCCGAAAACGTGTACGTTTGCACTTCCCAGCCACAGGAAAGCTGCTAGCCGGGAATTCTCTGCCTGGTTCTACCCGCTGCTCGGAACGCTACGCAGGGCAAAAGCGATTCTCGTCCTCCGTGCTTGCTTTTTCTCAGAAAGAGCCGTGGTGTGCGTTTCCCCGGAAAACGCGTTTTTGGCCGAAAACGTGTACGTTTGCACTTCCCCGCCACAGGGAAGCTGCTAGCCGGGAATTCTCTGCCTGGTTCTACCCGCTGCCCGGAACGCTACGCAGGGCAAAAGCGATTCTCGTCCTCCGTGCTTGCTTTTTCTCAGAAAGAGCCGTGGTGTGCCTTTTCGCCGCAAAACGCGTTATCGGCCGAAAACGTGTACGTTTGCACTTCCCCGCCACAGGGAAGCTGCTAGCCGGGAATTCTCTGCCTGGTTCTACCCGCTGCCCGGAACGCTACGCAGGGCAAAAGCGATTCTCGTCCTCCGTGCTTGCTTTTTCTCAGAAAGAGCCGTGGTGTGCGTTTTCCCCGGAAAACGCGTTTTCGGCCGAAAACGTGTACGTTTGCACTTCCCCGCCACAGGGAAGCTGCTAGCCGGGAATTCTCTGCCTGGTTCTACCCGCTGCCCGGAACGCTACGCAGGGCAAAAGCGATTCTCGTCCTCCGTGCTTGCTTTTTCTCAGAAAGAGCCGTGGTGTGCGTTTTCCCCGGAAAACGCGTTTTCGGCCGAAAACGTGTACGTTTGCACTTCCCCGCCACAGGGAAGCTGCTAGCCGGGAATTCTCTGCCTGGTTCTACCCGCTGCCCGGAACGCTACGCAGGGCAAAAGCGATTCTCGTCCTCCGTGCTTGCTTTTTCTCAGAAAGAGCCGTGGTGTGCGTTTTCGCCGAAAACGGGTTTTTGGCAGAAAACGTGTACGTTTGCACTTCCCAGCCACAGGGAAGCTGCTAGCCGGGAATTCTCTGCCTGGTTCTACCCGCTGCCCGGAACGCTAGGCAGGGCAAAAGCGATTCTCGTCCTCCGTGCTTGCTTTTTCTCAGAAAGAGCCGTCGTGTGCGTTTTCCCCGGAAAACGCGTTTTCGGCCGAAAACTTGTACGTTTGCACTTCCCCGCCACAGGGAAGCTGCTAGCCGGGAATTCTCTGCCTGGTTTTACCCGCTGCCCGGAACGCTACGCAGGGCAAAAGCGATTCTCGTCCTCCGTGCTTGCTTTTTCTCAGAAAGAGCCGTGGTGTGCGTTTTCGCCGAAAACGCGTTTTTGGCAGAAAACGTGTACGTTTGCACTTCCCAGCCACAGGGAAGCTGCTAGCCGGGAATTCTCTGCCTGGTTCTACCCGCTGCCCGGAACGCTACGCAGGGCAAAAGCGATTCTCGTCCTCCGTGCTTGCTTTTTCTCAGAAAGAGCCGTTGTGTGCTTTTTCGCCGAAAACGCGTTTTTGGCCGAAAACGTGTACGTTTGCACTTCCCAGCCACAGGAAAGCTGCTAGCCGGGAATTCTCTGCCTGGTTCTACCCGCTGCTCGGAACGCTACGCAGGGCAAAAGCGATTCTCGTCCTCCGTGCTTGCTTTTTCTCAGAAAGAGCCGTGGTGTGCGTTTTCCCCGGAAAACGCGTTTTTGGCCGAAAACGTGTACGTTTGCACTTCCCCGCCACAGGGAAGCTGCTAGCCGGGAATTCTCTGCCTGGTTTTACCCGCTGCCCGGAACGCTACGCAGGGCAAAAGCGATTCTCGTCCTCCGTGCTTGCTTTTTCTCAGAAAGAGCCGTGGTGTGCGTTTTCGCCGCAAAACGCGTTATCGGCCGAAAACGTGTACGTTTGCACTTCCCCGCCACAGGGAAGCTGCTAGCCGGGAATTCTCTGCCTGGTTCTACCCGCTGCCCGGAACGCTACGCAGGGCAAAAGCGATTCTCGTCCTCCGTGCTTGCTTTTTCTCAGAAAGAGCCGTGGTGTGCGTTTTCGCCGGAAAACGCGTTTTCGGCCGAAAACGTGTACGTTTGCACTTCCCCGCCACAGGGAAGCTGCTAGCCGGGAATTCTCTGCCTGTTTCTACCCGCTGCCCGGAACGCTACGCAGGGCAAAAGCGATTCTCGTCCTCCGTGCTTGCTTTTTCTCAGAAAGAGCCGTGGTGTGCGTTTTCGCTGGAAAACGCGTTTTCGGCCGAAAACGTGTACGTTTGCACTTCCCCGCCACAGGGAAGGTGCTAGCCGGGAATTCTCTGCCTGGTTCTACCCGCTGCCCGGAACGCTACGCAGGGCAAAAGCGATTCTCGTCCTCCGTGCTTGCTTTTTCTCAGAAAGAGCCGTGGTGTGCGTTTTCGCCGGAAAACGCGTTTTCGGCCGAAAACGTGTACGTTTGCACTTCCCGGCCACAGGGAAGCTGCTAGCCGGGAATTCTCTGCCTGGTTCTACCCGCTGCCCGGAAAGCTACGCAGGGCAAAAGCGATTCTCGTCCTCCGTGCTTGCTTTTTCTCAGAAAGAGCCGTGGTGTGCGTTTTCGCCGGAAAACGCGTTTTCGGCCGAAAACGTGTACGTTTGCACTTCCCCGCCACAGGGAAGCTGCTAGCCGGGAATTCTCTGCCTGGTTCTACCCGCTGCCCGGAACGCTACGCAGGGCAAAAGCGATTCTCGTCCTCCGTGCTTGCTTTTTCTCAGAAAGAGCCGTGGTGTGCGTTTTCGCCGAAAACGCGTTTTTGGCAGAAAACGTGTACGTTTGCACTTCCCAGCCACAGGGAAGCTGCTAGCCGGGAATTCTCTGCCTGGTTCTACCCGCTGCCCGGAACGCTACGCAGGGCAAAAGCGATTCTCGTCCTCCGTGCTTGCTTTTTCTCAGAAAGAGCCGTGGTGCGCTTTTTCGCTGAAAACGCGTTTTCGGCCGAAAACGTGTACGTTTGCACTTCCCGGCCACAGGGAAGCTGCTAGCCGGGAATTCTCTGCCTGGTTCTACCCGCTGCCCGGAACGCTACGCAGGGCAAAAGCGATTCTCGTCCTCCGTGCTTGCTTTTTCTCAGAAAGAGCCGTGGTGTGCGTTTTCGCCGGAAAACGCGTTTTCGGCCGAAAACGTGTACGTTTGCACTTCCCGGCCACAGGGAAGCTGCTAGCCGGGAATTCTCTGCCTGGTTCTACCCGCTGCCCGGAACGCTACGCAGGGCAAAAGCGATTCTCGTCCTCCGTGCTTGCTTTTTCTCAGAAAGAGCCGTTGTGTGCTTTTTCGCCGAAAACGCGTTTTTGGCCGAAAACGTGTACGTTTGCACTTCCCAGCCACAGGAAAGCTGCTAGCCGGGAATTCTCTGCCTGGTTCTACCCGCTGCCCGGAACGCTACGCAGGGCAAAAGCGGTTCTCGTCCTCCGTGCTTGCTTTTTCTCAGAAAGAGCCGTGGTGTGCGTTTTCGCCGGAAAATGCGTTTTCGGCCGAAAACGTGTACGTTTGCACTTCCCCGCCACAGGGAAGCTGCTAGCCGGGAATTCTCTGCCTGGTTCTACCCGCTGCCCGGAACGCTACGCAGGGCAAAAGCGATTCTCGTCCTCCGTGCTTGCTTTTTCTCAGAAAGAGCCGTGGTGTGCGTTTTCGCCGAAAACGCGTTTTCGGCCGAAAACGTGTACGTTTGCACTTCCCAGCCACAGGGAAGCTGCTAGCCGGGAATTCTCTGCCTGGTTCTACCCGCTGCCCGTTACGCTACGCAGGGCAAAAGCGATTCTCGTCCTCCGTGCTTGCTTTTTCTCAGAAAGAGCCGTGGTGTGCGTTTTCCCCGGAAAACGCGTTTTCGGCCGAAAACGTGTACGTTTGCACTTCCCAGCCACAGGGAAGCTGCTAGCCGGGAATTCTCTGCCTGGTTCTACCCGCTGCCCGGAACGCTACGCAGGGCAAAAGCGGTTCTCGTCCTCCGTGCTTGCTTTTTCTCAGAAAGAGCCGTGGTGTGCGTTTTCGCCGGAAAATGCGTTTTCGGACGAAAACGTGTACATTTGCACTTCCCCGCCACAGGGAAGCTGCTAGCCGGGAATTCTCTGCCTGGTTCTACCCGCTGCCCGGAACGCTACGCAGGGCAAAAGCGATTCTCGTCCTCCGTGCTTGCTTTTTCTCAGAAAGAGCCGTGGTGTGCGTTTTCCCCGGAAAACGCGTTTTTGGCAGAAAACGTGTACGTTTGCACTTCCCCGCCACAGGGAAGCTGCTAGCCGGGAATTCTCTGCCTGGTTCTACCCGCTGCCCGGAACGCTACGCAGGGCAAAAGCGATTCTCGTCCTCCGTGCTTGCTTTTTCTCAGAAAGAGCCGTTGTGTGCTTTTTCGCCGAAAACGCGTTTTTGGCCGAAAACGTGTACGTTTGCACTTCCCCGCCACAGGGAAGCTGCTAGCCGGGAATTCTCTGCCTGGTTCTACCCGCTGCCCGGAACGCTAGGCAGGGCAAAAGCGATTCTCGTCCTCCGTGCTTGCTTTTTCTCAGAAAGAGCCGTGGTGTGCGTTTTCGCCGAAAACGCGTTTTTGGCAGAAAACGTGTACGTTTGCACTTCCCAGCCACAGGGAAGCTGCTAGCCGGGAATTCTCTGCCTGGTTCTACCCGCTGCCCGGAACGCTACGCAGGGCAAAAGCGATTCTCGTCCTCCGTGCTTGCTTTTTCTCAGAAAGAGCCGTTGTGTGCTTTTTCGCCGAAAACGCGTTTTTGGCCGAAAACGTGTACGTTTGCACTTCCCAGCCACAGGAAAGCTGCTAGCCGGGAATTCTCTGCCTGGTTCTACCCGCTGCCCGGAACGCTACGCAGGGCAAAAGCGATTCTCGTCCTCCGTGCTTGCTTTTTCTCAGAAAGAGCCGTGGTGTGCGTTTTCGTCGGAAAACGCGTTTTCGGCCGAAAACGTGTACGTTTGCACTTCCCCGCCACAGGGAAGCTGCTAGCCGGGAATTCTCTGCCTGGTTCTACCCGCTGCCCGGAACGCTACGCAGGGCAAAAGCGATTCTCGTCCTCCGTGCTTGCTTTTTCTCAGAAAGAGCCGTGGTGTGCGTTTTCGCCGGAAAACGCGTTTTCGGCCGAAAACGTGTACGTTTGCACTTCCCCGCCACAGGGAAGCTGATAGCCGGGAATTCTCTGCCTGGTTCTACCCGCTGCCCGGAACGCTACGCAGGGCAAAAGCGATTCTCGTCCTCCGTGCTTGCTTTTTCTCAGAAAGAGCCGTGGTGTGCATTTTCGCCGAAAACGCGTTTTTGGCAGAAAACGTGTACGTTTGCACTTCCCAGCCACAGGGAAGCTGCTAGCCGGGAATTCTCTGCCTGGTTCTACCCGCTGCCCGGAACGCTACGCAGGGCAAAAGCGATTCTCGTCCTCCGTGCTTGCTTTTTCTCAGAAAGAGCCGTGGTGTGCGTTTTCGCCGGAAAACGCGTTTTCGGCCGAAAACGTGTACGTTTGCACTTCCCCGCCACAGGGAAGCTGCTAGCCGGGAATTCTCTGCCTGGTTCTACCCGCTGCCCGGAACGCTACGCAGGGCAAAAGCGATTCTCGTCCTCCGTGCTTGCTTTTTCTCAGAAAGAGCCGTGGTGTGCGTTTTCGCAGAAAACGCGTTTTTGGCCGAAAACGTGTACGTTTGCACTTCCCCGCCACAGGGAAGGTGCTAGCCGGGAATTCTCTGCCTGGTTCTACCCGCTGCCCGGAACGCTACGCAGGGCAAAAGAGATTCTCGTCCTCCGTGCTTGCTTTTTCTCAGAAAGAGCCGTGGTGTGCGTTTTCGGCCGAAAACGCGTTTTCGGCCGAAAACGTGTACGTTTGCACTTCCCCGCCACAGGGAAGCTGCTAGCCGGGAATTCTCTGCCTGGTTCTACCCGCTGCCCGGAACGCTACGCAGGGCAAAAGCGATTCTCGTCCTCCGTGCTTGCTTTTTCTCAGAAAGAGCCGTGGTGTGCGTTTTCGCCGGAAAACGCGTTTTCGGCCGAAAACGTGTACGTTTGCACTTCCCGGCCACAGGGAAGCTGCTAGCCGGGAATTCTCTGCCTGGTTCTACCCGCTGCCCGGAACGCTACGCAGGGCAAAAGCGATTCTCGTCCTCCGTGCTTGCTTTTTCTCAGAAAGAGCCGTGGTGTGCGTTTTCGCCGAAAACGCGTTTTCGGCCGAAAACGTGTACGTTTGCACTTCCCGGCCACAGGGAAGCTGCTAGCCGGGAATTCTCTGCCTGGTTCTACCCGCTGCCCGGAACGCTACGCAGGGCAAAAGCGATTCTCGTCCTCCGTGCTTGCTTTTTCTCAGAAAGAGCCGTGGTGTGCGTTTTCGCCGGAAAACGCGTTTTCGGCCGAAAACGTGTACGTTTGCACTTCCCCGCCACAGGGAAGCTGCTAGCCGGGAATTCTCTGCCTGGTTCTACCCGCTGCCCGGAACGCTAGGCAGGGCAAAAGCGATTCTCGTCCTCCGTGCTTGCTTTTTCTCAGAAAGAGCCGTGGTGTGCGTTTTCGCAGAAAACGCGTTTTTGGCCGAAAACGTGTACGTTTGCACTTCCCCGCCACAGGGAAGGTGCTAGCCGGGAATTCTCTGCCTGGTTCTACCCGCTGCCCGGAACGCTACGCAGGGCAAAAGAGATTCTCGTCCTCCGTGCTTGCTTTTTCTCAGAAAGAGCCGTGGTGTGCGTTTTCGCCGGAAAACGCGTTTTCGGCCGAAAACGTGTACGTTTGCACTTCCCCGCCACAGGGAAGCTGCTAGCCGGGAATTCTCTGCCTGGTTCTACCCGCTGCCCGGAACGCTACGCAGGGCAAAAGCGATTCTCGTCCTCCGTGCTTGCTTTTTCTCAGAAAGAGCCGTGGTGTGCGTTTTCGCCGGAAAACGCGTTTTCGGCCGAAAACGTGTACGTTTGCACTTCCCGGCCACAGGGAAGCTGCTAGCCGGGAATTCTCTGCCTGGTTCTACCCGCTGCCCGGAACGCTACGCAGGGCAAAAGCGATTCTCGTCCTCCGTGCTTGCTTTTTCTCAGAAAGAGCCGTGGTGTGCGTTTTCGCCGAAAACGCGTTTTCGGCCGAAAACGTGTACGTTTGCACTTCCCGGCCACAGGGAAGCTGCTAGCCGGGAATTCTCTGCCTGGTTCTACCCGCTGCCCGGAACGCTACGCAGGGCAAAAGCGGTTCTCGTCCTCCGTGCTTGCTTTTTCTCAGAAAGAGCCGTGGTGTGCGTTTTCGCCGGAAAACGCGTTTTCGGCCGAAAACGTGTACGTTTGCAGTTCCCCGCCACAGGGAAGCTGCTAGCCGGGAATTCTCTGCCTGGTTCTACCCGCTGCCCGGAACGCTACGCAGGGCAAAAGCGATTCTCGTCCTCCGTTCTTGCTTTTTCTCAGAAAGAGCCGTGGTGTGCGTTTTCGCAGAAAACGCGTTTTTGGCCGAAAACGTGTACGTTTGCACTTCCCCGCCACAGGGAAGGTGCTAGCCGGGAATTCTCTGCCTGGTTCTACCCGCTGCCCGGAACGCTACGCAGGGCAAAAGAGATTCTCGTCCTCCGTGCTTGCTTTTTCTCAGAAAGAGCCGTGGTGTGCGTTTTCGCCGAAAACGCGTTTTCGGCCGAAAACGTGTACGTTTGCACTTCCCCGCCACAGGGAAGCTGCTAGCCGGGAATTCTCTGCCTGGTTCTACCCGCTGCCCGGAACGCTACGCAGGGCAAAAGCGATTCTCGTCCTCCGTGCTTGCTTTTTCTCAGAAAGAGCCGTGGTGTGCGTTTTCGCCGGAAAACGCGTTTTCGGCCGAAAACGTGTACGTTTGCACTTCCCCGCCACAGGGAAGCTGCTAGCCGGGAATTCTCTGCCTGGTTCTACCCGCTGCCCGGAAAGCTACGCAGGGCAAAAGCGATTCTCGTCCTCCGTGCTTGCTTTTTCTCAGAAAGAGCCGTGGTGTGCGTTTTCGCCGGAAAACGCGTTTTCGGCCGAAAACGTGTACGTTTGCACTTCCCCGCCACAGGGAAGCTGCTAGCCGGGAATTCTCTGCCTGGTTCTACCCGCTGCCCGGAACGCTACGCAGGGCAAAAGCGATTCTCGTCCTCCGTGCTTGCTTTTTCTCAGAAAGAGCCGTGGTGTGCGTTTTCGCCGAAAACGCGTTTTTGGCAGAAAACGTGTACGTTTGCACTTCCCAGCCACAGGGAAGCTGCTAGCCGGGAATTCTCTGCCTGGTTCTACCCGCTGCCCGGAACGCTACGCAGGGCAAAAGCGATTCTCGTCCTCCGTGCTTGCTTTTTCTCAGAAAGAGCCGTGGTGCGCTTTTTCGCTGAAAACGCGTTTTCGGCCGAAAACGTGTACGTTTGCACTTCCCGGCCACAGGGAAGCTGCTAGCCGGGAATTCTCTGCCTGGTTCTACCCGCTGCCCGGAACGCTACGCAGGGCAAAAGCGATTCTCGTCCTCCGTGCTTGCTTTTTCTCAGAAAGAGCCGTGGTGTGCGTTTTCGCCGGAAAACGCGTTTTCGGCCGAAAACGTGTACGTTTGCACTTCCCCGCCACAGGGAAGCTGCTAGCCGGGAATTCTCTGCCTGGTTCTACCCGCTGCCCGGAACGCTACGCAGGGCAAAAGCGATTCTCGTCCTCCGTGCTTGCTTTTTCTCAGAAAGAGCCGTGGTGTGCGTTTTCGCCGGAAAATGCGTTTTCGGCCGAAAACGTGTACGTTTGCACTTCCCCGCCACAGGGAAGCTGCTAGCCGGGAATTCTCTGCCTGGTTCTACCCGCTGCCCGGAACGCTACGCAGGGCAAAAGCGATTCTCGTCCTCCGTGCTTGCTTTTTCTCAGAAAGAGCCGTGGTGTGCGTTTTCGCCGAAAACGCGTTTTTTGGCCGAAAACGTGTACGTTTGCACTTCCCAGCCACAGGGAAGCTGCTAGCCGGGAATTCTCTGCCTGGTTCTACCCGCTGCTCGGAACGCTAGGCAGGGCAAAAGCGATTCTCGTCCTCCGTGCTTGCTTTTTCTCAGAAAGAGCCGTGGTGTGCGTTTTCCCCGGAAAACGCGTTTTCGGCCGAAAACGTGTACGTTTGCACTTCCCCGCCACAGGGAAGCTGCTAGCCGGGAATTCTCTGCCTGGTTCTACCCGCTGCCCGGAACGCTACGCAGGGCAAAAGCGGTTCTCGTCCTCCGTGCTTGCTTTTTCTCAGAAAGAGCCGTGGTGTGCGTTTTCGCCGGAAAATGCGTTTTCGGCCGAAAACGTGTACGTTTGCACTTCCCCGCCACAGGGAAGCTGCTAGCCGGGAATTCTCTGCCTGGTTCTACCCGCTGCCCGGAACGCTACGCAGGGCAAAAGCGATTCTCGTCCTCCGTGCTTGCTTTTTCTCAGAAAGAGCCGTGGTGTGCGTTTTCGCCGGAAAACGCGTTTTCGGCCGAAAACGTGTACGTTTGCACTTCCCAGCCACAGGGAAGCTGCTAGCCGTGAGTTCTCTGCCTGGTTCTACCCGCTGCCCGGAACGCTACGCAGGGCAAAAGCGATTCTCGTCCTCCGTGCTTGCTTTTTCTCAGAAAGAGCCGTGGTGTGCGTTTTCGTTGAAAACGCGTTTTTGGCAGAAAACATGTTCGTTTGCACTTCCCAGCCACAGGGAAGCTGCTAGCCGGGAATTCTCTGCCTGGTTCTACCCGCTGCCCGGAACGCTACGCAGGGCAAAAGCGATTCTCGTCCTCCGTGCTTGCTTTTTCTCAGAAAGAGCCGTTGTGTACTTTTTCGCCGGAAAATGAGTTTTCGGCCGAAAACGTGTACGTTTGCACTTCCCCGCCACAGGGAAGCTGCTAGCCGGGAATTCTCTG
The DNA here is from genome assembly GCF_965140245.1 of Athene noctua. Lineage (NCBI taxonomy): Eukaryota > Metazoa > Chordata > Aves > Strigiformes > Strigidae > Athene > Athene noctua. Next base: position 139,493 of record NW_027437590.1, read on the forward strand.
CCTGGTTCTACCCGCTGCCCGGAACGCTACGCAGGGCAAAAGCGATTCTCGTCCTCCGTGCTTGCTTTTTCTCAGAAAGAGCCGTGGTGTGCGTTTTCGCCGGAAAACGCGTTTTCGGCCGAAAACGTGTACGTTTGCACTTCCCCGCCACAGGGAAGCTGCTAGCCGGGAATTCTCTGCCTGGTTCTACCCGCTGCCCGGAACGCTACGCAGGGCAAAAGCGATTCTCGTCCTCCGTGCTTGCTTTTTCTCAGAAAGAGCCGTTGTGTGCTTTTTCGCCGAAAACGCGTTTTTGGCCGAAAACGTGTACGTTTGCACTTCCCCGCCACAGGGAAGCTGCTAGCCGGGAATTCTCTGCCTGGTTCTACCCGCTGCCCGGAACGCTAGGCAGGGCAAAAGCGATTCTCGTCCTCCGTGCTTGCTTTTTCTCAGAAAGAGCCGTGGTGTGCGTTTTCGCCGGAAAACGCGTTTTCGGCCGAAAACGTGTACGTTTGCACTTCCCCGCCACAGGGAAGCTGCTAGCCGGGAATTCTCTGCCTGGTTCTACCCGCTGCCCGGAACGCTACGCAGGGCAAAAGCGATTCTCGTCCTCCGTGCTTGCTTTTTCTCAGAAAGAGCCGTGGTGTGCGTTTTCGCCGGAAAACGCGTTTTCGGCCGAAAACGTGTACGTTTGCACTTCCCCGCCACAGGGAAGGTGCTAGCCGGGAATTCTCTGCCTGGTTCTACCCGCTGCCCGGAACGCTACGCAGGGCAAAAGCGATTCTCGTCCTCCGTGCTTGCTTTTTCTCAGAAAGAGCCGTGGTGTGCGTTTTCGCCGAAAACGCGTTTTTGGCAGAAAACGTGTACGTTTGCACTTCCCAGCCACAGGGAAGCTGCTAGCCGGGAATTCTCTGCCTGGTTCTACCCGCTGCCCGGAACGCTACGCAGGGCAAAAGCGATTCTCGTCCTCCGTGCTTGCTTTTTCTCAGAAAGAGCCGTTGTGTGCTTTTTCGCCGAAAACGCATTTTTTGGCCGAAAACATGTACGTTTGCACTTCCCAGCCACAGGAAAGCTGCTAGCCGGGAATTCTCTGCCTGGTTCTACCCGCTGCCCGGAACGCTACGCAGGGCAAAAGCGATTCTCGTCCTCCGTGCTTGCTTTTTCTCAGAAAGAGCCGTGGTGTGCGTTTTCCCCGGAAAACGCGTTTTCGGCCGAAAACGTGTACGTTTGCACTTCCCCGCCACAGGGAAGCTGCTAGCCGGGAATTCTCTGCCTGGTTCTACCCGCTGCCCGGAACGCTAGGCAGGGCAAAAGCGATTCTCGTCCTCCGTGCTTGCTTTTTCTCAGAAAGAGCCGTGGTGTGCGTTTTCCTCGGAAAACGCGTTTTCGGCCGAAAACGTGTACGTTTCCACTTCCCGGCCACAGGGAAGCTGCTAGCCGGGAATTCTCTGCCTGGTTCTACCCGCTGCCCGGAACGCTACGCAGGGCAAAAGCGATTCTCGTCCTCCGTGCTTGCTTTTTCTCAGAAAGAGCCGTGGTGTGCGTTTTCGCCGGAAAACGCGTTTTCGGCCGAAAACGTGTACGTTTGCACTTCCCGGCCACAGGGAAGCTGCTAGCCGGGAATTCTCTGCCTGGTTCTACCCGCTGCCCGGAACGCTACGCAGGGCGAAAGCGATTCTCGTCCTCCGTGCTTGCTTTTTCTCAGAAAGAGCCGTGGTGTGCGTTTTCGCCGGAAAACGCGTTTTCGGCCGAAAACGTGTACGTTTGCACTTCCCCGCCACAGGGAAGCTGCTAGCCGGGAATTCTCTGCCTGGTTCTACCCGCTGCCCGGAACACTACGCAGGGCAAAAGCGATTCTCGTCCTCCGTGCTTGCTTTTTCTCAGAAAGAGCCGTGGTGTGCGTTTTCGCCGGAAAATGCGTTTTCGGCCGAAAACGTGTACGTTTGCACTTCCCCGCCACAGGGAAGCTGCTAGCCGGGAATTCTCTGCCTGGTTCTACCCGCTGCCCGGAACGCTACGCAGGGCAAAAGCGATTCTCGTCCTCCGTGCTTGCTTTTTCTCAGAAAGAGCCGTGGTGTGCTTTTTCGCCGGAAAACGCGTTTTCGGCCGAAAACGTGTACGTTTGCACTTCCCGGCCACAGGGAATCTGCTAGCCGGGAATTCTCTGCCTGGTTCTACCCGCTGCCCGGAACGCTACGCAGGGCAAAAGCGATTCTCGTCCTCCGTGCTTGCTTTTTCTCAGAAAGAGCCGTGGTGTGCGTTTTCCCCGGAAAACGCGTTTTCGGCCGAAAACGTGTACGTTTGCACTTCCCCGCCACAGGGAAGCTGCTAGCCGGGAATTCTCTGCCTGGTTCTACCCGCTGCCCGGAACGCTAGGCAGGGCAAAAGCGATTCTCGTCCTCCGTGCTTGCTTTTTCTCAGAAAGAGCCGTGGTGTGCGTTTTCCCCGGAAAACGCGTTTTCGGCCGAAAACGTGTACGTTTGCACTTCCCCGCCACAGGGAAGCTGCTAGCCGGGAATTCTCTGCCTGGTTCTACCCGCTGCCCGGAACGCTACGCAGGGCAAAAGCGATTCTCGTCCTCCGTGCTTGCTTTTTCTCAGAAAGAGCCGTGGTGTGCGTTTTCGCCGGAAAACGCGTTTTCGGCCGAAAACGTGTACATTTGCACTTCCCGGCCACAGGGAAGCTGCTAGCCGGGAATTCTCTGCCTGGTTCTACCCGCTGCCCGGAACGCTACGCAGGGCAAAAGCGATTCTCGTCCTCCGTGCTTGCTTTTTCTCAGAAAGAGCCGTGGTGTGCTTTTTCGCCGAAAACGCTTTTTTGGCCGAAAACGTGTACGTTTGCACTTCCCAGCCACAGGGAAGCTGCTAGCCGGGAATTCTCTGCCTGGTTCTACCCGCTGCCCGGAACGCTAGGCAGGGCAAAAGCGATTCTCGTCCTCCGTGCTTGCTTTTTCTCAGAAAGAGCCGTGGTGTGCGTTTTCGTTGAAAACGCGTTTTTGGCAGAAAACATGTTCGTTTGCACTTCCCAGCCACAGGGAAGCTGCTAGCCGGGAATTCTCTGCCTGGTTCTACCCGCTGCCCGGAACGCTACGCAGGGCAAAAGCGATTCTCGTCCTCCGTGCTTGCTTTTTCTCAGAAAGAGCCGTTGTGTACTTTTTCGCCGGAAAATGCGTTTTCGGCCGAAAACGTGTACGTTTGCACTTCCCAGCCACAGGGAAGCTGCTAGCCGGGAATTCTCTGCCTGGTTCTACCCGCTGCCCGGAACGCTACGCAGGGCAAAAGCGATTCTCGTCCTCCGTGCTTGCTTTTTCTCAGAAAGAGCCGTGGTGTGCGTTTTCGCCGGAAAACGCGTTTTCGGCCGAAAACGTGTACGTTTGCACTTCCCCGCCACAGGGAAGCTGCTAGCCGGGAATTCTCTGCCTGGTTCTACCCGCTGCCCGGAACGCTAGGCAGGGCAAAAGCGATTCTCGTCCTCCGTGCTTGCTTTTTCTCAGAAAGAGCCGTTGTGTGCTTTTTCGCCGAAAACGCGTTTTTGGCCGAAAACGTGTACGTTTGCACTTCCCAGCCACAGGAAAGCTGCTAGCCGGGAATTCTCTGCCTGGTTCTACCCGCTGCCCGGAACGCTAGGCAGGGCAAAAGCGATTCTCGTCCTCCGTGCTTGCTTTTTCTCAGAAAGAGCCGTGGTGTGCGTTTTCGCCGGAAAACGCGTTTTCGGCCGAAAACGTGTACGTTTGCACTTCCCCGCCACAGGGAAGCTGCTAGCCGGGAATTCTCTGCCTGGTTCTACCCGCTGCCCGGAACGCTAGGCAGGGCAAAAGCGATTCTCGTCCTCCGTGCTTGCTTTTTCTCAGAAAGAGCCGTGGTGTGCGTTTTCGCCGGAAAACGCGTTTTCGGCCGAAAACGTGTACGTTTGCACTTCCCCGCCACAGGGAAGGTGCTAGCCGGGAATTCTCTGCCTGGTTCTACCCGCTGCCCGGAACGCTACGCAGGGCAAAAGCGATTCTCGTCCTCCGTGCTTGCTTTTTCTCAGAAAGAGCCGTGGTGTGCGTTTTCGCCGAAAACGCGTTTTTGGCAGAAAACGTGTACGTTTGCACTTCCCAGCCACAGGGAAGCTGCTAGCCGGGAATTCTCTGCCTGGTTCTACCCGCTGCCCGGAACGCTACGCAGGGCAAAAGCGATTCTCGTCCTCCGTGCTTGCTTTTTCTCAGAAAGAGCCGTTGTGTGCTTTTTCGCCGAAAACGCATTTTTTGGCCGAAAACATGTACGTTTGCACTTCCCAGCCACAGGAAAGCTGCTAGCCGGGAATTCTCTGCCTGGTTCTACCCGCTGCCCGGAACGCTACGCAGGGCAAAAGCGATTCTCGTCCTCCGTGCTTGCTTTTTCTCAGAAAGAGCCGTGGTGTGCGTTTTCGCCGGAAAACGCGTTTTCGGCCGAAAACGTGTACGTTTGCACTTCCCCGCCACAGGGAAGCTGCTAGCCGGGAATTCTCTGCCTGGTTCTACCCGCTGCCCGGAACGCTAGGCAGGGCAAAAGCGATTCTCGTCCTCCGTGCTTGCTTTTTCTCAGAAAGAGCCGTGGTGTGCGTTTTCCTCGGAAAACGCGTTTTCGGCCGAAAACGTGTACGTTTCCACTTCCCGGCCACAGGGAAGCTGCTAGCCGGGAATTCTCTGCCTGGTTCTACCCGCTGCCCGGAACGCTACGCAGGGCAAAAGCGATTCTCGTCCTCCGTGCTTGCTTTTTCTCAGAAAGAGCCGTGGTGTGCGTTTTCGCCGGAAAACGCGTTTTCGGCAGAAAACGTGTACGTTTGCACTTCCCGGCCACAGGGAAGCTGCTAGCCGGGAATTCTCTGCCTGGTTCTACCCGCTGCCCGGAACGCTACGCAGGGCGAAAGCGATTCTCGTCCTCCGTGCTTGCTTTTTCTCAGAAAGAGCCGTGGTGTGCGTTTTCGCCGGAAAACGCGTTTTCGGCCGAAAACGTGTACGTTTGCACTTCCCCGCCACAGGGAAGCTGCTAGCCGGGAATTCTCTGCCTGGTTCTACCCGCTGCCCGGAACACTACGCAGGGCAAAAGCGATTCTCGTCCTCCGTGCTTGCTTTTTCTCAGAAAGAGCCGTGGTGTGCGTTTTCGCCGGAAAACGCGTTTTCGGCCGAAAACGTGTACGTTTGCACTTCCCCGCCACAGGGAAGCTGCTAGCCGGGAATTCTCTGCCTGGTTCTACCCGCTGCCCGGAACGCTACGCAGGGCAAAAGCGATTCTCGTCCTCCGTGCTTGCTTTTTCTCAGAAAGAGCCGTGGTGTGCTTTTTCGCCGGAAAACGCGTTTTCGGCCGAAAACGTGTACGTTTGCACTTCCCCGCCACAGGGAAGCTGCTAGCCGGGAATTCTCTGCCTGGTTCTACCCGCTGCCCGGAACGCTACGCAGGGCAAAAGCGATTCTCGTCCTCCGTGCTTGCTTTTTCTCAGAAAGAGCCGTGGTGTGCGTTTTCCCCGGAAAACGCGTTTTCGGCCGAAAACGTGTACGTTTGCACTTCCCCGCCACAGGGAAGCTGCTAGCCGGGAATTCTCTGCCTGGTTCTACCCGCTGCCCGGAACGCTAGGCAGGGCAAAAGCGATTCTCGTCCTCCGTGCTTGCTTTTTCTCAGAAAGAGCCGTGGTGTGCGTTTTCCCCGGAAAACGCGTTTTCGGCCGAAAACGTGTACGTTTGCACTTCCCCGCCACAGGGAAGCTGCTAGCCGGGAATTCTCTGCCTGGTTCTACCCGCTGCCCGGAACGCTACGCAGGGCAAAAGCGATTCTCGTCCTCCGTGCTTGCTTTTTCTCAGAAAGAGCCGTGGTGTGCGTTTTCGCCGGAAAACGCGTTTTCGGCCGAAAACGTGTACATTTGCACTTCCCGGCCACAGGGAAGCTGCTAGCCGGGAATTCTCTGCCTGGTTCTACCCGCTGCCCGGAACGCTACGCAGGGCAAAAGCGATTCTCGTCCTCCGTGCTTGCTTTTTCTCAGAAAGAGCCGTGGTGTGCTTTTTCGCCGAAAACGCTTTTTTGGCCGAAAACGTGTACGTTTGCACTTCCCAGCCACAGGGAAGCTGCTAGCCGGGAATTCTCTGCCTGGTTCTACCCGCTGCCCGGAACGCTACGCAGGGCAAAAGCGATTCTCGTCCTCCGTGCTTGCTTTTTCTCAGAAAGAGCCGTGGTGTGCGTTTTCGCCGGAAAACGCGTTTTCGACCGAAAACGTGTACGTTTGCACTTCCCCGCCACAGGGAAGCTGCTAGCCGGGAATTCTCTGCCTGGTTCTACCCGCTGCCCGGAACGCTACGCAGGGCAAAAGCGATTCTCGTCCTCCGTGCTTGCTTTTTCTCAGAAAGAGCCGTGGTGTGCTTTTTCGCCGGAAAACGCGTTTTCGGCCGAAAACGTGTACGTTTGCACTTCCCGCCACAGGGAAGCTGCTAGCCGGGAATTCTCTGCCTGGTTCTACCCGCTGCCCGGAACGCTACGCAGGGCAAAAGCGATTCTCGTCCTCCGTGCTTGCTTTTTCTCAGAAAGAGCCGTTGTGTGCTTTTTCGCCGTAAACGCGTTTTTGGCCGAAAACGTGTACGTTTGCACTTCCCAGCCACAGGGAAGCTGCTAGCCGGGAATTCTCTGCCTGGTTCTACCCGCTGCCCGGAACGCTACGCAGGGCAAAAGCGATTCTCGTCCTCCGTGCTTGCTTTTTCTCAGAAAGAGCCGTGGTGTGCGTTTTCGCCGGAAAACGCGTTTTCGGCCGAAAACGTGTACGTTTGCACCTCCCCGCCACAGGGAAGCTGCTAGCCGGGAATTCTCTGCCTGGTTCTACCCGCTGCCCGGAACGCTACGCAGGGCAAAAGCGATTCTCGTCCTCCGTGCTTGCTTTTTCTCAGAAAGAGCCGTTGTGTGCTTTTTCGCCGAAAACGCTTTTTTGGCCGAAAACGTGTACGTTTGCACTTCCCAGCCACAGGGAAGCTGCTAGCCGGGAATTCTCTGCCTGGTTCTACCCGCTGCCCGGAACGCTACGCAGGGCAAAAGCGATTCTTGTCCTCCGTGCTTGCTTTTTCTCAGAAAGAGCCGTGGTGTGCGTTTTCGCCGGAAAACGCGTTTTCGGCCGAAAACGTGTACGTTTGCACTTCCCCGCCACAGGGAAGCTGCTAGCCGGGAATTCTCTGCCTGGTTCTACCCGCTGCCCGGAACGCTACGCAGGGCAAAAGCGATTCTCGTCCTCCGTGCTTGCTTTTTCTCAGAAAGAGCCGTGGTGTGCTTTTTCGCCGGAAAACGCGTTTTCGGCCGAAAACGTGTACGTTTGCACTTCCCCGCCACAGGGAAGCTGCTAGCCGGGAATTCTCTGCCTGGTTCTACCCGCTGCCCGGAACGCTAGGCAGGGCAAAAGCGATTCTCGTCCTCCGTGCTTGCTTTTTCTCAGAAAGAGCCGTGGTGTGCGTTTTCCCCGGAAAACGCGTTTTCGGCCGAAAACGTGTACGTTTGCACTTCCCCGCCACAGGGAAGCTGCTAGCCGGGAATTCTCTGCCTGGTTCTACCCGCTGCCCGGAAAGCTACGCAGGGCAAAAGCGATTCTCGTCCTCCGTGCTTGCTTTTTCTCAGAAAGAGCCGTGGTGTGCGTTTTCGCCGAAAACGCGTTTTCGGCCGAAAACGTGTACGTTTGCACTTCCCGGCCACAGGGAAGCTGCTAGCCGGGAATTCTCTGCCTGGTTCTACCCGCTGCCCGGAACGCTACGCAGGGCAAAAGCGATTCTCGTCCTCCGTGCTTGCTTTTTCTCAGAAAGAGCCGTTGTGTGCTTTTTCGACGAAAACGCGTTTTTGGCCGAAAACGTGTACGTTTGCACTTCCCAGCCACAGGGAAGCTGCTAGCCGGGAATTCTCTGCCTGGTTCTACCCGCTGCCCGGAACGCTACGCAGGGCAAAAGCGATTCTCGTCCTCCGTGCTTGCTTTTTCTCAGAAAGAGCCGTGGTGTGCGTTTTCGCCGGAAAACGCGTTTTCGGCCGAAAACGTGTACGTTTGCACTTCCCCGCCACAGGGAAGCTGCTAGCCGGGAATTCTCTGCCTGGTTCTACCCGCTGCCCGGAACGCTACGCAGGGCAAAAGCGATTCTCGTCCTCCGTGCTTGCTTTTTCTCAGAAAGAGCCGTGGTGTACTTTTTCGCCGGAAAACGCGTTTTCGGCCGAAAACGTGTACGTTTGCACTTCCCCGCCACAGGGAAGCTGCTAGCCGGGAATTCTCTGCCTGGTTCTACCCGCTGCCCGGAACGCTAGGCAGGGCAAAAGCGATTCTCGTCCTCCGTGCTTGCTTTTTCTCAGAAAGAGCCGTGGTGTGCGTTTTCCCCGGAAAACGCGTTTTCGGCCGAAAACGTGTACGTTTGCACTTCCCCGCCACAGGGAAGCTGCTAGCCGGGAATTCTCTGCCTGGTTCTACCCGCTGCCCGGAACGCTAGGCAGGGCAAAAGCGATTCTCGTCCTCCGTGCTTGCTTTTTCTCAGAAAGAGCCGTGGTGTGCGTTTTCGCCGGAAAACGCGTTTTCGGCCGAAAACGTGTACGTTTGCACTTCCCCGCCACAGGGAAGCTGCTAGCCGGGAATTCTCTGCCTGGTTCTACCCGCTGCCCGGAACGCTACGCAGGGCAAAAGCGATTCTCGTCCTCCGTGCTTGCTTTTTCTCAGAAAGAGCCGTGGTGTGCGTTTTCGCCGGAAAACGCGTTTTCGGCCGAAAACGTGTACGTTTGCACTTCCCGGCCACAGGGAAGCTGCTAGCCGGGAATTCTCTGCCTGGTTCTACCCGCTGCCCGGAACGCTACGCAGGGCAAAAGCGATTCTCGTCCTCCGTGCTTGCTTTTTCTCAGAAAGAGCCGTGGTGTGCTTTTTCGCCGAAAACGCGTTTTTGGCCGAAAACGTGTACGTTTGCACTTCCCAGCCACAGGAAAGCTGCTAGCCGGGAATTCTCTGCCTGGTTCTACCCGCTGCCCGGAACGCTAGGCAGGGCAAAAGCGATTCTCGTCCTCCGTGCTTGCTTTTTCTCAGAAAGAGCCGTGGTGTGCGTTTTCGCCGGAAAACGCGTTTTTGGCCGAAAACGTGTACGTTTGCACTTCCCAGCCACAGGGAAGCTGCTAGCCGGGAATTCTCTGCCTGGTTCTACCCGCTGCCCGGAACGCTAGGCAGGGCAAAAGCGATTCTCGTCCTCCGTGCTTGCTTTTTCTCAGAAAGAGCCGTGGTGTGCGTTTTCGCCGGAAAACGCGTTTTCGGCCGAAAACGTGTACGTTTGCACTTCCCCGCCACAGAGAAGCTGCTAGCCGGGAATTCTCTGCCTGGTTCTACCCGCTGCCCGGAACGCTACGCAGGGCAAAAGCGATTCTCGTCCTCCGTGCTTGCTTTTTCTCAGAAAGAGCCGTTGTGTGCTTTTTCGCCGAAAACGCGTTTTTGGCCGAAAACGTGTACGTTTACACTTCCCAGCCACAGGAAAGCTGCTAGCCGGGAATTCTCTGCCTGGTTCTACCCGCTGCCCGGAACGGTAGGCAGGGCAAAAGCGATTCTCGTCCTCCGTGCTTGCTTTTTCTCAGAAAGAGCCGTGGTGTGCGTTTTCGCCGGAAAACGCGTTTTCGGCCGAAAACGTGTACGTTTGCACTTCCCGGCCACAGGGAAGCTGCTAGCCGGGACTTCTCTGCCTGGTTCTACCCGCTGCCCGGAACGCTACGCAGGGCAAAAGCGATTCTCGTCCTCCGTGCTTGCTTTTTCTCAGAAAGAGCCGTGGTGTGCGTTTTCGCCGGAAAACGCGTTTTCGGCCGAAAACGTGTACGTTTGCACTTCCCCGCCACAGGGAAGCTGCTAGCCGGGAATTCTCTGCCTGGTTCTACCCGCTGCCCGGAACGCTACGCAGGGCAAAAGCGATTCTCGTCCTCCGTGCTTGCTTTTTCTCAGAAAGAGCCGTGGTGTGCGTTTTCGCTGGAAAACGCGTTTTCGGCCGAAAACGTGTACGTTTGCACTTCCCCGCCACAGGGAAGCTGCTAGCCGGGAATTCTCTGCCTGGTTCTACCCGCTGCCCGGAACGCTAGGCAGGGCAAAAGCGATTCTCGTCCTCCGTGCTTGCTTTTTCTCAGAAAGAGCCGTGGTGTGCGTTTTCGCCGGAAAACGCGTTTTCGGCCGAAAACGTGTACGTTTGCACTTCCCCGCCACAGGGAAGCTGCTAGCCGGGAATTCTCTGCCTGGTTCTACCCGCTGCCCGGAACGCTACGCAGGGCAAAAGCGATTCTCGTCCTCCGTGCTTGCTTTTTCTCAGAAAGAGCCGTGGTGTGCGTTTTCGACGGAAAACGCGTTTTCGGCCGAAAACGTGTACGTTTGCACTTCCCGGCCACAGGGAAGCTGCTAGCCGGGAATTCTCTGCCTGGTTCTACCCGCTGCCCGGAACGCTACGCAGGGCAAAAGCGATTCTCGTCCTCCGTGCTTGCTTTTTCTCAGAAAGAGCCGTGGTGTGCGTTTTCGCCGAAAACGCGTTTTCGGCCGAAAACGTGTACGTTTGCACTTCCCGGCCACAGGGAAGCTGCTAGCCGGGAATTCTCTGCCTGGTTCTACCCGCTGCCCGGAACGCTAGGCAGGGCAAAAGCGATTCTCGTCCTCCGTGCTTGCTTTTTCTCAGAAAGAGCCGTGGTGTGCGTTTTCGCCGGAAAACGCGTTTTCGGCCGAAAACGTGTACGTTTGCACTTCCCGGCCACAGGGAAGCTGCTAGCCGGGAATTCTCTGCCTGGTTCTACCCGCTGCCCGGAACGCTACGCAGGGCAAAAGCGATTCTCGTCCTCCGTGCTTGCTTTTTCTCAGAAAGAGCCGTTGTGTGCTTTTTCGCCGAAAACGCGTTTTTGGCCGAAAACGTGTACGTTTCCAATTCCCAGCCACAGGAAAGCTGCTAGCCGGGAATTCTCTGCCTGGTTCTACCCGCTGCCCGGAACGCTAGGCAGGGCAAAAGCGATTCTCGTCCTCCGTGCTTGCTTTTTCTCAGAAAGAGCCGTGGTGTGCGTTTTCGCCGGAAAACGCGTTTTCGGCCGAAAACGTGTACGTTTGCACTTCCCGGCCACAGGGAAGCTGCTAGCCGGGACTTCTCTGCCTGGTTCTACCCGCTGCCCGGAACGCTACGCAGGGCAAAAGCGATTCTCGTCCTCCGTGCTTGCTTTTTCTCAGAAAGAGCCGTTGTGTGCTTTTTCGCCGAAAACGCGTTTTTGGCCGAAAACGTGTACGTTTACAATTCCCAGCCACAGGAAAGCTGCTAGCCGGGAATTCTCTGCCTGGTTCTACCCGCTGCCCGGAACGCTAGGCAGGGCAAAAGCGATTCTCGTCCTCCGTGCTTGCTTTTTCTCAGAAAGAGCCGTGGTGTGCGTTTTCGCCGGAAAACGCGTTTTCGGCCGAAAACGTGTACGTTTGCACTTCCCGGCCACAGGGAAGCTGCTAGCCGGGACTTCTCTGACTGGTTCTACCCGCTGCCCGGAACGCTACGCAGGGCAAAAGCGATTCTCGTCCTCCGTGCTTGCTTTTTCTCAGAAAGAGCCGTGGTGTGCGTTTTCGCCGGAAAACGCGTTTTCTGGCCGAAAACGTGTACGTTTGCACTTCCCCGCCACAGGGAAGCTGCTAGCCGGGAATTCTCTGCCTGGTTCTACCCGCTGCCCGGAACGCTAGGCAGGGCAAAAGCGATTCTCGTCCTCCGTGCTTGCTTTTTCTCAGAAAGAGCCGTGGTGTGCGTTTTCGCCGGAAAACGCGTTTTCGGCCGAAAACGTGTACGTTTGCACTTCCCCGCCACAGGGAAGCTGCTAGCCGGGAATTCTCTGCCTGGTTCTACCCGCTGCCCGGAACGCTACGCAGGGCAAAAGCGATTCTCGTCCTCCGTGCTTGCTTTTTCTCAGAAAGAGCCGTGGTGTGCGTTTTCGCCGGAAAATGCGTTTTCGGCCGAAAACGTGTACGTTTGCACTTTCCCGCCACAGGGAAGCTGCTAGCCGGGAATTCTCTGCCTGGTTCTACCCGCTGCCCGGAACGCTACGCAGGGCAAAAGCGATTCTCGTCCTCCGTGCTTGCTTTTTCTCAGAAAGAGCCGTGGTGTGCGTTTTCGCCGGAAAACGCGTTTTCGGCCGAAAACGTGTACGTTTGCACTTCCCCGCCACAGGGAAGCTGCTAGCCGGGAATTCTCTGCCTGGTTCTACCCGCTGCCCGGAACGCTACGCAGGGCAAAAGCGATTCTCGTCCTCCGTGCTTGCTTTTTCTCAGAAAGAGCCGTGGTGTGCGTTTTCGCCGGAAAACGCGTTTTCGGCCGAAAACGTGTACGTTTGCACTTCCCCGCCACAGGGAAGCTGCTAGCCGGGAATTCTCTGCCTGGTTCTACCCGCTGCCCGGAACGCTACGCAGGGCAAAAGCGATTCTCGTCCTCCGTGCTTGCTTTTTCTCAGAAAGAGCCGTGGTGTGCGTTTTCGCCGGAAAACGCGTTTTCTGGCAGAAAACGTGTACGTTTGCACTTCCCCGCCACAGGGAAGCTGCTAGCCGGGAATTCTCTGCCTGGTTCTACCCGCTGCCCGGAACGCTAGGCAGGGCAAAAGCGATTCTCGTCCTCCGTGCTTGCTTTTTCTCAGAAAGAGCCGTGGTGTGCGTTTTCGCCGGAAAACGCGTTTTCGGCCGAAAACGTGTACGTTTGCACTTCCCCGCCACAGGGAAGCTGCTAGCCGGGAATTCTCTGCCTGGTTCTACCCGCTGCCCGGAACGCTACGCAGGGCAAAAGCGATTCTCGTCCTCCGTGCTTGCTTTTTCTCAGAAAGAGCCGTGGTGTGCGTTTTCGCCGGAAAATGCGTTTTCGGCCGAAAACGTGTACGTTTGCACTTTCCCGCCACAGGGAAGCTGCTAGCCGGGAATTCTCTGCCTGGTTCTACCCGCTGCCCGGAACGCTACGCAGGGCAAAAGCGATTCTCGTCCTCCGTGCTTGCTTTTTCTCAGAAAGAGCCGTGGTGTGCGTTTTCGCCGGAAAACGCGTTTTCGGCCGAAAACGTGTACGTTTGCACTTCCCCGCCACAGGGAAGCTGCTAGCCGGGAATTCTCTGCCTGGTTCTACCCGCTGCCCGGAACGCTACGCAGGGCAAAAGCGATTCTCGTCCTCCGTGCTTGCTTTTTCTCAGAAAGAGCCGTTGTGTGCTTTTTCGCCGTAAACGCGTTTTTGGCCGAAAACGTGTACGTTTGCACTTCCCAGCCACAGGGAAGCTGCTAGCCGGGAATTCTCTGCCTGGTTCTACCCGCTGCCCGGAACGCTACGCAGGGCAAAAGCGATTCTCGTCCTCCGTGCTTGCTTTTTCTCAGAAAGAGCCGTGGTGTGCGTTTTCGCCGGAAAACGCGTTTTCGGCCGAAAACGTGTACGTTTGCACCTCCCCGCCACAGGGAAGCTGCTAGCCGGGAATTCTCTGCCTGGTTCTACCCGCTGCCCGGAACGCTACGCAGGGCAAAAGCGATTCTCGTCCTCCGTGCTTGCTTTTTCTCAGAAAGAGCCGTGGTGTGCTTTTTCGCCGGAAAACGCGTTTTCGGCCGAAAACGTGTACGTTTGCACTTCCCCGCCACAGGGAAGCTGGTAGCCGGGAAATCTCTGCCTGGTTCTACCCGCTGCCCGGAACGCTAGGCAGGGCAAAAGCGATTCTCGTCCTCCGTGCTTGCTTTTTCTCAGAAAGAGCCGTGGTGTGCGTTTTCCCCGGAAAACGCGTTTTCGGCCGAAAACGTGTACGTTTGCACTTCCCCGCCACAGGGAAGCTGCTAGCCGGGAATTCTCTGCCTGGTTCTACCCGCTGCCCGGAACGCTAGGCAGGGCAAAAGCGATTCTCGTCCTCCGTGCTTGCTTTTTCTCAGAAAGAGCCGTGGTGTGCGTTTTCCCCGGAAAACGCGTTTTCGGCCGAAAACGTGTACGTTTGCACTTCCCCGCCACAGGGAAGCTGCTAGCCGGGAATTCTCTGCCTGGTTCTACCCGCTGCCCGGAACGCTACGCAGGGCAAAAGCGATTCTCGTCCTCCGTGCTTGCTTTTTCTCAGAAAGAGCCGTGGTGTCCGTTTTCGCCGGAAAACGCGTTTTCGGCCGAAAACGTGTACGTTTGCACTTCCCGGCCACAGGGAAGCTGCTAGCCGGGAATTCTCTGCCTGGTTCTACCCGCTGCCCGGAACGCTACGCAGGGCAAAAGCGATTCTCGTCCTCCGTGCTTGCTTTTTCTCAGAAAGAGCCGTTGTGTGCTTTTTCGCCGAAAACGCTTTTTTGGCCGAAAACGTATACGTTTGCACTTCCCAGCCACAGGGAAGCTGCTAGCCGGGAATTCTCTGCCTGGTTCTACCCGCTGCCCGGAACGCTACGCAGGGCAAAAGCGATTCTTGTCCTCCGTGCTTGCTTTTTCTCAGAAAGAGCCGTGGTGTGCGTTTTCGCCGGAAAACGCGTTTTCGGCCGAAAACGTGTACGTTTGCACTTCCCCGCCACAGGGAAGCTGCTAGCCGGGAATTCTCTGCCTGGTTCTACCCGCTGCCCGGAACGCTACGCAGGGCAAAAGCGATTCTCGTCCTCCGTGCTTGCTTTTTCTCAGAAAGAGCCGTGGTGTGCTTTTTCGCCGGAAAACGCGTTTTCGGCCGAAAACGTGTACGTTTGCACTTCCCCGCCACAGGGAAGCTGCTAGCCGGGAATTCTCTGCCTGGTTCTACCCGCTGCCCGGAACGCTAGGCAGGGCAAAAGCGATTCTCGTCCTCCGTGCTTGCTTTTTCTCAGAAAGAGCCGTGGTGTGCGTTTTCCCCGGAAAACGCGTTTTCGGCCGAAAACGTGTACGTTTGCACTTCCCCGCCACAGGGAAGCTGCTAGCCGGGAATTCTCTGCCTGGTTCTACCCGCTGCCCGGAAAGCTACGCAGGGCAAAAGCGATTCTCGTCCTCCGTGCTTGCTTTTTCTCAGAAAGAGCCGTGGTGTGCGTTTTCGCCGGAAAACGCGTTTTCGGCCGAAAACGTGTACGTTTGCACTTCCCCGCCACAGGGAAGCTGCTAGCCGGGAATTCTCTGCCTGGTTCTACCCGCTGCCCGGAACGCTACGCAGGGCAAAAGCGATTCTCGTCCTCCGTGCTTGCTTTTTCTCAGAAAGAGCCGTTGTGTGCTTTTTCGACGAAAACGCGTTTTTGGCCGAAAACGTGTACGTTTGCACTTCCCAGCCACAGGGAAGCTGCTAGCCGGGAATTCTCTGCCTGGTTCTACCCGCTGCCCGGAACGCTACGCAGGGCAAAAGCGATTCTCGTCCTCCGTGCTTGCTTTTTCTCAGAAAGAGCCGTGGTTTGCGTTTTCGCCGGAAAACGCGTTTTCGGCCGAAAACGTGTACGTTTGCACTTCCCCGCCACAGGGAAGCTGCTAGCCGGGAATTCTCTGCCTGGTTCTACCCGCTGCCCGGAACGCTACGCAGGGCAAAAGCGATTCTCGTCCTCCGTGCTTGCTTTTTCTCAGAAAGAGCCGTGGTGTACTTTTTCGCCGGAAAACGCGTTTTCGGCCGAAAACGTGTACGTTTGCACTTCCCCGCCACAGGGAAGCTGCTAGCCGGGAATTCTCTGCCTGGTTCTACCCGCTGCCCGGAACGCTAGGCAGGGCAAAAGCGATTCTCGTCCTCCGTGCTTGCTTTTTCTCAGAAAGAGCCGTGGTGTGCGTTTTCCCCGGAAAACGCGTTTTCGGCCGAAAACGTGTACGTTTGCACTTCCCCGCCACAGGGAAGCTGCTAGCCGGGAATTCTCTGCCTGGTTCTACCCGCTGCCCGGAACGCTAGGCAGGGCAAAAGCGATTCTCGTCCTCCGTGCTTGCTTTTTCTCAGAAAGAGCCGTGGTGTGCGTTTTCGCCGGAAAACGCGTTTTCGGCCGAAAACGTGTACGTTTGCACTTCCCCGCCACAGGGAAGCTGCTAGCCGGGAATTCTCTGCCTGGTTCTACCCGCTGCCCGGAACGCTACGCAGGGCAAAAGCGATTCTCGTCCTCCGTGCTTGCTTTTTCTCAGAAAGAGCCGTGGTGTGCGTTTTCGCCGGAAAACGCGTTTTCGGCCGAAAACGTGTACGTTTGCACTTCCCGGCCACAGGGAAGCTGCTAGCCGGGAATTCTCTGCCTGGTTCTACCCGCTGCCCGGAACGCTACGCAGGGCAAAAGCGATTCTCGTCCTCCGTGCTTGCTTTTTCTCAGAAAGAGCCGTGGTGTGCTTTTTCGCCGAAAACGCGTTTTTGGCCGAAAACGTGTACGTTTGCACTTCCCAGCCACAGGAAAGCTGCTAGCCGGGAATTCTCTGCCTGGTTCTACCCGCTGCCCGGAACGCTAGGCAGGGCAAAAGCGATTCTCGTCCTCCGTGCTTGCTTTTTCTCAGAAAGAGCCGTGGTGTGCGTTTTCGCCGGAAAACGCGTTTTCGGCCGAAAACGTGTACGTTTGCACTTCCCCGCCACAGGGAAGCTGCTAGCCGGGAATTCTCTGCCTGGTTCTACCCGCTGCCCGGAACGCTACGCAGGGCAAAAGCGATTCTCGTCCTCCGTGCTTGCTTTTTCTCAGAAAGAGCCGTGGTGTGCGTTTTCGCCGGAAAACGCGTTTTTGGCCGAAAACGTGTACGTTTGCACTTCCCCGCCACAGGGAAGCTGCTAGCCGGGAATTCTCTGCCTGGTTCTACCCGCTGCCCGGAACGCTAGGCAGGGCAAAAGCGATTCTCGTCCTCCGTGCTTGCTTTTTCTCAGAAAGAGCCGTGGTGTGCGTTTTCGCCGGAAAACGCGTTTTCGGCCGAAAACGTGTACGTTTGCACTTCCCCGCCACAGAGAAGCTGCTAGCCGGGAATTCTCTGCCTGGTTCTACCCGCTGCCCGGAACGCTAGGCAGGGCAAAAGCGATTCTCGTCCTCCGTGCTTGCTTTTTCTCAGAAAGAGCCGTTGTGTGCTTTTTCGCCGAAAACGCGTTTTTGGCCGAAAACGTGTACGTTTACACTTCCCAGCCACAGGAAAGCTGCTAGCCGGGAATTCTCTGCCTGGTTCTACCCGCTGCCCGGAACGGTAGGCAGGGCAAAAGCGATTCTCGTCCTCCGTGCTTGCTTTTTCTCAGAAAGAGCCGTGGTGTGCGTTTTCGCCGGAAAACGCGTTTTCGGCCGAAAACGTGTACGTTTGCACTTCCCGGCCACAGGGAAGCTGCTAGCCGGGACTTCTCTGCCTGGTTCTACCCGCTGCCCGGAACGCTACGCAGGGCAAAAGCGATTCTCGTCCTCCGTGCTTGCTTTTTCTCAGAAAGAGCCGTGGTGTGCGTTTTCGCCGGAAAACGCGTTTTCGGCCGAAAACGTGTACGTTTGCACTTCCCCGCCACAGGGAAGCTGCTAGCCGGGAATTCTCTGCCTGGTTCTACCCGCTGCCCGGAACGCTACGCAGGGCAAAAGCGATTCTCGTCCTCCGTGCTTGCTTTTTCTCAGAAAGAGCCGTGGTGTGCGTTTTCGCTGGAAAACGCGTTTTCGGCCGAAAACGTGTACGTTTGCACTTCCCCGCCACAGGGAAGCTGCTAGCCGGGAATTCTCTGCCTGGTTCTACCCGCTGCCCGGAACGCTAGGCAGGGCAAAAGCGATTCTCGTCCTCCGTGCTTGCTTTTTCTCAGAAAGAGCCGTGGTGTGCGTTTTCGCCGGAAAACGCGTTTTCGGCCGAAAACGTGTACGTTTGCACTTCCCCGCCACAGGGAAGCTGCTAGCCGGGAATTCTCTGCCTGGTTCTACCCGCTGCCCGGAACGCTACGCAGGGCAAAAGCGATTCTCGTCCTCCGTGCTTGCTTTTTCTCAGAAAGAGCCGTGGTGTGCGTTTTCGACGGAAAACGCGTTTTCGGCCGAAAACGTGTACGTTTGCACTTCCCGGCCACAGGGAAGCTGCTAGCCGGGAATTCTCTGCCTGGTTCTACCCGCTGCCCGGAACGCTACGCAGGGCAAAAGCGATTCTCGTCCTCCGTGCTTGCTTTTTCTCAGAAAGAGCCGTGGTGTGCGTTTTCGCCGAAAACGCGTTTTTGGCCGAAAACGTGTACGTTTGCACTTCCCGGCCACAGGGAAGCTGCTAGCCGGGAATTCTCTGCCTGGTTCTACCCGCTGCCCGGAACGCTAGGCAGGGCAAAAGCGATTCTCGTCCTCCGTGCTTGCTTTTTCTCAGAAAGAGCCGTGGTGTGCGTTTTCGCCGGAAAACGCGTTTTCGGCCGAAAACGTGTACGTTTGCACTTCCCCGCCACAGGGAAGCTGCTAGCCGGGAATTCTCTGCCTGGTTCTACCCGCTGCCCGGAACGCTACGCAGGGCAAAAGCGATTCTCGTCCTCCGTGCTTGCTTTTTCTCAGAAAGAGCCGTTGTGTGCTTTTTCGCCGAAAACGCGTTTTTGGCCGAAAACGTGTACGTTTACAATTCCCAGCCACAGGAAAGCTGCTAGCCGGGAATTCTCTGCCTGGTTCTACCCGCTGCCCGGAACGCTAGGCAGGGCAAAAGCGATTCTCGTCCTCCGTGCTTGCTTTTTCTCAGAAAGAGCCGTGGTGTGCGTTTTCGCCGGAAAACGCGTTTTCGGCCGAAAACGTGTACGTTTGCACTTCCCGGCCACAGGGAAGCTGCTAGCCGGGACTTCTCTGCCTGGTTCTACCCGCTGCCCGGAACGCTACGCAGGGCAAAAGCGATTCTCGTCCTCCGTGCTTGCTTTTTCTCAGAAAGAGCCGTTGTGTGCTTTTTCGCCGAAAACGCGTTTTTGGCCGAAAACGTGTACGTTTACAATTCCCAGCCACAGGAAAGCTGCTAGCCGGGAATTCTCTGCCTGGTTCTACCCGCTGCCCGGAACGCTAGGCAGGGCAAAAGCGATTCTCGTCCTCCGTGCTTGCTTTTTCTCAGAAAGAGCCGTGGTGTGCGTTTTCGCCGGAAAACGCGTTTTCGGCCGAAAACGTGTACGTTTGCACTTCCCGGCCACAGGGAAGCTGCTAGCCGGGACTTCTCTGCCTGGTTCTACCCGCTGCCCGGAACGCTACGCAGGGCAAAAGCGATTCTCGTCCTCCGTGCTTGCTTTTTCTCAGAAAGAGCCGTGGTGTGCGTTTTCGCCGGAAAACGCGTTTTCTGGCCGAAAACGTGTACGTTTGCACTTCCCCGCCACAGGGAAGCTGCTAGCCGGGAATTCTCTGCCTGGTTCTACCCGCTGCCCGGAACGCTAGGCAGGGCAAAAGCGATTCTCGTCCTCCGTGCTTGCTTTTTCTCAGAAAGAGCCGTGGTGTGCGTTTTCGCCGGAAAACGCGTTTTCGGCCGAAAACGTGTACGTTTGCACTTCCCCGCCACAGGGAAGCTGCTAGCCGGGAATTCTCTGCCTGGTTCTACCCGCTGCCCGGAACGCTACGCAGGGCAAAAGCGATTCTCGTCCTCCGTGCTTGCTTTTTCTCAGAAAGAGCCGTGGTGTGCGTTTTCGCCGGAAAATGCGTTTTCGGCCGAAAACGTGTACGTTTGCACTTTCCCGCCACAGGGAAGCTGCTAGCCGGGAATTCTCTGCCTGGTTCTACCCGCTGCCCGGAACGCTACGCAGGGCAAAAGCGATTCTCGTCCTCCGTGCTTGCTTTTTCTCAGAAAGAGCCGTGGTGTGCGTTTTCGCCGAAAACGCGTTTTCGGCCGAAAACGTGTACGTTTGCACTTCCCCGCCACAGGGAAGCTGCTAGCCGGGAATTCTCTGCCTGGTTCTACCCGCTGCCCGGAACGCTACGCAGGGCAAAAGCGATTCTCGTCCTCCGTGCTTGCTTTTTCTCAGAAAGAGCCGTGGTGTGCGTTTTCGCCGGAAAACGCGTTTTCTGGCCGAAAACGTGTACGTTTGCACTTCCCCGCCACAGGGAAGCTGCTAGCCGGGAATTCTCTGCCTGGTTCTACCCGCTGCCCGGAACGCTAGGCAGGGCAAAAGCGATTCTCGTCCTCCGTGCTTGCTTTTTCTCAGAAAGAGCCGTGGTGTGCGTTTTCGCCGGAAAACGCGTTTTCGGCCGAAAACGTGTACGTTTGCACTTCCCCGCCACAGGGAAGCTGCTAGCCGGGAATTCTCTGCCTGGTTCTACCCGCTGCCCGGAACGCTACGCAGGGCAAAAGCGATTCTCGTCCTCCGTGCTTGCTTTTTCTCAGAAAGAGCCGTGGTGTGCGTTTTCGCCGGAAAATGCGTTTTCGGCCGAAAACGTGTACGTTTGCACTTTCCCGCCACAGGGAAGCTGCTAGCCGGGAATTCTCTGCCTGGTTCTACCCGCTGCCCGGAACGCTACGCAGGGCAAAAGCGATTCTCGTCCTCCGTGCTTGCTTTTTCTCAGAAAGAGCCGTGGTGTGCGTTTTCCCCGGAAAACGCGTTTTCGGCCGAAAACGTGTACGTTTGCACTTCCCCGCCACAGGGAAGCTGCTAGCCGGGAATTCTCTGCCTGGTTCTACCCGCTGCCCGGAACGCTACGCAGGGCAAAAGCGATTCTCGTCCTCCGTGCTTGCTTTTTCTCAGAAAGAGCCGTGGTGTGCGTTTTCGCCGGAAAACGCGTTTTCGGCCGAAAACGTGTACGTTTGCACTTCCCCGCCACAGGGAAGCTGCTAGCCGGGAATTCTCTGCCTGGTTCTACCCGCTGCCCGGAACGCTACGCAGGGCAAAAGCGATTCTCGTCCTCCGTGCTTGCTTTTTCTCAGAAAGAGCCGTGGTGTGCGTTTTCGCCGGAAAACGCGTTTTCGGCCGAAAACGTGTACGTTTGCACTTCCCGGCCACAGGGAAGCTGCTAGCCGGGAATTCTCTGCCTGGTTCTACCCGCTGCCCGGAACGCTACGCAGGGCAAAAGCGATTCTCGTCCTCCGTGCTTGCTTTTTCTCAGAAAGAGCCGTGGTGTGCGTTTTCGCCGAAAACGCGTTTTCGGCCGAAAACGTGTACGTTTGCACTTCCCGGCCACAGGGAAGCTGCTAGCCGGGAATTCTCTGCCTGGTTCTACCCGCTGCCCGGAACGCTACGCAGGGCAAAAGCGGTTCTCGTCCTCCGTGCTTGCTTTTTCTCAGAAAGAGCCGTGGTGTGCGTTTTCGCCGGAAAATGCGTTTTCGGCCGAAAACGTGTACGTTTGCACTTCCCCGCCACAGGGAAGCTGCTAGCCGGGAATTCTCTGCCTGGTTCTACCCGCTGCCCGGAACGCTACGCAGGGCAAAAGCGATTCTCGTCCTCCGTGCTTGCTTTTTCTCAGAAAGAGCCGTGGTGTGCGTTTTCGCCGGAAAACGCGTTTTCGGCCGAAAACGTGTACGTTTGCACTTCCCCGCCACAGGGAAGCTGCTAGCCGGGAATTCTCTGCCTGGTTCTACCCGCTGCCCGGAACGCTACGCAGGGCAAAAGCGATTCTCGTCCTCCGTGCTTGCTTTTTCTCAGAAAGAGCCGTGGTGTGCTTTTTCGCCGAAAACGCGTTTTTGGCCGAAAACGTGTACGTTTGCACTTCCCAGCCACAGGAAAGCTGCTAGCCGGGAATTCTCTGCCTGGTTCTACCCGCTGCCCGGAACGCTAGGCAGGGCAAAAGCGATTCTCGTCCTCCGTGCTTGCTTTTTCTCAGAAAGAGCCGTGGTGTGCGTTTTCGCCGGAAAACGCGTTTTCGGCCGAAAACGTGTACGTTTGCACTTCCCCGCCACAGGGAAGCTGCTAGCCGGGAATTCTCTGCCTGGTTCTACCCGCTGCCCGGAACGCTACGCAGGGCAAAAGCGATTCTCGTCCTCCGTGCTTGCTTTTTCTCAGAAAGAGCCGTGGTGTGCGTTTTCGCCGGAAAACGCGTTTTCGGCCGAAAACGTGTACGTTTGCACTTCCCGGCCACAGGGAAGCTGCTAGCCGGGAATTCTCTGCCTGGTTCTACCCGCTGCCCGGAACGCTACGCAGGGCAAAAGCGATTCTCGTCCTCCGTGCTTGCTTTTTCTCAGAAAGAGCCGTGGTGTGCGTTTTCGCCTAAAACGCGTTTTCGGCCGAAAACGTGTACGTTTGCACTTCACGGCCACAGGGAAGCTGCTAGCCGGGAATTCTCTGCCTGGTTCTACCCGCTGCCCGGAACGCTACGCAGGGCAAAAGCGGTTCTCGTCCTCCGTGCTTGCTTTTTCTCAGAAAGAGCCGTGGTGTTCGTTTTCGCCGGAAAACGCGTTTTCGGCCGAAAACGTGTACGTTTGCACTTCCCCGCCACAGGGAAGCTGCTAGCCGGGAATTCTCTGCCTGGTTCTACCCGCTGCCCGGAACGCTACGCAGGGCAAAAGCGATTCTCGTCCTCCGTGCTTGCTTTTTCTCAGAAAGAGCCGTGGTGTGCGTTTTCGCCGGAAAACGCGTTTTCGGCCGAAAACGTGTACGTTTGCACTTCCCGGCCACAGGGAAGCTGCTAGCCGGGAATTCTCTACCTGGTTCTACCCGCTGCCCGGAACGCTACGCAGGGCAAAAGCGATTCTCGTCCTCCGTGCTTGCTTTTTCTCAGAAAGAGCCGTGGTGTGCGTTTTCGCCGGAAAATGCGTTTTCGGCCGAAAACGTGTACGTTTGCACTTCCCAGCCACAGGGAAGCTGCTAGCCGGGAATTCTCTGCCTGGTTCTACCCGCTGCCCGGAACGCTACGCAGGGCAAAAGCGATTCTCGTCCTCCGTGCTTGCTTTTTCTCAGAAAGAGCCGTGGTGTGCGTTTTCGCCGGAAACGCGTTTTCGGCCGAAAACGTGTACGTTTGCACTTCCCAGCCACAGGGAAGCTGCTAGCCGGGAATTCTCTGCCTGGTTCTACCCGCTGCCCGTTACGCTACGCAGGGCAAAAGCGATTCTCGTCCTCCGTGCTTGCTTTTTCTCAGAAAGAGCCGTGGTGTGCGTTTTCGCCGGAAAACGCGTTTTCGGCCGAAAACGTGTACGTTTGCACTTCCCCGCCACAGGGAAGCTGCTAGCCGGGAATTCTCTGCCTGGTTCTACCCGCTGCCCGGAACGCTACGCAGGGCAAAAGCGATTCTCGTCCTCCGTGCTTGCTTTTTCTCAGAAAGAGCCGTGGTGTGCGTTTTCGCCGGAAAACGCGTTTTCGGCCGAAAACGTGTACGTTTGCACTTCCCAGCCACAGGGAAGCTGTTAGCCGGGAATTCTCTGCCTGGTTCTACCCGCTGCCCGGAACGCTACGCAGGGCAAAAGCGATTCTCGTCCTCCGTGCTTGCTTTTTCTCAGAAAGAGCCGTGGTGTGCGTTTTCGCCGGAAACGCGTTTTCGGCCGAAAACGTGTACGTTTGCACTTCCCAGCCACAGGGAAGCTGCTAGCCGGGAATTCTCTGCCTGGTTCTACCCGCTGCCCGTTACGCTACGCAGGGCAAAAGCGATTCTCGTCCTCCGTGCTTGCTTTTTCTCAGAAAGAGCCGTGGTGTGCGTTTTCGCCGAAAACGCGTTTTTTGGCCGAAAACGTGTACGTTTGCACTTCCCCGCCACAGGGAAGCTGTTAGCCGGGAATTCTCTGCCTGGTTCTACCCGCTGCCCGGAACGCTACGCAGGGCAAAAGCGATTCTCGTCCTCCGTGCTTGCTTTTTCTCAGAAAGAGCCGTGGTGTGCGTTTTCGCCGGAAACGCGTTTTCGGCCGAAAACGTGTACGTTTGCACTTCCCAGCCACAGGGAAGCTGCTAGCCGGGAATTCTCTGCCTGGTTCTACCCGCTGCCCGTTACGCTACGCAGGGCAAAAGCGATTCTCGTCCTCCGTGCTTGCTTTTTCTCAGAAAGAGCCGTGGTGTGCGTTTTCGCCGGAAAACGCGTTTTCGGCCGAAAACGTGTACGTTTGCACTTCCCCGCCACAGGGAAGCTGCTAGCCGGGAATTCTCTGCCTGGTTCTACCCGCTGCCCGGAACGCTACGCAGGGCAAAAGCGATTCTCGTCCTCCGTGCTTGCTTTTTCTCAGAAAGAGCCGTGGTGTGCGTTTTCGCCGAAAACGCGTTTTTGGCCGAAAACGTGTACGTTTGCACTTCCCAGCCACAGGGAAGCTGCTAGCCGGGAATTCTCTGCCTGGTTCTACCCGCTGCCCGTTACGCTACGCAGGGCAAAAGCGATTCTCGTCCTCCGTGCTTGCTTTTTCTCAGAAAGAGCCGTGGTGTGCGTTTTCCCCGGAAAACGCGTTTTCGGCCGAAAACGTGTACGTTTGCACTTCCCAGCCACAGGGAAGCTGCTAGCCGGGAATTCTCTGCCTGGTTCTACCCGCTGCCCGGAACGCTACGCAGGGCAAAAGCGGTTCTCGTCCTCCGTGCTTGCTTTTTCTCAGAAAGAGCCGTGGTGTGCGTTTTCGCCGGAAAATGCGTTTTCGGACGAAAACGTGTACATTTGCACTTCCCCGCCACAGGGAAGCTGCTAGCCGGGAATTCTCTGCCTGGTTCTACCCGCTGCCCGCAACGCTACGCAGGGCAAAAGCGGTTCTCGTCCTCCGTGCTTGCTTTTTCTCAGAAAGAGCCGTGGTGTGCGTTTTCGCCGGAAAATGCGTTTTCGGCCGAAAACGTGTACGTTTGCACTTCCCGGCCACAGGGAAGCTGCTAGCCGGGAATTCTCTGCCTGGTTCTACCCGCTGCCCGGAACGCTACGCAGGGCAAAAGCGATTCTCGTCCTCCGTGCTTGCTTTTTCTCAGAAAGAGCCGTGGTGTGCGTTTTCGCCGGAAAACGCGTTTTTGGCAGAAAACGTGTACGTTTGCACTTCCCCGCCACAGGGAAGCTGCTAGCCGGGAATTCTCTGCCTGGTTCTACCCGCTGCCCGGAACGCTACGCAGGGCAAAAGCGATTCTCGTCCTCCGTGCTTGCTTTTTCTCAGAAAGAGCCGTTGTGTGCTTTTTCGCCGAAAACGCGTTTTTGGCCGAAAACGTGTACGTTTGCACTTCCCCGCCACAGGGAAGCTGCTAGCCGGGAATTCTCTGCCTGGTTCTACCCGCTGCCCGGAACGCTACGCAGGGCAAAAGCGATTCTCGTCCTCCGTGCTTGCTTTTTCTCAGAAAGAGCCGTGGTGTGCGTTTTCGCCGGAAAACGCGTTTTCGGCCGAAAACGTGTACGTTTGCACTTCCCCGCCACAGGGAAGCTGCTAGCCGGGAATTCTCTGCCTGGTTCTACCCGCTGCCCGGAACGCTACGCAGGGCAAAAGCGATTCTCGTCCTCCGTGCTTGCTTTTTCTCAGAAAGAGCCGTGGTGTGCGTTTTCCCCGGAAAACGCGTTTTCGGCCGAAAACGTGTACGTTTGCACTTCCCCGCCACAGGGAAGCTGCTAGCCGGGAATTCTCTGCCTGGTTCTAACCGCTGCCCGGAACGCTACGCAGGGCAAAAGCGATTCTCGTCCTCCGTGCTTGCTTTTTCTCAGAAAGAGCCGTGGTGTGCGTTTTCGCCGAAAACGCGTTTTTGGCAGAAAACGTGTACGTTTGCACTTCCCAGCCACAGGGAAGCTGCTAGCCGGGAATTCTCTGCCTGGTTCTACCCGCTGCCCGGAACGCTACGCAGGGCAAAAGCGATTCTCGTCCTCCGTGCTTGCTTTTTCTCAGAAAGAGCCGTGGTGTGCGTTTTCGCCGAAAACGCGTTTTTGGCAGAAAACGTGTACGTTTGCACTTCCCAGCCACAGGGAAGCTGCTAGCCGGGAATTCTCTGCCTGGTTCTACCCGCTGCCCGGAACGCTAGGCAGGGCAAAAGCGATTCTCGTCCTCCGTGCTTGCTTTTTCTCAGAAAGAGCCGTGGTGTGCGTTTTCGCCGGAAAACGCGTTATCGGCCGAAAACGTGTACGTTTGCACTTCCCCGCCACAGGGAAGCTGCTAGCCGGGAATTCTCTGCCTGGTTCTACCCGCTGCCCGGAACGCTACGCAGGGCAAAAGCGATTCTCGTCCTCCGTGCTTGCTTTTTCTCAGAAAGAGCCGTGGTGTGCGTTTTCGCCGGAAAACGCGTTTTCGGCCGAAAACGTGTACGTTTGCACTTCCCCGCCACAGGGAAGCTGCTAGCCGTGAATTCTCTGCCTGGTTCTACCCGCTGCCCGGAACGCTACGCAGGGCAAAAGCGATTCTCGTCCTCCGTGCTTGCTTTTTCTCAGAAAGAGCCGTGGTGTGCGTTTTCGCCGAAAACGCGTTTTTGGCAGAAAACGTGTACGTTTGCACTTCCCAGCCACAGGGAAGCTGCTAGCCGGGAATTCTCTGCCTGGTTCTACCCGCTGCCCGGAACGCTACGCAGGGCAAAAGCGATTCTCGTCCTCCGTGCTTGCTTTTTCTCAGAAAGAGCCGTTGTGTGCTTTTTCGCCGAAAACGCGTTTTTGGCCGAAAACGTGTACGTTTGCACTTCCCAGCCACAGGAAAGCTGCTAGCCGGGAATTCTCTGCCTGGTTCTACCCGCTGCCCGGAACGCTACGCAGGGCAAAAGCGATTTTCGTCCTCCGTGCTTGCTTTTTCTCAGAAAGAGCCGTGGTGTGCGTTTTCGTCGGAAAACGCGTTTTTGGCCGAAAACGTGTACGTTTGCACTTCCCCGCCACAGGGAAGCTGCTAGCCGGGAATTCTCTGCCTGGTTCTACCCGCTGCCCGGAACGCTACGCAGGGCAAAAGCGATTCTCGTCCTCCGTGCTTGCTTTTTCTCAGAAAGAGCCGTGGTGTGCGTTTTCGCCGGAAAACGCGTTTTCGGCCGAAAACTTGTACGTTTGCACTTCACGGCCACAGGGAAGCTGCTAGCCGGGAATTCTCTGCCTGGTTCTACCCGCTGCCCGGAACGCTACGCAGGGCAAAAGCGATTCTCGTCCTCCGTGCTTGCTTTTTCTCAGAAAGAGCCGTGGTGTGCATTTTCGCCGAAAACGCGTTTTTGGCAGAAAACGTGTACGTTTGCACTTCCCCGCCACAGGGAAGCTGCTAGCCGGGAATTCTCTGCCTGGTTCTACCCGCTGCCCGGAACGCTACGCAGGGCAAAAGCGATTCTCGTCCTCCGTGCTTGCTTTTTCTCAGAAAGAGCCGTGGTGTGCATTTTCGCCGAAAACGCGTTTTTGGCAGAAAACGTGTACGTTTGCACTTCCCCGCCACAGGGAAGCTGCTAGCCGGGAATTCTCTGCCTGGTTCTACCCGCTGCCCGGAACGCTACGCAGGGCAAAAGCGATTCTCGTCCTCCGTGCTTGCTTTTTCTCAGAAAGAGCCGTGGTGTGCGTTTTCGCAGAAAACGCGTTTTTGGCCGAAAACGTGTACGTTTGCACTTCCCCGCCACAGGGAAGGTGCTAGCCGGGAATTCTCTGCCTGGTTCTACCCGCTGCCCGGAACGCTACGCAGGGCAAAAGCGATTCTCGTCCTCCGTGCTTGCTTTTTCTCAGAAAGAGCCGTGGTGTGCGTTTTCGCCGGAAAACGCGTTTTCGGCCGAAAACGTGTACGTTTGCACTTCCCCGCCACAGGGAAGCTGCTAGCCGGGAATTCTCTGCCTGGTTCTACCCGCTGCCCGGAACGCTACGCAGGGCAAAAGCGATTCTCGTCCTCCGTGCTTGCTTTTTCTCAGAAAGAGCCGTGGTGTGCGTTTTCGCCGGAAAACGCGTTTTCGGCCGAAAACGTGTACGTTTGCACTTCCCGGCCACAGGGAAGCTGCTAGCCGGGAATTCTCTGCCTGGTTCTACCCGCTGCCCGGAACGCTACGCAGGGCAAAAGCGATTCTCGTCCTCCGTGCTTGCTTTTTCTCAGAAAGAGCCGTGGTGTGCGTTTTCGCCGAAAACGCGTTTTCGGCCGAAAACGTGTACGTTTGCACTTCCCGGCCACAGGGAAGCTGCTAGCCGGGAATTCTCTGCCTGGTTCTACCCGCTGCCCGGAACGCTACGCAGGGCAAAAGCGGTTCTCGTCCTCCGTGCTTGCTTTTTCTCAGAAAGAGCCGTGGTGTGCGTTTTCGCCGGAAAACGCGTTTTCGGCCGAAAACGTGTACGTTTGCAGTTCCCAGCCACAGGGAAGCTGCTAGCCGGGAATTCTCTGCCTGGTTCTACCCGCTGCCCGGAACGCTACGCAGGGCAAAAGCGATTCTCGTCCTCCGTTCTTGCTTTTTCTCAGAAAGAGCCGTGGTGTGCGTTTTCGCAGAAAACGCGTTTTTGGCCGAAAACGTGTACGTTTGCACTTCCCCGCCACAGGGAAGGTGCTAGCCGGGAATTCTCTGCCTGGTTCTACCCGCTGCCCGGAACGCTACGCAGGGCAAAAGAGATTCTCGTCCTCCGTGCTTGCTTTTTCTCAGAAAGAGCCGTGGTGTGCGTTTTCGCCGGAAAATGCGTTTTCGGACGAAAACGTGTACATTTGCACTTCCCCGCCACAGGGAAGCTGCTAGCCGGGAATTCTCTGCCTGGTTCTACCCGCTGCCCGCAACGCTACGCAGGGCAAAAGCGGTTCTCGTCCTCCGTGCTTGCTTTTTCTCAGAAAGAGCCGTGGTGTGCGTTTTCGCCGGAAAATGCGTTTTCGGCCGAAAACGTGTACGTTTGCACTTCCCCGCCACAGGGAAGCTGCTAGCCGGGAATTCTCTGCCTGGTTCTACCCGCTGCCCGGAACGCTACGCAGGGCAAAAGCGATTCTCGTCCTCCGTGCTTGCTTTTTCTCAGAAAGAGCCGTGGTGTGCGTTTTCGCCGGAAAACGCGTTTTTGGCAGAAAACGTGTACGTTTGCACTTCCCCGCCACAGGGAAGCTGCTAGCCGGGAATTCTCTGCCTGGTTCTACCCGCTGCCCGGAACGCTACGCAGGGCAAAAGCGATTCTCGTCCTCCGTGCTTGCTTTTTCTCAGAAAGAGCCGTTGTGTGCTTTTTCGCCGAAAACGCGTTTTTGGCCGAAAACGTGTACGTTTGCACTTCCCCGCCACAGGGAAGCTGCTAGCCGGGAATTCTCTGCCTGGTTCTACCCGCTGCCCGGAACGCTACGCAGGGCAAAAGCGATTCTCGTCCTCCGTGCTTGCTTTTTCTCAGAAAGAGCCGTGGTGTGCGTTTTCGCCGGAAAACGCGTTTTCGGCCGAAAACGTGTACGTTTGCACTTCCCCGCCACAGGGAAGCTGCTAGCCGGGAATTCTCTGCCTGGTTCTACCCGCTGCCCGGAACGCTACGCAGGGCAAAAGCGATTCTCGTCCTCCGTGCTTGCTTTTTCTCAGAAAGAGCCGTGGTGTGCGTTTTCCCCGGAAAACGCGTTTTCGGCCGAAGACGTGTACGTTTGCACTTCCTCGCCACAGGGAAGCTGCTAGCCGGGAATTCTCTGCCTGGTTCTAACCGCTGCCCGGAACGCTACGCAGGGCAAAAGCGATTCTCGTCCTCCGTGCTTGCTTTTTCTCAGAAAGAGCCGTGGTGTGCGTTTTCGCCGAAAACGCGTTTTTGGCAGAAAACGTGTACGTTTGCACTTCCCAGCCACAGGGAAGCTGCTAGCCGGGAATTCTCTGCCTGGTTCTACCCGCTGCCCGGAACGCTAGGCAGGGCAAAAGCGATTCTCGTCCTCCGTGCTTGCTTTTTCTCAGAAAGAGCCGTGGTGTGCGTTTTCGCCGGAAAACGCGTTATCGGCCGAAAACGTGTACGTTTGCACTTCCCCGCCACAGGGAAGCTGCTAGCCGGGAATTCTCTGCCTGGTTCTACCCGCTGCCCGGAACGCTACGCAGGGCAAAAGCGATTCTCGTCCTCCGTGCTTGCTTTTTCTCAGAAAGAGCCGTGGTGTGCGTTTTCGCCGGAAAACGCGTTTTCGGCCGAAAACGTGTACGTTTGCACTTCCCCGCCACAGGGAAGCTGCTAGCCGTGAATTCTCTGCCTGGTTCTACCCGCTGCCCGGAACGCTACGCAGGGCAAAAGCGATTCTCGTCCTCCGTGCTTGCTTTTTCTCAGAAAGAGCCGTGGTGTGCGTTTTCGCCGAAAACGCGTTTTTGGCAGAAAACGTGTACGTTTGCACTTCCCAGCCACAGGGAAGCTGCTAGCCGGGAATTCTCTGCCTGGTTCTACCCGCTGCCCGCAACGCTACGCAGGGCAAAAGCGGTTCTCGTCCTCCGTGCTTGCTTTTTCTCAGAAAGAGCCGTGGTGTGCGTTTTCGCCGGAAAATGCGTTTTCGGACGAAAACGTGTACATTTGCACTTCCCCGCCACAGGGAAGCTGCTAGCCGGGAATTCTCTGCCTGGTTCTACCCGCTGCCCGCAACGCTACGCAGGGCAAAAGCGGTTCTCGTCCTCCGTGCTTGCTTTTTCTCAGAAAGAGCCGTGGTGTGCGTTTTCGCCGGAAAATGCGTTTTCGGCCGAAAACGTGTACGTTTGCACTTCCCCGCCACAGGGAAGCTGCTAGCCGGGAATTCTCTGCCTGGTTCTACCCGCTGCCCGGAACGCTACGCAGGGCAAAAGCGATTCTCGTCCTCCGTGCTTGCTTTTTCTCAGAAAGAGCCGTGGTGTGCGTTTTCGCCGGAAAACGCGTTTTTGGCAGAAAACGTGTACGTTTGCACTTCCCCGCCACAGGGAAGCTGCTAGCCGGGAATTCTCTGCCTGGTTCTACCCGCTGCCCGGAACGCTACGCAGGGCAAAAGCGATTCTCGTCCTCCGTGCTTGCTTTTTCTCAGAAAGAGCCGTTGTGTGCTTTTTCGCCGAAAACGCGTTTTTGGCCGAAAACGTGTACGTTTGCACTTCCCCGCCACAGGGAAGCTGCTAGCCGGGAATTCTCTGCCTGGTTCTACCCGCTGCCCGGAACGCTACGCAGGGCAAAAGCGATTCTCGTCCTCCGTGCTTGCTTTTTCTCAGAAAGAGCCGTGGTGTGCGTTTTCGCCGGAAAACGCGTTTTCGGCCGAAAACGTGTACGTTTGCACTTCCCCGCCACAGGGAAGCTGCTAGCCGGGAATTCTCTGCCTGGTTCTACCCGCTGCCCGGAACGCTACGCAGGGCAAAAGCGATTCTCGTCCTCCGTGCTTGCTTTTTCTCAGAAAGAGCCGTGGTGTGCGTTTTCCCCGGAAAACGCGTTTTCGGCCGAAAACGTGTACGTTTGCACTTCCCCGCCACAGGGAAGCTGCTAGCCGGGAATTCTCTGCCTGGTTCTAACCGCTGCCCGGAACGCTACGCAGGGCAAAAGCGATTCTCGTCCTCCGTGCTTGCTTTTTCTCAGAAAGAGCCGTGGTGTGCGTTTTCGCCGAAAACGCGTTTTTGGCAGAAAACGTGTACGTTTGCACTTCCCAGCCACAGGGAAGCTGCTAGCCGGGAATTCTCTGCCTGGTTCTACCCGCTGCCCGGAACGCTAGGCAGGGCAAAAGCGATTCTCGTCCTCCGTGCTTGCTTTTTCTCAGAAAGAGCCGTGGTGTGCGTTTTCGCCGGAAAACGCGTTATCGGCCGAAAACGTGTACGTTTGCACTTCCCCGCCACAGGGAAGCTGCTAGCCGGGAATTCTCTGCCTGGTTCTACCCGCTGCCCGGAACGCTACGCAGGGCAAAAGCGATTCTCGTCCTCCGTGCTTGCTTTTTCTCAGAAAGAGCCGTGGTGTGCGTTTTCGCCGGAAAACGCGTTTTCGGCCGAAAACGTGTACGTTTGCACTTCCCCGCCACAGGGAAGCTGCTAGCCGTGAATTCTCTGCCTGGTTCTACCCGCTGCCCGGAACGCTACGCAGGGCAAAAGCGATTCTCGTCCTCCGTGCTTGCTTTTTCTCAGAAAGAGCCGTGGTGTGCGTTTTCGCCGAAAACGCGTTTTTGGCAGAAAACGTGTACGTTTGCACTTCCCAGCCACAGGGAAGCTGCTAGCCGGGAATTCTCTGCCTGGTTCTACCCGCTGCCCGGAACGCTACGCAGGGCAAAAGCGATTCTCGTCCTCCGTGCTTGCTTTTTCTCAGAAAGAGCCGTTGTGTGCTTTTTCGCCGAAAACGCGTTTTTGGCCGAAAACGTGTACGTTTGCACTTCCCAGCCACAGGAAAGCTGCTAGCCGGGAATTCTCTGCCTGGTTCTACCCGCTGCCCGGAACGCTACGCAGGGCAAAAGCGATTTTCGTCCTCCGTGCTTGCTTTTTCTCAGAAAGAGCCGTGGTGTGCGTTTTCGTCGGAAAACGCGTTTTTGGCCGAAAACGTGTACGTTTGCACTTCCCCGCCACAGGGAAGCTGCTAGCCGGGAATTCTCTGCCTGGTTCTACCCGCTGCCCGGAACGCTACGCAGGGCAAAAGCGATTCTCGTCCTCCGTGCTTGCTTTTTCTCAGAAAGAGCCGTGGTGTGCGTTTTCGCCGGAAAACGCGTTTTCGGCCGAAAACTTGTACGTTTGCACTTCACGGCCACAGGGAAGCTGCTAGCCGGGAATTCTCTGCCTGGTTCTACCCGCTGCCCGGAACGCTACGCAGGGCAAAAGCGATTCTCGTCCTCCGTGCTTGCTTTTTCTCAGAAAGAGCCGTGGTGTGCATTTTCGCCGAAAACGCGTTTTTGGCAGAAAACGTGTACGTTTGCACTTCCCCGCCACAGGGAAGCTGCTAGCCGGGAATTCTCTGCCTGGTTCTACCCGCTGCCCGCAACGCTACGCAGGGCAAAAGCGATTCTCGTCCTCCGTGCTTGCTTTTTCTCAGAAAGAGCCGTGGTGTGCGTTTTCGCAGAAAACGCGTTTTTGGCCGAAAACGTGTACGTTTGCACTTCCCCGCCACAGGGAAGGTGCTAGCCGGGAATTCTCTGCCTGGTTCTACCCGCTGCCCGGAACGCTACGCAGGGCAAAAGCGATTCTCGTCCTCCGTGCTTGCTTTTTCTCAGAAAGAGCCGTGGTGTGCGTTTTCGCCGGAAAACGCGTTTTCGGCCGAAAACGTGTACGTTTGCACTTCCCCGCCACAGGGAAGCTGCTAGCCGGGAATTCTCTGCCTGGTTCTACCCGCTGCCCGGAACGCTACGCAGGGCAAAAGCGATTCTCGTCCTCCGTGCTTGCTTTTTCTCAGAAAGAGCCGTGGTGTGCGTTTTCGCCGAAAACGCGTTTTCGGCCGAAAACGTGTACGTTTGCACTTCCCGGCCACAGGGAAGCTGCTAGCCGGGAATTCTCTGCCTGGTTCTACCCGCTGCCCGGAACGCTACGCAGGGCAAAAGCGGTTCTCGTCCTCCGTGCTTGCTTTTTCTCAGAAAGAGCCGTGGTGTGCGTTTTCGCCGGAAAACGCGTTTTCGGCCGAAAACGTGTACGTTTGCAGTTCCCAGCCACAGGGAAGCTGCTAGCCGGGAATTCTCTGCCTGGTTCTACCCGCTGCCCGGAACGCTACGCAGGGCAAAAGCGATTCTCGTCCTCCGTTCTTGCTTTTTCTCAGAAAGAGCCGTGGTGTGCGTTTTCGCAGAAAACGCGTTTTTGGCCGAAAACGTGTACGTTTGCACTTCCCCGCCACAGGGAAGGTGCTAGCCGGGAATTCTCTGCCTGGTTCTACCCGCTGCCCGGAACGCTACGCAGGGCAAAAGAGATTCTCGTCCTCCGTGCTTGCTTTTTCTCAGAAAGAGCCGTGGTGTGCGTTTTCGCCGGAAAACGCGTTTTCGGCCGAAAACGTGTACGTTTGCACTTCCCCGCCACAGGGAAGCTGCTAGCCGGGAATTCTCTGCCTGGTTCTACCCGCTGCCCGGAACGCTACGCAGGGCAAAAGCGATTCTCGTCCTCCGTGCTTGCTTTTTCTCAGAAAGAGCCGTGGTGTGCGTTTTCGCCGGAAAACGCGTTTTCGGCCGAAAACGTGTACGTTTGCACTTCCCCGCCACAGGGAAGCTGCTAGCCGGGAATTCTCTGCCTGGTTCTACCCGCTGCCCGGAAAGCTACGCAGGGCAAAAGCGATTCTCGTCCTCCGTGCTTGCTTTTTCTCAGAAAGAGCCGTGGTGTGCGTTTTCGCCGGAAAACGCGTTTTCGGCCGAAAACGTGTACGTTTGCACTTCCCCGCCACAGGGAAGCTGCTAGCCGGGAATTCTCTGCCTGGTTCTACCCGCTGCCCGGAACGCTACGCAGGGCAAAAGCGATTCTCGTCCTCCGTGCTTGCTTTTTCTCAGAAAGAGCCGTGGTGTGCGTTTTCGCCGAAAACACGTTTTTGGCAGAAAACGTGTACGTTTGCACTTCCCAGCCACAGGGAAGCTGCTAGCCGGGAATTCTCTGCCTGGTTCTACCCGCTGCCCGGAACGCTACGCAGGGCAAAAGCGATTCTCGTCCTCCGTGCTTGCTTTTTCTCAGAAAGAGCCGTGGTGCGCTTTTTCGCTGAAAACGCGTTTTCGGCCGAAAACGTGTACGTTTGCACTTCCCGGCCACAGGGAAGCTGCTAGCCGGGAATTCTCTGCCTGGTTCTACCCGCTGCCCGGAACGCTACGCAGGGCAAAAGCGATTCTCGTCCTCCGTGCTTGCTTTTTCTCAGAAAGAGCCGTGGTGTGCGTTTTCGCCGGAAAACGCGTTTTCGGCCGAAAACGTGTACGTTTGCACTTCCCGGCCACAGGGAAGCTGCTAGCCGGGAATTCTCTGCCTGGTTCTACCCGCTGCCCGGAACGCTACGCAGGGCAAAAGCGATTCTCGTCCTCCGTGCTTGCTTTATCTCAGAAAGAGCCGTGGTGTGCGTTTTCGCCGCAAAATGCGTTTTCGGCCGAAAACGTGTACGTTTGCACTTCCCCGCCACAGGGAAGCTGCTAGCCGGGAATTCTCTGCCTGGTTCTACCCGCTGCCCGGAACGCTAGGCAGGGCAAAAGCGATTCTCGTCCTCCGTGCTTGCTTTTTCTCAGAAAGAGCCGTGGTGTGCGTTTTCCCCGGAAAACGCGTTTTCGGCCGAAAACGTGTACGTTTGCACTTCCCCGCCACAGGGAAGCTGCTAGCCGGGAATTCTCTGCCTGGTTCTACCCGCTGCCCGGAACGCTACGCAGGGCAAAAGCGGTTCTCGTCCTCCGTGCTTGCTTTTTCTCAGAAAGAGCCGTGGTGTGCGTTTTCGCCGAAAACGCGTTTTCGGCCGAAAACGTGTACGTTTGCACTTCCCGGCCACAGGGAAGCTGCTAGCCGGGAATTCTCTGCCTGGTTCTACCCGCTGCCCGGAACGCTACGCAGGGCAAAAGCGATTCTCGTCCTCCGTGCTTGCTTTTTCTCAGAAAGAGCCGTGGTGTGCGTTTTCGCCGGAAAACGCGTTTTCGGCCGAAAACGTGTACGTTTGCACTTCCCCACCACAGGGAAGCTGCTAGCCGTGAGTTCTCTGCCTGGTTCTACCCGCTGCCCGGAACGCTACGCAGGGCAAAAGCGATTCTCGTCCTCCGTGCTTGCTTTTTCTCAGAAAGAGCCGTGGTGTGCGTTTTCGCTGAAAACGCGTTTTTGGCAGAAAACGTGTTCGTTTGCACTTCCCAGCCACAGGGAAGCTGCTAGCCGGGAATTCTCTGCCTGGTTCTACCCGCTGCCCGGAACGCTACGCAGGGCGAAAGCGATTCTCGTCCTCCGTGCTTGCTTTTTCTCAGAAAGAGCCGTTGTGTGCTTTTTCGCCGAAAACGCGTTTTTGGCCGAAAACGTGTACGTTTGCACTTCCCAGCCACAGGAAAGCTGCTATCCGGGAATTCTCTGCCTGGTTCTACCCGCTGCCCGGAACGCTAGGCAGGGCAAAAGCGATTCTCGTCCTCCGTGCTTGCTTTTTCTCAGAAAGAGCCGTGGTGTGCGTTTTCCCCGTAAAACGGTTTTCGGCCGAAAACGTGTACGTTTGCACTTCCCCGCCACAGGGAAGCTGCTAGCCGGGAATTCTCTGCCTGGTTCTACCCGCTGCCCGGAACGCTACGCAGGGCAAAAGCGATTCTCGTCCTCCGTGCTTGCTTTTTCTCAGAAAGAGCCGTGGTGTGCGTTTTTGCCGAAAACGCGTTTTTGGCAGAAAACGTGTACGTTTGCACTTCCCAGCCACAGGGAAGCTGCTAGCCGGGAATTCTCTGCCTGGTTCTACCCGCTGCCCGGAACGCTACGCAGGGCAAAAGCGATTCTCGTCCTCCGTGCTTGCTTTTTCTCAGAAAGAGCCGTGGTGTGCGTTTTCGCCGGAAAACGCGTTTTCGGCCGAAAACGTGTACGTTTGCACTTCCCCGCCACAGGGAAGCTGCTAGCCGGGAATTCTCTGCCTGGTTCTACCCGCTGCCCGGAACGCTACGCAGGGCAAAAGCGATTCTCGTCCTCCGTGCTTGCTTTTTCTCAGAAAGAGCCGTGGTGTGCGTTTTCCCCGGAAAACGCGTTTTCGGCCGAAAACGTGTACGTTTGCACTTCCCAGCCACAGGGAAGCTGCTAGCCGGGAATTCTCTGCCTGGTTCTACCCGCTGCCCGGAACGCTACGCAGGGCAAAAGCGGTTCTCGTCCTCCGTGCTTGCTTTTTCTCAGAAAGAGCCGTGGTGTGCGTTTTCGCCGGAAAATGCGTTTTCGGACGAAAACGTGTACATTTGCACTTCCCCGCCACAGGGAAGCTGCTAGCCGGGAATTCTCTGCCTGGTTCTACCCGCTGCCCGCAACGCTACGCAGGGCAAAAGCGGTTCTCGTCCTCCGTGCTTGCTTTTTCTCAGAAAGAGCCGTGGTGTGCGTTTTCGCCGGAAAATGCGTTTTCGGCCGAAAACGTGTACGTTTGCACTTCCCCGCCACAGGGAAGCTGCTAGCCGGGAATTCTCTGCCTGGTTCTACCCGCTGCCCGGAACGCTACGCAGGGCAAAAGCGATTCTCGTCCTCCGTGCTTGCTTTTTCTCAGAAAGAGCCGTGGTGTGCGTTTTCGCCGGAAAACGCGTTTTTGGCAGAAAACGTGTACGTTTGCACTTCCCCGCCACAGGGAAGCTGCTAGCCGGGAATTCTCTGCCTGGTTCTACCCGCTGCCCGGAACGCTACGCAGGGCAAAAGCGATTCTCGTCCTCCGTGCTTGCTTTTTCTCAGAAAGAGCCGTTGTGTGCTTTTTCGCCGAAAACGAGTTTTTGGCCGAAAACGTGTACGTTTGCACTTCCCCGCCACAGGGAAGCTGCTAGCCGGGAATTCTCTGCCTGGTTCTACCCGCTGCCCGGAACGCTACGCAGGGCAAAAGCGATTCTCGTCCTCCGTGCTTGCTTTTTCTCAGAAAGAGCCGTGGTGTGCGTTTTCGCCGGAAAACGCGTTTTCGGCCGAAAACGTGTACGTTTGCACTTCCCCGCCACAGGGAAGCTGCTAGCCGGGAATTCTCTGCCTGGTTCTACCCGCTGCCCGGAACGCTACGCAGGGCAAAAGCGATTCTCGTCCTCCGTGCTTGCTTTTTCTCAGAAAGAGCCGTGGTGTGCGTTTTCGCCGGAAAACGCGTTTTCGGCCGAAAACGTGTACGTTTGCACTTCCCCGCCACAGGGAAGCTGCTAGCCGGGAATTCTCTGCCTGGTTCTACCCGCTGCCCGGAACGCTAGGCAGGGCAAAAGCGATTCTCGTCCTCCGTGCTTGCTTTTTCTCAGAAAGAGCCGTGGTGTGCGTTTTCGCCGAAAACGCGTTTTCGGCCGAAAACGTGTACGTTTGCACTTCCCGGCCACAGGGAAGCTGCTAGCCGGGAATTCTCTGCCTGGTTCTACCCGCTGCCCGTTACGCTACGCAGGGCAAAAGCGATTCTCGTCCTCCGTGCTTGCTTTTTCTCAGAAAGAGCCGTGGTGTGCGTTTTCCCCGGAAAACGCGTTTTCGGCCGAAAACGTGTACGTTTGCACTTCCCCGCCACAGGGAAGCTGCTAGCCGGGAATTCTCTGCCTGGTTTTACCCGCTGCCCGGAACGCTATGCAGGGCAAAAGCGATTCTCGTCCTCCGTGCTTGCTTTTTCTCAGAAAGAGCCGTGGTGTGCGTTTTCGCCGGAAAACGCGTTTTCGGCCGAAAACGTGTACGTTTGCACTTCCCCGCCACAGGGAAGCTGCTAGCCGGGAATTCTCTGCCTGGTTCTACCCGCTGCCCGGAACGCTACGCAGGGCAAAAGCGATTCTCGTCCTCCGTGCTTGCTTTTTCTCAGAAAGAGCCGTGGTGTGCGTTTTCGCCGAAAACGCGTTTTTGGCAGAAAACGTGTACGTTTGCACTTCCCAGCCACAGGGAAGCTGCTAGCCGGGAATTCTCTGCCTGGTTCTACCCGCTGCCCGGAACGCTACGCAGGGCAAAAGCGATTTTCGTCCTCCGTGCTTGCTTTTTCTCAGAAAGAGCCGTTGTGTGCTTTTTCGCCGAAAACGCGTTTTTGGCCGAAAACGTGTACGTTTGCACTTCCCAGCCACAGGAAAGCTGCTAGCCGGGAATTCTCTGCCTGGTTCTACCCGCTGCTCGGAACGCTACGCAGGGCAAAAGCGATTCTCGTCCTCCGTGCTTGCTTTTTCTCAGAAAGAGCCGTGGTGTGCGTTTTCCCCGGAAAACGCGTTTTTGGCCGAAAACGTGTACGTTTGCACTTCCCCGCCACAGGGAAGCTGCTAGCCGGGAATTCTCTGCCTGGTTCTACCCGCTGCCCGGAACGCTACGCAGGGCAAAAGCGATTCTCGTCCTCCGTGCTTGCTTTTTCTCAGAAAGAGCAGTGGTGTGCGTTTTCGCCGGAAAACGCGTTATCGGCCGAAAACGTGTACGTTTGCACTTCCCCGCCACAGGGAAGCTGCTAGCCGGGAATTCTCTGCCTGGTTCTACCCGCTGCCCGGAACGCTACGCAGGGCAAAAGCGATTCTCGTCCTCCGTGCTTGCTTTTTCTCAGAAAGAGCCGTGGTGTGCGTTTTCGCCGGAAAACGCGTTTTCGGCCGAAAACGTGTACGTTTGCACTTCCCCGCCACAGGGAAGCTGCTAGCCGGGAATTCTCTGCCTGGTTCTACCCGCTGCCCGGAACGCTACGCAGGGCAAAAGCGATTCTCGTCCTCCGTGCTTGCTTTTTCTCAGAAAGAGCCGTGGTGTGCGTTTTCGCCGGAAAACGCGTTTTCGGCCGAAAACGTGTACGTTTGCACTTCCCCGCCACAGGGAAGCTGCTAGCCGTGAATTCTCTGCCTGGTTCTACCCGCTGCCCGGAACGCTACGCAGGGCAAAAGCGATTCTCGTCCTCCGTGCTTGCTTTTTCTCAGAAAGAGCCGTGGTGTGCGTTTTCGCCGAAAACGCGTTTTTGGCAGAAAACGTGTACGTTTGCACTTCCCAGCCACAGGGAAGCTGCTAGCCGGGAATTCTCTGCCTGGTTCTACCCGCTGCCCGGAACGCTACGCAGGGCAAAAGCGATTCTCGTCCTCCGTGCTTGCTTTTTCTCAGAAAGAGCCGTTGTGTGCTTTTTCGCCGAAAACGCGTTTTTGGCCGAAAACGTGTACGTTTGCACTTCCCAGCCACAGGAAAGCTGCTAGCCGGGAATTCTCTGCCTGGTTCTACCCGCTGCCCGGGACGCTACGCAGGGCAAAAGCGATTTTCGTCCTCCGTGCTTGCTTTTTCTCAGAAAGAGCCGTGGTGTGCGTTTTCGTCGGAAAACGCGTTTTTGACCGAAAACGTGTACGTTTGCACTTCCCCGCCACAGGGAAGCTGCTAGCCGGGAATTCTCTGCCTGGTTCTACCCGCTGCCCGGAACGCTAGGCAGGGCAAAAGCGATTCTCGTCCTCCGTGCTTGCTTTTTCTCAGAAAGAGCCGTGGTGTGCGTTTTCGCCGGAAAACGCGTTTTCGGCCGAAAACGTGTACGTTTGCACTTCCCCGCCACAGGGAAGCTGCTAGCCGGGAATTCTCTGCCTGGTTCTACCCGCTGCCCGGAACGCTACGCAGGGCAAAAGCGATTCTCGTCCTCCGTGCTTGCTTTTTCTCAGAAAGAGCCGTGGTGTGCGTTTTCGCCGGAAAACGCGTTTTCGGCCGAAAACGTGTACGTTTGCACTTCCCGGCCACAGGGAAGCTGCTAGCCGGGAATTCTCTGCCTGGTTCTACCCGCTGCCCGGAACGCTAGGCAGGGCAAAAGCGATTCTCGTCCTCCGTGCTTGCTTTTTCTCAGAAAGAGCCGTGGTGTGCGTTTTCGCCGAAAACGCGTTTTCGGCCGAAAACGTGTACGTTTGCACTTCCCCGCCACAGGGAAGCTGCTAGCCGGGAATTCTCTGCCTGGTTCTACCCGCTGCCCGGAACGCTACGCAGGGCAAAAGCGATTCTCGTCCTCCGTGCTTGCTTTTTCTCAGAAAGAGCCGTGGTGTGCGTTTTCGCCGGAAACGCGTTTTCGGCCGAAAACGTGTACGTTTGCACTTCCCCGCCACAGGGAAGCTGCTAGCCGTGAATTCTCTGCCTGGTTCTACCCGCTGCCCGGAACGCTACGCAGGGCAAAAGCGATTCTCGTCCTCCGTGCTTGCTTTTTCTCAGAAAGAGCCGTGGTGTGCGTTTTCGCCGAAAACGCGTTTTTGGCAGAAAACGTGTACGTTTGCACTTCCCAGCCACAGGGAAGCTGCTAGCCGGGAATTCTCTGCCTGGTTCTACCCGCTGCCCGGAACGCTACGCAGGGCAAAAGCGATTCTCGTCCTCCGTGCTTGCTTTTTCTCAGAAAGAGCCGTTGTGTGCTTTTTCGCCGAAAACGCGTTTTTGGCCGAAAACGTGTACGTTTGCACTTCCCAGCCACAGGAAAGCTGCTAGCCGGGAATTCTCTGCCTGGTTCTACCCGCTGCCCGGGACGCTACGCAGGGCAAAAGCGATTTTCGTCCTCCGTGCTTGCTTTTTCTCAG
This sequence comes from Athene noctua, assembly GCF_965140245.1. NCBI lineage: Eukaryota > Metazoa > Chordata > Aves > Strigiformes > Strigidae > Athene > Athene noctua. Next base: position 179,955 of record NW_027437590.1, read on the forward strand.
AAAGAGCCGTGGTGTGCGTTTTCGTCGGAAAACGCGTTTTTGACCGAAAACGTGTACGTTTGCACTTCCCCGCCACAGGGAAGCTGCTAGCCGGGAATTCTCTGCCTGGTTCTACCCGCTGCCCGGAACGCTACGCAGGGCAAAAGCGATTCTCGTCCTCCGTGCTTGCTTTTTCTCAGAAAGAGCCGTGGTGTGCGTTTTCGCCGGAAAACGCGTTTTCGGCCGAAAACGTGTACGTTTGCACTTCCCCGCCACAGGGAAGCTGCTAGCCGGGAATTCTCTGCCTGGTTCTACCCGCTGCCCGGAACGCTACGCAGGGCAAAAGCGATTCTCGTCCTCCGTGCTTGCTTTTTCTCAGAAAGAGCCGTGGTGTGCGTTTTCGCCGGAAAACGCGTTTTCGGCCGAAAACGTGTACGTTTGCACTTCCCCGCCACAGGGAAGCTGCTAGCCGGGAATTCTCTGCCTGGTTCTACCCGCTGCCCGGAACGCTAGGCAGGGCAAAAGCGATTCTCGTCCTCCGTGCTTGCTTTTTCTCAGAAAGAGCCGTGGTGTGCGTTTTCGCCGAAAACGCGTTTTCGGCCGAAAACGTGTACGTTTGCACTTCCCCGCCACAGGGAAGCTGCTAGCCGGGAATTCTCTGCCTGGTTCTACCCGCTGCCCGTTACGCTACGCAGGGCAAAAGCGATTCTCGTCCTCCGTGCTTGCTTTTTCTCAGAAAGAGCCGTGGTGTGCGTTTTCCCCGGAAAACGCGTTTTCGGCCGAAAACGTGTACGTTTGCACTTCCCCGCCACAGGGAAGCTGCTAGCCGGGAATTCTCTGCCTGGTTCTACCCGCTGCCCGGAACGCTACGCAGGGCAAAAGCGATTCTCGTCCTCCGTGCTTGCTTTTTCTCAGAAAGAGCCGTGGTGTGCGTTTTCGCCGAAAACGCGTTTTTGGCAGAAAACGTGTACGTTTGCACTTCCCAGCCACAGGGAAGCTGCTAGCCGGGAATTCTCTGCCTGGTTCTACCCGCTGCCCGGAACGCTACGCAGGGCAAAAGCGATTCTCGTCCTCCGTGCTTGCTTTTTCTCAGAAAGAGCCGTGGTGTGCGTTTTCCCCGGAAAACGCGTTTTCGGCCGAAAACGTGTACGTTTGCACTTCCCCGCCACAGGGAAGCTGCTAGCCGGGAATTCTCTGCCTGGTTTTACCCGCTGCCCGGAACGCTACGCAGGGCAAAAGCGATTCTCGTCCTCCGTGCTTGCTTTTTCTCAGAAAGAGCCGTGGTGTGCGTTTTCGCCGGAAAACGCGTTTTCGGCCGAAAACGTGTACGTTTGCACTTCCCCGCCACAGGGAAGCTGCTAGCCGGGAATTCTCTGCCTGGTTCTACCCGCTGCCCGGAACGCTACGCAGGGCAAAAGCGATTCTCGTCCTCCGTGCTTGCTTTTTCTCAGAAAGAGCCGTGGTGTGCGTTTTCGCCGAAAACGCGTTTTTGGCAGAAAACGTGTACGTTTGCACTTCCCAGCCACAGGGAAGCTGCTAGCCGGGAATTCTCTGCCTGGTTCTACCCGCTGCCCGGAACGCTACGCAGGGCAAAAGCGATTCTCGTCCTCCGTGCTTGCTTTTTCTCAGAAAGAGCCGTTGTGTGCTTTTTCGCCGAAAACGCGTTTTTGGCCGAAAACGTGTACGTTTGCACTTCCCCGCCACAGGGAAGCTGCTAGCCGGGAATTCTCTGCCTGGTTCTACCCGCTGCCCGGAACGCTACGCAGGGCAAAAGCGATTCTCGTCCTCCGTGCTTGCTTTTTCTCAGAAAGAGCCGTGGTGTGCGTTTTCGCCGGAAAACGCGTTATCGGCCGAAAACGTGTACGTTTGCACTTCCCCGCCACAGGGAAGCTGCTAGCCGGGAATTCTCTGCCTGGTTCTACCCGCTGCCCGGAACGCTACGCAGGGCAAAAGCGATTCTCGTCCTCCGTGCTTGCTTTTTCTCAGAAAGAGCCGTGGTGTGCGTTTTCGCCGGAAAACGCGTTTTCGGCCGAAAACGTGTACGTTTGCACTTCCCCGCCACAGGGAAGCTGCTAGCCGGGAATTCTCTGCCTGGTTCTACCCGCTGCCCGGAACGCTACGCAGGGCAAAAGCGATTCTCGTCCTCCGTGCTTGCTTTTTCTCAGAAAGAGCCGTGGTGTGCGTTTTCGCCGGAAAACGCGTTTTCGGCCGAAAACGTGTACGTTTGCACTTCCCCGCCACAGGGAAGCTGCTAGCCGTGAATTCTCTGCCTGGTTCTACCCGCTGCCCGGAACGCTACGCAGGGCAAAAGCGATTCTCGTCCTCCGTGCTTGCTTTTTCTCAGAAAGAGCCGTGGTGTGCGTTTTCGCCGAAAACGCGTTTTTGGCAGAAAACGTGTACGTTTGCACTTCCCAGCCACAGGGAAGCTGCTAGCCGGGAATTCTCTGCCTGGTTCTACCCGCTGCCCGGAACGCTACGCAGGGCAAAAGCGATTCTCGTCCTCCGTGCTTGCTTTTTCTCAGAAAGAGCCGTTGTGTGCTTTTTCGCCGAAAACGCGTTTTTGGCCGAAAACGTGTACGTTTGCACTTCCCAGCCACAGGAAAGCTGCTAGCCGGGAATTCTCTGCCTGGTTCTACCCGCTGCCCGGGACGCTACGCAGGGCAAAAGCGATTTTCGTCCTCCGTGCTTGCTTTTTCTCAGAAAGAGCCGTGGTGTGCGTTTTCGTCGGAAAACGCGTTTTTGACCGAAAACGTGTACGTTTGCACTTCCCCGCCACAGGGAAGCTGCTAGCCGGGAATTCTCTGCCTGGTTCTACCCGCTGCCCGGAACGCTAGGCAGGGCAAAAGCGATTCTCGTCCTCCGTGCTTGCTTTTTCTCAGAAAGAGCCGTGGTGTGCGTTTTCGCCGGAAAACGCGTTTTCGGCCGAAAACGTGTACGTTTGCACTTCCCCGCCACAGGGAAGCTGCTAGCCGGGAATTCTCTGCCTGGTTCTACCCGCTGCCCGGAACGCTACGCAGGGCAAAAGCGATTCTCGTCCTCCGTGCTTGCTTTTTCTCAGAAAGAGCCGTGGTGTGCGTTTTCGCCGGAAAACGCGTTTTCGGCCGAAAACGTGTACGTTTGCACTTCCCCGCCACAGGGAAGCTGCTAGCCGGGAATTCTCTGCCTGGTTCTACCCGCTGCCCGGAACGCTAGGCAGGGCAAAAGCGATTCTCGTCCTCCGTGCTTGCTTTTTCTCAGAAAGAGCCGTGGTGTGCGTTTTCGCCGAAAACGCGTTTTCGGCCGAAAACGTGTACGTTTGCACTTCCCCGCCACAGGGAAGCTGCTAGCCGGGAATTCTCTGCCTGGTTCTACCCGCTGCCCGGAACGCTACGCAGGGCAAAAGCGATTCTCGTCCTCCGTGCTTGCTTTTTCTCAGAAAGAGCCGTGGTGTGCGTTTTCGCCGGAAAACGCGTTTTCGGCCGAAAACGTGTACGTTTGCACTTCCCCGCCACAGGGAAGCTGCTAGCCGTGAATTCTCTGCCTGGTTCTACCCGCTGCCCGGAACGCTACGCAGGGCAAAAGCGATTCTCGTCCTCCGTGCTTGCTTTTTCTCAGAAAGAGCCGTGGTGTGCGTTTTCGCCGAAAACGCGTTTTTGGCAGAAAACGTGTACGTTTGCACTTCCCAGCCACAGGGAAGCTGCTAGCCGGGAATTCTCTGCGTGGTTCTACCCGCTGCCCGGAACGCTACGCAGGGCAAAAGCGATTCTCGTCCTCCGTGCTTGCTTTTTCTCAGAAAGAGCCGTTGTGTGCTTTTTCGCCGAAAACGCGTTTTTGGCCGAAAACGTGTACGTTTGCACTTCCCAGCCACAGGAAAGCTGCTAGCCGGGAATTCTCTGCCTGGTTCTACCCGCTGCCCGGGACGCTACGCAGGGCAAAAGCGATTTTCGTCCTCCGTGCTTGCTTTTTCTCAGAAAGAGCCGTGGTGTGCGTTTTCGTCGGAAAACGCGTTTTTGACCGAAAACGTGTACGTTTGCACTTCCACGCCACAGGGAAGCTGCTAGCCGGGAATTCTCTGCCTGGTTCTACCCGCTGCCCGGAACGCTAGGCAGGGCAAAAGCGATTCTCGTCCTCCGTGCTTGCTTTTTCTCAGAAAGAGCCGTGGTGTGCGTTTTCGCCGGAAAACGCGTTTTCGGCCGAAAACGTGTACGTTTGCACTTCCCCGCCACAGGGAAGCTGCTAGCCGGGAATTCTCTGCCTGGTTCTACCCGCTGCCCGGAACGCTACGCAGGGCAAAAGCGATTCTCGTCCTCCGTGCTTGCTTTTTCTCAGAAAGAGCCGTGGTGTGCGTTTTCGCCGGAAAACGCGTTTTCGGCCGAAAACGTGTACGTTTGCACTTCCCCGCCACAGGGAAGCTGCTAGCCGGGAATTCTCTGCCTGGTTCTACCCGCTGCCCGGAACGCTAGGCAGGGCAAAAGCGATTCTCGTCCTCCGTGCTTGCTTTTTCTCAGAAAGAGCCGTGGTGTGCGTTTTCGCCGAAAACGCGTTTTCGGCCGAAAACGTGTACGTTTGCACTTCCCCGCCACAGGGAAGCTGCTAGCCGGGAATTCTCTGCCTGGTTCTACCCGCTGCCCGTTACGCTACGCAGGGCAAAAGCGATTCTCGTCCTCCGTGCTTGCTTTTTCTCAGAAAGAGCCGTGGTGTGCGTTTTCCCCGGAAAACGCGTTTTCGGCCGAAAACGTGTACGTTTGCACTTCCCCGCCACAGGGAAGCTGCTAGCCGGGAATTCTCTGCCTGGTTCTACCCGCTGCCCGGAACGCTACGCAGGGCAAAAGCGATTCTCGTCCTCCGTGCTTGCTTTTTCTCAGAAAGAGCCGTGGTGTGCGTTTTCGCCGAAAACGCGTTTTTGGCAGAAAACGTGTACGTTTGCACTTCCCAGCCACAGGGAAGCTGCTAGCCGGGAATTCTCTGCCTGGTTCTACCCGCTGCCCGGAACGCTAGGCAGGGCAAAAGCGATTCTCGTCCTCCGTGCTTGCTTTTTCTCAGAAAGAGCCGTGGTGTGCGTTTTCCCCGGAAAACGCGTTTTCGGCCGAAAACGTGTACGTTTGCACTTCCCCGCCACAGGGAAGCTGCTAGCCGGGAATTCTCTGCCTGGTTTTACCCGCTGCCCGGAACGCTACGCAGGGCAAAAGCGATTCTCGTCCTCCGTGCTTGCTTTTTCTCAGAAAGAGCCGTGGTGTGCGTTTTCGCCGGAAAACGCGTTTTCGGCCGAAAACGTGTACGTTTGCACTTCCCCGCCACAGGGAAGCTGCTAGCCGGGAATTCTCTGCCTGGTTCTACCCGCTGCCCGGAACGCTACGCAGGGCAAAAGCGATTCTCGTCCTCCGTGCTTGCTTTTTCTCAGAAAGAGCCGTGGTGTGCGTTTTCGCCGAAAACGCGTTTTTGGCAGAAAACGTGTACGTTTGCACTTCCCAGCCACAGGGAAGCTGCTAGCCGGGAATTCTCTGCCTGGTTCTACCCGCTGCCCGGAACGCTACGCAGGGCAAAAGCGATTCTCGTCCTCCGTGCTTGCTTTTTCTCAGAAAGAGCCGTTGTGTGCTTTTTCGCCGAAAACGCGTTTTTGGCCGAAAACGTGTACGTTTGCACTTCCCCGCCACAGGGAAGCTGCTAGCCGGGAATTCTCTGCCTGGTTCTACCCGCTGCCCGGAACGCTACGCAGGGCAAAAGCGATTCTCGTCCTCCGTGCTTGCTTTTTCTCAGAAAGAGCCGTGGTGTGCGTTTTCGCCGGAAAACGCGTTATCGGCCGAAAACGTGTACGTTTGCACTTCCCCGCCACAGGGAAGCTGCTAGCCGGGAATTCTCTGCCTGGTTCTACCCGCTGCCCGGAACGCTACGCAGGGCAAAAGCGATTCTCGTCCTCCGTGCTTGCTTTTTCTCAGAAAGAGCCGTGGTGTGCGTTTTCGCCGGAAAACGCGTTTTCGGCCGAAAACGTGTACGTTTGCACTTCCCCGCCACAGGGAAGCTGCTAGCCGGGAATTCTCTGCCTGGTTCTACCCGCTGCCCGGAACGCTACGCAGGGCAAAAGCGATTCTCGTCCTCCGTGCTTGCTTTTTCTCAGAAAGAGCCGTGGTGTGCGTTTTCGCCGGAAAACGCGTTTTCGGCCGAAAACGTGTACGTTTGCACTTCCCCGCCACAGGGAAGCTGCTAGCCGGGAATTCTCTGCCTGGTTCTACCCGCTGCCCGGAACGCTACGCAGGGCAAAAGCGATTCTCGTCCTCCGTGCTTGCTTTTTCTCAGAAAGAGCCGTGGTGTGCGTTTTCGCCGAAAACGCGTTTTTGGCAGAAAACGTGTACGTTTGCACTTCCCAGCCACAGGGAAGCTGCTAGCCGGGAATTCTCTGCCTGGTTCTACCCGCTGCCCGGAACGCTACGCAGGGCAAAAGCGATTCTCGTCCTCCGTGCTTGCTTTTTCTCAGAAAGAGCCGTTGTGTGCTTTTTCGCCGAAAACGCGTTTTTGGCCGAAAACGTGTACGTTTGCACTTCCCAGCCACAGGAAAGCTGCTAGCCGGGAATTCTCTGCCTGGTTCTACCCGCTGCCCGGGACGCTACGCAGGGCAAAAGCGATTTTCGTCCTCCGTGCTTGCTTTTTCTCAGAAAGAGCCGTGGTGTGCGTTTTCGCCGGAAAACGCGTTTTTGGCCGAAAACGTGTACGTTTGCACTTCCCCGCCACAGGGAAGCTGCTAGCCGGGAATTCTCTGCCTGGTTCTACCCGCTGCCCGGAACGCTACGCAGGGCAAAAGCGATTCTCGTCCTCCGTGCTTGCTTTTTCTCAGAAAGAGCCGTGGTGTGCGTTTTCGCCGGAAAACGCGTTATCGGCCGAAAACGTGTACGTTTGCACTTCCCCGCCACAGGGAAGCTGCTAGCCGGGAATTCTCTGCCTGGTTCTACCCGCTGCCCGGAACGCTACGCAGGGCAAAAGCGATTCTCGTCCTCCGTGCTTGCTTTTTCTCAGAAAGAGCCGTGGTGTGCGTTTTCGCCGGAAAACGCGTTTTCGGCCGAAAACGTGTACGTTTGCACTTCCCCGCCACAGGGAAGCTGCTAGCCGGGAATTCTCTGCCTGGTTCTACCCGCTGCCCGGAACGCTACGCAGGGCAAAAGCGATTCTCGTCCTCCGTGCTTGCTTTTTCTCAGAAAGAGCCGTGGTGTGCGTTTTCCCCGGAAAACGCGTTTTCGGCCGAAAACGTGTACGTTTGCACTTCCCCGCCACAGGGAAGCTGCTAGCCGGGAATTCTCTGCCTGGTTCTACCCGCTGCCCGGAACGCTACGCAGGGCAAAAGCGATTCTCGTCCTCCGTGCTTGCTTTTTCTCAGAAAGAGCCGTGGTGTGCGTTTTCGCCGAAAACGCGTTTTTGGCAGAAAACGTGTACGTTTGCACTTCCCAGCCACAGGGAAGCTGCTAGCCGGGAATTCTCTGCCTGGTTCTACCCGCTGCCCGGAACGCTACGCAGGGCAAAAGCGATTCTCGTCCTCCGTGCTTGCTTTTTCTCAGAAAGAGCCGTTGTGTGCTTTTTCGCCGAAAACGCGTTTTTGGCCGAAAACGTGTACGTTTGCACTTCCCAGCCACAGGAAAGCTGCTAGCCGGGAATTCTCTGCCTGGTTCTACCCGCTGCCCGGGACGCTACGCAGGGCAAAAGCGATTTTCGTCCTCCGTGCTTGCTTTTTCTCAGAAAGAGCCGTGGTGTGCGTTTTCGTCGGAAAACGCGTTTTTGACCGAAAACGTGTACGTTTGCACTTCCCCGCCACAGGGAAGCTGCTAGCCGGGAATTCTCTGCCTGGTTCTACCCGCTGCCCGGAACGCTAGGCAGGGCAAAAGCGATTCTCGTCCTCCGTGCTTGCTTTTTCTCAGAAAGAGCCGTGGTGTGCGTTTTCGCCGGAAAACGCGTTTTCGGCCGAAAACGTGTACGTTTGCACTTCCCCGCCACAGGGAAGCTGCTAGCCGGGAATTCTCTGCCTGGTTCTACCCGCTGCCCGGAACGCTACGCAGGGCAAAAGCGATTCTCGTCCTCCGTGCTTGCTTTTTCTCAGAAAGAGCCGTGGTGTGCGTTTTCGCCGGAAAACGCGTTTTCGGCCGAAAACGTGTACGTTTGCAGTTCCCCGCCACAGGGAAGCTGCTAGCCGGGAATTCTCTGCCTGGTTCTACCCGCTGCCCGGAACGCTACGCAGGGCAAAAGCGATTCTCGTCCTCCGTGCTTGCTTTTTCTCAGAAAGAGCCGTGGTGTGCGTTTTCGCCGGAAAACGCGTTTTCGGCCGAAAACGTGTACGTTTGCACTTCCCGGCCACAGGGAAGCTGCTAGCCGGGAATTCTCTACCTGGTTCTACCCGCTGCCCGGAACGCTACGCAGGGCAAAAGCGATTCTCGTCCTCCGTGCTTGCTTTTTCTCAGAAAGAGCCGTGGTGTGCGTTTTCGCCGGAAAATGCGTTTTCGGCCGAAAACGTGTACGTTTGCACTTCCCAGCCACAGGGAAGCTGCTAGCCGGGAATTCTCTGCCTGGTTCTACCCGCTGCCCGGAACGCTACGCAGGGCAAAAGCGATTCTCGTCCTCCGTGCTTGCTTTTTCTCAGAAAGAGCCGTGGTGTGCGTTTTCGCCGAAAACGCGTTTTTGGCAGAAAACGTGTACGTTTGCACTTCCCCGCCACAGGGAAGCTGCTAGCCGGGAATTCTCTGCCTGGTTCTACCCGCTGCCCGGAACGCTACGCAGGGCAAAAGCGATTCTCGTCCTCCGTGCTTGCTTTTTCTCAGAAAGAGCCGTGGTGTGCTTTTTCGCCGAAAACGCGTTTTTGGCCGAAAACGTGTACGTTTACACTTCCCAGCCACAGGAAAGCTGCTAGCCGGGAATTCTCTGCCTGGTTCTACCCGCTGCCCGGAACGCTACGCAGGGCAAAAGCGATTCTCGTCCTCCGTGCTTGCTTTTTCTCAGAAAGAGCCGTGGTGTGCGTTTTCGCCGGAAAACGCGTTTTCGGCCGAAAACGTGTACGTTTGCACTTCCCCGCCACAGGGAAGCTGCTAGCCGGGAATTCTCTGCCTGGTTCTACCCGCTGCCCGGAACGCTACGCAGGGCAAAAGCGATTCTCGTCCTCCGTGCTTGCTTTTTCTCAGAAAGAGCCGTGGTGTGCGTTTTCGCCGGAAAACGCGTTTTCGGCCGAAAACGTGTACGTTTGCACTTCCCGGCCACAGGGAAGCTGCTAGCCGGGAATTCTCTGCCTGGTTCTACCCGCTGCCCGGAACGCTACGCAGGGCAAAAGCGATTCTCGTCCTCCGTGCTTGCTTTTTCTCAGAAAGAGCCGTGGTGTGCGTTTTCCCCGGAAAACGCGTTTTCGGCCGAAAACGTGTACGTTTGCACTTCCCCGCCACAGGGAAGCTGCTAGCCGGGAATTCTCTGCCTGGTTCTAACCGCTGCCCGGAACGCTACGCAGGGCAAAAGCGATTCTCGTCCTCCGTGCTTGCTTTTTCTCAGAAAGAGCCGTGGTGTGCGTTTTCGCCGAAAACGCGTTTTTGGCAGAAAACGTGTACGTTTGCACTTCCCAGCCACAGGGAAGCTGCTAGCCGGGAATTCTCTGCCTGGTTCTACCCGCTGCCCGGAACGCTACGCAGGGCAAAAGCGATTCTCGTCCTCCGTGCTTGCTTTTTCTCAGAAAGAGCCGTGGTGTGCGTTTTCGCCGAAAACGCGTTTTTGGCAGAAAACGTGTACGTTTGCACTTCCCAGCCACAGGGAAGCTGCTAGCCGGGAATTCTCTGCCTGGTTCTACCCGCTGCCCGGAACGCTAGGCAGGGCAAAAGCGATTCTCGTCCTCCGTGCTTGCTTTTTCTCAGAAAGAGCCGTGGTGTGCGTTTTCCCCGGAAAACGCGTTTTCGGCCGAAAACGTGTACGTTTGCACTTCCCCGCCACAGGGAAGCTGCTAGCCGGGAATTCTCTGCCTGGTTTTACCCGCTGCCCGGAACGCTACGCAGGGCAAAAGCGATTCTCGTCCTCCGTGCTTGCTTTTTCTCAGAAAGAGCCGTGGTGTGCGTTTTCGCCGGAAAACGCGTTTTCGGCCGAAAACGTGTACGTTTGCACTTCCCCGCCACAGGGAAGCTGCTAGCCGGGAATTCTCTGCCTGGTTCTACCCGCTGCCCGGAACGCTACGCAGGGCAAAAGCGATTCTCGTCCTCCGTGCTTGCTTTTTCTCAGAAAGAGCCGTGGTGTGCGTTTTCCCCGGAAACGCGTTTTTGGCAGAAAACGTGTACGTTTGCACTTCCCAGCCACAGGGAAGCTGCTAGCCGGGAATTCTCTGCCTGGTTCTACCCGCTGCCCGGAACGCTACGCAGGGCAAAAGCGATTCTCGTCCTCCGTGCTTGCTTTTTCTCAGAAAGAGCCGTTGTGTGCTTTTTCGCCGAAAACGCGTTTTTGGCCGAAAACGTGTACGTTTGCACTTCCCAGCCACAGGAAAGCTGCTAGCCGGGAATTCTCTGCCTGGTTCTACCCGCTGCTCGGAACGCTACGCAGGGCAAAAGCGATTCTCGTCCTCCGTGCTTGCTTTTTCTCAGAAAGAGCCGTGGTGTGCGTTTTCCCCGGAAAACGCGTTTTTGGCCGAAAACGTGTACGTTTGCACTTCCCCGCCACAGGGAAGCTGCTAGCCGGGAATTCTCTGCCTGGTTCTACCCGCTGCCCGGAACGCTACGCAGGGCAAAAGCGATTCTCGTCCTCCGTGCTTGCTTTTTCTCAGAAAGAGCCGTGGTGTGCGTTTTCGCCGGAAAACGCGTTTTCGGCCGAAAACGTGTACGTTTGCACTTCCCCGCCACAGGGAAGCTGCTAGCCGGGAATTCTCTGCCTGGTTCTACCCGCTGCCCGGAACGCTACGCAGGGCAAAAGCGATTCTCGTCCTCCGTGCTTGCTTTTTCTCAGAAAGAGCCGTGGTGTGCGTTTTCGCCGGAAAACGCGTTTTCGGCCGAAAACGTGTACGTTTGCACTTCCCCGCCACAGGGAAGCTGCTAGCCGGGAATTCTCTGCCTGGTTCTACCCGCTGCCCGGAACGCTACGCAGGGCAAAAGCGATTCTCGTCCTCCGTGCTTGCTTTTTCTCAGAAAGAGCCGTGGTGTGCGTTTTCGCCGAAAACGCGTTTTTGGCAGAAAACGTGTACGTTTGCACTTCCCAGCCACAGGGAAGCTGCTAGCCGGGAATTCTCTGCCTGGTTCTACCCGCTGCCCGGAACGCTACGCAGGGCAAAAGCGATTCTCGTCCTCCGTGCTTGCTTTTTCTCAGAAAGAGCCGTTGTGTGCTTTTTCGCCGAAAACGCGTTTTTGGCCGAAAACGTGTACGTTTGCACTTCCCAGCCACAGGAAAGCTGCTAGCCGGGAATTCTCTGCCTGGTTCTACCCGCTGCCCGGGACGCTACGCAGGGCAAAAGCGATTTTCGTCCTCCGTGCTTGCTTTTTCTCAGAAAGAGCCGTGGTGTGCGTTTTCGTCGGAAAACGCGTTTTTGACCGAAAACGTGTACGTTTGCACTTCCCCGCCACAGGGAAGCTGCTAGCCGGGAATTCTCTGCCTGGTTCTACCCGCTGCCCGGAACGCTAGGCAGGGCAAAAGCGATTCTCGTCCTCCGTGCTTGCTTTTTCTCAGAAAGAGCCGTGGTGTGCGTTTTCGCCGGAAAACGCGTTTTCGGCCGAAAACGTGTACGTTTGCACTTCCCCGCCACAGGGAAGCTGCTAGCCGGGAATTCTCTGCCTGGTTCTACCCGCTGCCCGGAACGCTACGCAGGGCAAAAGCGATTCTCGTCCTCCGTGCTTGCTTTTTCTCAGAAAGAGCCGTGGTGTGCGTTTTCGCCGGAAAACGCGTTTTCGGCCGAAAACGTGTACGTTTGCACTTCCCCGCCACAGGGAAGCTGCTAGCCGTGAATTCTCTGCCTGGTTCTACCCGCTGCCCGGAACGCTAGGCAGGGCAAAAGCGATTCTCGTCCTCCGTGCTTGCTTTTTCTCAGAAAGAGCCGTGGTGTGCGTTTTCGCCGAAAACGCGTTTTCGGCCGAAAACGTGTACGTTTGCACTTCCCCGCCACAGGGAAGCTGCTAGCCGGGAATTCTCTGCCTGGTTCTACCCGCTGCCCGGAACGCTACGCAGGGCAAAAGCGATTCTCGTCCTCCGTGCTTGCTTTTTCTCAGAAAGAGCCGTGGTGTGCGTTTTCCTCGGAAAACGCGTTTTCGGCCGAAAACGTGTACGTTTGCACTTCCCCGCCACAGGGAAGCTGCTAGCCGTGAATTCTCTGCCTGGTTCTACCCGCTGCCCGGAACGCTACGCAGGGCAAAAGCGATTCTCGTCCTCCGTGCTTGCTTTTTCTCAGAAAGAGCCGTGGTGTGCGTTTTCGCCGAAAACGCGTTTTTGGCAGAAAACGTGTACGTTTGCACTTCCCAGCCACAGGGAAGCTGCTAGCCGGGAATTCTCTGCCTGGTTCTACCCGCTGCCCGGAACGCTACGCAGGGCGAAAGCGATTCTCGTCCTCCGTGCTTGCTTTTTCTCAGAAAGAGCCGTTGTGTGCTTTTTCGCCGAAAACGCGTTTTTGGCCGAAAACGTGTACGTTTGCACTTCCCAGCCACAGGAAAGCTGCTAGCCGGGAATTCTCTGCCTGGTTCTACCCGCTGCCCGGGACGCTACGCAGGGCAAAAGCGATTTTCGTCCTCCGTGCTTGCTTTTTCTCAGAAAGAGCCGTGGTGTGCGTTTTCCCCGGAAAACGTGTTTTTGACCGAAAACGTGTACGTTTGCACTTCCCCGCCACAGGGAAGCTGCTAGCCGGGAATTCTCTGCCTGGTTCTACCCGCTGCCCGGAACGCTACGCAGGGCAAAAGCGATTCTCGTCCTCCGTGCTTGCTTTTTCTCAGAAAGAGCCGTGGTGTGCGTTTTCGCCGAAAACGCGTTTTTGGCAGAAAACGTGTACGTTTGCACTTTCCCGCCACAGGGAAGCTGCTAGCCGGGAATTCTCTGCCTGGTTCTACCCGCTGCCCGGAACGCTACGCAGGGCAAAAGCGATTCTCGTCCTCCGTGCTTGCTTTTTCTCAGAAAGAGCCGTGGTGTGCGTTTTCGCCGGAAAATGCGTTTTCGGCCGAAAACGTGTACGTTTGCACTTCCCCGCCACAGGGAAGCTGCTAGCCGGGAATTCTCTGCCTGGTTCTACCCGCTGCCCGGAACGCTACGCAGGGCAAAAGCGATTCTCGTCCTCCGTGCTTGCTTTTTCTCAGAAAGAGCCGTTGTGTGCTTTTTCGCCGAAAACGCGTTTTTGGCCGAAAACGTGTACGTTTGCACTTCCCCGCCACAGGGAAGCTGCTAGCCGGGAATTCTCTGCCTGGTTCTACCCGCTGCCCGGAACGCTACGCAGGGCAAAAGCGATTCTCGTCCTCCGTGCTTGCTTTTTCTCAGAAAGAGCCGTGGTGTGCGTTTTCGCCGGAAAACGCGTTTTCGGCCGAAAACGTGTACGTTTGCACTTCCCGGCCACAGGGAAGCTGCTAGCCGGGAATTCTCTGCCTGGTTCTACCCGCTGCCCGGAACGCTACGCAGGGCAAAAGCGATTCTCGTCCTCCGTGCTTGCTTTTTCTCAGAAAGAGCCGTGGTGTGCGTTTTCGCCTAAAACGCGTTTTCGGCCGAAAACGTGTACGTTTGCACTTCACGGCCACAGGGAAGCTGCTAGCCGGGAATTCTCTACCTGGTTCTACCCGCTGCCCGGAACGCTACGCAGGGCAAAAGCGATTCTCGTCCTCCGTGCTTGCTTTTTCTCAGAAAGAGCCGTGGTGTGCGTTTTCGCCGGAAAATGCGTTTTCGGCCGAAAACGTGTACGTTTGCACTTCCCCGCCACAGGGAAGCTGCTAGCCGGGAATTCTCTGCCTGGTTCTACCCGCTGCCCGGAACGCTACGCAGGGCAAAAGCGATTCTCGTCCTCCGTGCTTGCTTTTTCTCAGAAAGAGCCGTGGTGTGCGTTTTCGCCGGAAACGCGTTTTCGGCCGAAAACGTGTACGTTTGCACTTCCCCGCCACAGGGAAGCTGCTAGCCGGGAATTCTCTGCCTGGTTCTACCCGCTGCCCGGAAGGCTACGCAGGGCAAAAGCGATTCTCGTCCTCCGTGCTTGCTTTTTCTCAGAAAGAGCCGTGGTGTGCGTTTTCGCCGGAAAACGCGTTTTCGGCCGAAAACGTGTACGTTTGCACTTCCCAGCCACAGGGAAGCTGTTAGCCGGGAATTCTCTGCCTGGTTCTACCCGCTGCCCGGAACGCTACGCAGGGCAAAAGCGATTCTCGTCCTCCGTGCTTGCTTTTTCTCAGAAAGAGCCGTGGTGTGCGTTTTCGCCGGAAACGCGTTTTCGGCCGAAAACGTGTACGTTTGCACTTCCCAGCCACAGGGAAGCTGCTAGCCGGGAATTCTCTGCCTGGTTCTACCCGCTGCCCGTTACGCTACGCAGGGCAAAAGCGATTCTCGTCCTCCGTGCTTGCTTTTTCTCAGAAAGAGCCGTGGTGTGCGTTTTCGCCGAAAACGCGTTTTTTGGCCGAAAACGTGTACGTTTGCACTTCCCCGCCACAGGGAAGCTGTTAGCCGGGAATTCTCTGCCTGGTTCTACCCGCTGCCCGGAATGCTACGCAGGGCAAAAGCGATTCTCGTCCTCCGTGCTTGCTTTTTCTCAGAAAGAGCCGTGGTGTGCGTTTTCGCCGGAAACGCGTTTTCGGCCGAAAACGTGTACGTTTGCACTTCCCAGCCACAGGGAAGCTGCTAGCCGGGAATTCTCTGCCTGGTTCTACCCGCTGCCCGTTACGCTACGCAGGGCAAAAGCGATTCTCGTCCTCCGTGCTTGCTTTTTCTCAGAAAGAGCCGTGGTGTGCGTTTTCGCCGGAAAACGCGTTTTCGGCCGAAAACGTGTACGTTTGCACTTCCCCGCCACAGGGAAGCTGCTAGCCGGGAATTCTCTGCCTGGTTCTACCCGCTGCCCGGAACGCTACGCAGGGCAAAAGCGATTCTCGTCCTCCGTGCTTGCTTTTTCTCAGAAAGAGCCGTGGTGTGCGTTTTCGCCGGAAAACGCGTTTTCGGCCGAAAACGTGTACGTTTGCACTTCCCCGCCACAGGGAAGCTGCTAGCCGGGAATTCTCTGCCTGGTTCTACCCGCTGCCCGGAACGCTACGCAGGGCAAAAGCGATTCTCGTCCTCCGTGCTTGCTTTTTCTCATAAAGAGCCGTGGTGTGCGTTTTCGCCGAAAACGCGTTTTTGGCAGAAAACGTGTACGTTTGCACTTCCCGGCCACAGGGAAGCTGCTAGCCGGGAATTCTCTGCCTGGTTCTACCCGCTGCCCGGAACGCTAGGCAGGGCAAAAGCGATTCTCGTCCTCCGTGCTTGCTTTTTCTCAGAAAGAGCCGTTGTGTGCTTTTTCGCCGAAAACGCGTTTTTGGCCGAAAACGTGTACGTTTACACTTCCCAGCCACAGGAAAGCTGCTAGCCGGGAATTCTCTGCCTGGTTCTACCCGCTGCCCGGAACGCTACGCAGGGCAAAAGCGATTCTCGTCCTCCGTGCTTGCTTTTTCTCAGAAAGAGCTGTGGTGTGCGTTTTTGCCGGAAAACGCGTTTTCGGCCGAAAACGTGTACGTTTGCACTTCCCCGCCACAGGGAAGCTGCTAGCCGGGAATTCTCTGCCTGGTTCTACCCGCTGCCCGGAACGCTACGCAGGGCAAAAGCGATTCTCGTCCTCCGTGCTTGCTTTTTCTCAGAAAGAGCCGTGGTGTGCGTTTTCGCCGGAAAACGCGTTTTCGGCCGAAAACGTGTACGTTTGCACTTCCCGGCCACAGGGAAGCTGCTAGCCGGGAATTCTCTGCCTGGTTCTACCCGCTGCCCGGAACGCTACGCAGGGCAAAAGCGATTCTCGTCCTCCGTGCTTGCTTTTTCTCAGAAAGAGCCGTGGTGTGCGTTTTCCCCGGAAAACGCGTTTTCGGCCGAAAACGTGTACGTTTGCACTTCCCCGCCACAGGGAAGCTGCTAGCCGGGAATTCTCTGCCTGGTTCTACCCGCTGCCCGGAACGCTACGCAGGGCAAAAGCGATTCTCGTCCTCCGTGCTTGCTTTTTCTCAGAAAGAGCCGTGGTGTGCGTTTTCGCCGAAAACGCGTTTTTGGCCGAAAACGTGTACGTTTGCACTTCCCAGCCACAGGGAAGCTGCTAGCCGGGAATTCTCTGCCTGGTTCTACCCGCTGCCCGGAACGCTACGCAGGGCAAAAGCGATTCTCGTCCTCCGTGCTTGCTTTTTCTCAGAAAGAGCCGTGGTGTGCATTTTCGCCGAAAACGCGTTTTTGGCCGAAAACGTGTACGTTTGCACTTCCCCGCCACAGGGAAGCTGCTAGCCGGGAATTCTCTGCCTGGTTCTACCCGCTGCCCGTTACGCTACGCAGGGCAAAAGCGATTCTCGTCCTCCGTGCTTGCTTTTTCTCAGAAAGAGCCGTGGTGTGCGTTTTCCCCGGAAAACGCGTTTTCGGCCGAAAACGTGTACGTTTGCACTTCCCAGCCACAGGGAAGCTGCTAGCCGGGAATTCTCTGCCTGGTTCTACCCGCTGCCCGGAACGCTACGCAGGGCAAAAGCGATTCTCGTCCTCCGTGATTGCTTTTTCTCAGAAAGAGCCGTGGTGTGCGTTTTCGCCGAAAACGCGTTTTCGGCCGAAAACGTGTACATTTGCACTTCCCGGCCACAGGGAAGCTGCTAGCCGGGAATTCTCTGCCTGGTTCTACCCGCTGCCCGGAACGCTACGCAGGGCAAAAGCGATTCTCGTCCTCCGTGCTTGCTTTTTCTCAGAAAGAGCCGTGGTGTGCGTTTTCGCCGGAAAATGCGTTTTCGGCCGAAAACGTGTACGTTTGCACTTCCCCGCCACAGGGAAGCTGCTAGCCGGGAATTCTCTGCCTGGTTCTACCCGCTGCCCGGAACGCTACGCAGGGCAAAAGCGATTCTCGTCCTCCGTGCTTGCTTTTTCTCAGAAAGAGCCGTGGTGTGCGTTTTCGCCGGAAAACGCGTTTTCGGCCGAAAACGTGTACGTTTGCACTTCCCCGCCACAGGGAAGCTGCTAGCCGGGAATTCTCTGCCTGGTTCTACCCGCTGCCCGGAACGCTACGCAGGGCAAAAGCGATTCTCGTCCTCCGTGCTTGCTTTTTCTCAGAAAGAGCCGTTGTGTGCTTTTTCGCCGAAAACGCGTTTTTGGCCGAAAACGTGTACGTTTGCACTTCCCAGCCACAGGAAAGCTGCTAGCCGGGAATTCTCTGCCTGGTTCTACCCGCTGCCCGGAACGCTAGGCAGGGCAAAAGCGATTCTCGTCCTCCGTGCTTGCTTTTTCTCAGAAAGAGCCGTGGTGTGCGTTTTCGCCGGAAAACGCGTTTTCGGCCGAAAACGTGTACGTTTGAACTTCCCCGCCACAGGGAAGCTGCTAGCCGGGAATTCTCTGCCTGGTTCTACCCGCTGCCCGGAACGCTACGCAGGGCAAAAGCGATTCTCGTCCTCCGTGCTTGCTTTTTCTCAGAAAGAGCCGTGGTGTGCGTTTTCGCCGGAAAACGCGTTTTCGGCCGAAAACGTGTACGTTTGCACTTCCCGGCCACAGGGAAGCTGCTAGCCGGGAATTCTCTGCCTGGTTCTACCCGCTGCCCGGAACGCTACGCAGGGCAAAAGCGATTCTCGTCCTCCGTGCTTGCTTTTTCTCAGAAAGAGCCGTGGTGTGCGTTTTCGCCGGAAAACGCGTTTTCGGCCGAAAACGTGTACGTTTGCACTTCCCCGCCACAGGGAAGCTGCTAGCCGGGAATTCTCTGCCTGGTTCTACCCGCTGCCCGGAACGCTACGCAGGGCAAAAGCGATTCTCGTCCTCCGTGCTTGCTTTTTCTCAGAAAGAGCCGTGGTGTGCATTTTCGCCGAAAACGCGTTTTTGGCCGAAAACGTGTACGTTTGCACTTCCCCGCCACAGGGAAGGTGCTAGCCGGGAATTCTCTGCCTGGTTCTACCCGCTGCCCGGAACGCTACGCAGGGCAAAAGAGATTCTCGTCCTCCGTTCTTGCTTTTTCTCAGAAAGAGCCGTGGTGTGCGTTTTCGCAGAAAACGCGTTTTCGGCCGAAAACGTGTACGTTTGCACTTCCCCGCCACAGGGAAGCTGCTAGCC
This sequence comes from Athene noctua, assembly GCF_965140245.1. Taxonomy (NCBI): domain Eukaryota; kingdom Metazoa; phylum Chordata; class Aves; order Strigiformes; family Strigidae; genus Athene; species Athene noctua. The sequence goes on from NW_027437590.1 coordinate 198,084, forward strand.
GGGAATTCTCTGCCTGGTTCTACCCGCTGCCCGGAACGCTACGCAGGGCAAAAGCGATTCTCGTCCTCCGTGCTTGCTTTTTCTCAGAAAGAGCCGTGGTGTGCGTTTTCGCCGGAAAACGCGTTTTCGGCCGAAAACGTGTACGTTTGCACTTCCCCGCCACAGGGAAGCTGCTAGCCGGGAATTCTCTGCCTGGTTCTACCCGCTGCCCGGAACGCTACGCAGGGCAAAAGCGATTCTCGTCCTCCGTGCTTGCTTTTTCTCAGAAAGAGCCGTGGTGTGCGTTTTCCTCGGAAAACGCGTTTTCGGCCGAAAACGTGTACGTTTCCACTTCCCGGCCACAGGGAAGCTGCTAGCCGGGAATTCTCTGCCTGGTTCTACCCGCTGCCCGGAACGCTACGCAGGGCAAAAGCGATTCTCGTCCTCCGTGCTTGCTTTTTCTCAGAAAGAGCCGTGGTGTGCGTTTTCGCTGGAAAACGCGTTTTCGGCCGAAAACGTGTACGTTTGCACTTCCCCGCCACAGGGAAGCTGCTAGCCGGGAATTCTCTGCCTGGTTCTACCCGCTGCCCGGAACGCTAGTCAGGGCAAAAGCGATTCTCGTCCTCCGTGCTTGCTTTTTCTCAGAAAGAGCCTTGGTGTGCGTTTTGGCCGGAAAACGCGTTTTCGGCCGAAAACGTGTACGTTTGCACTTCCCCGCCACAGGGAAGCTGCTAGCCGGGAATTCTCTGCCTGGTTCTACCCGCTGCCCGGAACGCTAGGCAGGGCAAAAGCGATTCTCGTCCTCCGTGCTTGCTTTTTCTCAGAAAGAGCCGTGGTGTGCGTTTTCGCCGGAAAACGCGTTTTCGGCCGAAAACGTGTACGTTTGCACTTCCCGGCCACAGGGAAGCTGCTAGCCGGGAATTCTCTGCCTGGTTCTACCCGCTGCCCGGAACGCTACGCAGGGCAAAAGCGATTCTCGTCCTCCGTGCTTGCTTTTTCTCAGAAAGAGCCGTGGTGTGCGTTTTCGCCGAAAACGCGTTTTCGGCCGAAAACGTGTACGTTTGCACTTCCCGGCCACAGGGAAGCTGCTAGCCGGGAATTCTCTGCCTGGTTCTACCCGCTGCCCGGAACGCTACGCAGGGCAAAAGCGGTTCTCGTCCTCCGTGCTTGCTTTTTCTCAGAAAGAGCCGTGGTGTGCGTTTTCGCCGGAAAACGCGTTTTCGGCCGAAAACGTGTACGTTTGCAGTTCCCCGCCACAGGGAAGCTGCTAGCCGGGAATTCTCTGCCTGGTTCTACCCGCTGCCCGGAACGCTAGGCAGGGCAAAAGCGATTCTCGTCCTCCGTTCTTGCTTTTTCTCAGAAAGAGCCGTGGTGTGCGTTTTCGCAGAAAACGCGTTTTTGGCCGAAAACGTGTACGTTTGCACTTCCCCGCCACAGGGAAGGTGCTAGCCGGGAATTCTCTGCCTGGTTCTACCCGCTGCCCGGAACGCTACGCAGAGCAAAAGAGATTCTCGTCCTCCGTGCTTGCTTTTTCTCAGAAAGAGCCGTGGTGTGCGTTTTCGCCGGAAAACGCGTTTTCGGCCGAAAACGTGTACGTTTGCACTTCCCCGCCACAGGGAAGCTGCTAGCCGGGAATTCTCTGCCTGGTTCTACCCGCTGCCCGGAACGCTACGCAGGGCAAAAGCGATTCTCGTCCTCCGTGCTTGCTTTTTCTCAGAAAGAGCCGTGGTGTGCGTTTTCCCCGGAAAACGCGTTTTCGGCCGAAAACGTGTACGTTTGCACTTCCCCGCCACAGGGAAGCTGCTAGCCGGGAATTCTCTGCCTGGTTCTACCCGCTGCCCGGAAAGCTACGCAGGGCAAAAGCGATTCTCGTCCTCCGTGCTTGCTTTTTCTCAGAAAGAGCCGTGGTGTGCGTTTTCGCCGGAAAACGCGTTTTCGGCCGAAAACGTGTACGTTTGCACTTCCCCGCCACAGGGAAGCTGCTAGCCGGGAATTCTCTGCCTGGTTCTACCCGCTGCCCGGAACGCTACGCAGGGCAAAAGCGATTCTCGTCCTCCGTGCTTGCTTTTTCTCAGAAAGAGCCGTGGTGTGCGTTTTCGCCAAAAACGCGTTTTTGGCAGAAAACGTGTACGTTTGCACTTCCCAGCCACAGGGAAGCTGCTAGCCGGGAATTCTCTGCCTGGTTCTACCCGCTGCCCGGAACGCTACGCAGGGCAAAAGCGATTCTCGTCCTCCGTGCTTGCTTTTTCTCAGAAAGAGCCGTGGTGCGCTTTTTCGCTGAAAACGCGTTTTCGGCCGAAAACGTGTACGTTTGCACTTCCCGGCCACAGGGAAGCTGCTAGCCGGGAATTCTCTGCCATGTTCTACCCGCTGCCCGGAACGCTACACAGGGCAAAAGCGATTCTCGTCCTCCGTGCTTGCTTTTTCTCAGAAAGAGCCGTGGTGTGCGTTTTCGCCGGAAAATGCGTTTTCGGCCGAAAACGTGTACGTTTGCACTTCCCCGCCACAGGGAAGCTGCTAGCCGGGAATTCTCTGCCTGGTTCTACCCGCTGCCCGGAACGCTACGCAGGGCAAAAGCGATTCTCGTCCTCCGTGCTTGCTTTTTCTCAGAAAGAGCCGTGGTGTGCGTTTTCGCCGAAAACGCGTTTTTTGGCCGAAAACGTGTACGTTTGCACTTCCCAGCCACAGGGAAGCTGCTAGCCGGGAATTCTCTGCCTGGTTCTACCCGCTGCCCGGAACGCTAGGCAGGGCAAAAGCGATTCTCGTCCTCCGTGCTTGCTTTTTCTCAGAAAGAGCCGTGGTGTGCGTTTTCCCCGGAAAACGCGTTTTCGGCCGAAAACGTGTACGTTTGCACTTCCCCGCCACAGGGAAGCTGCTAGCCGGGAATTCTCTGCCTGGTTCTACCCGCTGCCCGGAACGCTACGCAGGGCAAAAGCGGTTCTCGTCCTCCGTGCTTGCTTTATCTCAGAAAGAGCCGTGGTGTGCGTTTTCGCCGGAAAATGCGTTTTCGGCCGAAAACGTGTACGTTTGCACTTCCCCGCCACAGGGAAGCTGCTAGCCGGGAATTCTCTGCCTGGTTCTACCCGCTGCCCGGAACGCTACGCAGGGCAAAAGCGATTCTCGTCCTCCGTGCTTGCTTTTTCTCAGAAAGAGCCGTGGTGTGCGTTTTCGCTGAAAACGCGTTTTTGGCAGAAAACGTGTTCGTTTGCACTTCCCAGCCACAGGGAAGCTGCTAGCCGGGAATTCTCTGCCTGGTTCTACCCGCTGCCCGGAACGCTACGCAGGGCGAAAGCGATTCTCGTCCTCCGTGCTTGCTTTTTCTCAGAAAGAGCCGTTGTGTGCTTTTTCGCCGAAAACGCGTTTTTGGCCGAAAACGTGTACGTTTGCACTTCCCAGCCACCGGAAAGCTGCTATCCGGGAATTCTCTGCCTGGTTCTACCCGCTGCCCGGAACGCTACGCAGGGCAAAAGCGATTCTCGTCCTCCGTGCTTGCTTTTTCTCAGAAAGAGCCGTGGTGTGCGTTTTCCCCGGAAAACGCGTTTTCGGCCGAAAACGTGTACGTTTGCACTTCCCCGCCACAGGGAAGCTGCTAGCCGGGAATTCTCTGCCTGGTTCTACCCGCTGCCCGGAACGCTACGCAGGGCAAAAGCGATTCTCGTCCTCCGTGCTTGCTTTTTCTCAGAAAGAGCCGTGGTGTGCGTTTTCGCCGAAAACGCGTTTTTGGCAGAAAACGTGTACGTTTGCACTTCCCAGCCACAGGGAAGCTGCTAGCCGGGAATTCTCTGCCTGGTTCTACCCGCTGCCCGGAACGCTACGCAGGGCAAAAGCGATTCTCGTCCTCCGTGCTTGCTTTTTCTCAGAAAGAGCCGTGGTGTGCGTTTTCGCCGGAAAATGCGTTTTCGGCCGAAAACGTGTACGTTTGCACTTCCCCGCCACAGGGAAGCTGCTAGCCGGGAATTCTCTGCCTGGTTCTACCCGCTGCCCGGAACGCTACGCAGGGCAAAAGCGATTCTCGTCCTCCGTGCTTGCTTTTTCTCAGAAAGAGCCGTTGTGTGCTTTTTCGCCGAAAACGCGTTTTTGGCCGAAAACGTGTACGTTTGCACTTCCCCGCCACAGGGAAGCTGCTAGCCGGGAATTCTCTGCCTGGTTCTACCCGCTGCCCGGAACGCTACGCAGGGCAAAAGCGATTCTCGTCCTCCGTGCTTGCTTTTTCTCAGAAAGAGCCGTGGTGTGCGTTTTCGCCGGAAAACGCGTTTTCGGCCGAAAACGTGTACGTTTGCACTTCCCGGCCACAGGGAAGCTGCTAGCCGGGAATTCTCTGCCTGGTTCTACCCGCTGCCCGGAACGCTACGCAGGGCAAAAGCGATTCTCGTCCTCCGTGCTTGCTTTTTCTCAGAAAGAGCCGTGGTGTGCGTTTTCGCCTAAAACGCGTTTTCGGCCGAAAACGTGTACGTTTGCACTTCACGGCCACAGGGAAGCTGCTAGCCGGGAATTCTCTACCTGGTTCTACCCGCTGCCCGGAACGCTACGCAGGGCAAAAGCGATTCTCGTCCTCCGTGCTTGCTTTTTCTCAGAAAGAGCCGTGGTGTGCGTTTTCGCCGGAAAATGCGTTTTCGGCCGAAAACGTGTACGTTTGCACTTCCCCGCCACAGGGAAGCTGCTAGCCGGGAATTCTCTGCCTGGTTCTACCCGCTGCCCGGAACGCTACGCAGGGCAAAAGCGATTCTCGTCCTCCGTGCTTGCTTTTTCTCAGAAAGAGCCGTGGTGTGCGTTTTCGCCGGAAACGCGTTTTCGGCCGAAAACGTGTACGTTTGCACTTCCCCGCCACAGGGAAGCTGCTAGCCGGGAATTCTCTGCCTGGTTCTACCCGCTGCCCGGAAGGCTACGCAGGGCAAAAGCGATTCTCGTCCTCCGTGCTTGCTTTTTCTCAGAAAGAGCCGTGGTGTGCGTTTTCGCCGGAAAACGCGTTTTCGGCCGAAAACGTGTACGTTTGCACTTCCCAGCCACAGGGAAGCTGTTAGCCGGGAATTCTCTGCCTGGTTCTACCCGCTGCCCGGAACGCTACGCAGGGCAAAAGCGATTCTCGTCCTCCGTGCTTGCTTTTTCTCAGAAAGAGCCGTGGTGTGCGTTTTCGCCGGAAACGCGTTTTCGGCCGAAAACGTGTACGTTTGCACTTCCCAGCCACAGGGAAGCTGCTAGCCGGGAATTCTCTGCCTGGTTCTACCCGCTGCCCGTTACGCTACGCAGGGCAAAAGCGATTCTCGTCCTCCGTGCTTGCTTTTTCTCAGAAAGAGCCGTGGTGTGCGTTTTCGCCGAAAACGCGTTTTTTGGCCGAAAACGTGTACGTTTGCACTTCCCCGCCACAGGGAAGCTGTTAGCCGGGAATTCTCTGCCTGGTTCTACCCGCTGCCCGGAACGCTACGCAGGGCAAAAGCGATTCTCGTCCTCCGTGCTTGCTTTTTCTCAGAAAGAGCCGTGGTGTGCGTTTTCGCCGGAAACGCGTTTTCGGCCGAAAACGTGTACGTTTGCACTTCCCAGCCACAGGGAAGCTGCTAGCCGGGAATTCTCTGCCTGGTTCTACCCGCTGCCCGTTACGCTACGCAGGGCAAAAGCGATTCTCGTCCTCCGTGCTTGCTTTTTCTCAGAAAGAGCCGTGGTGTGCGTTTTCGCCGGAAAACGCGTTTTCGGCCGAAAACGTGTACGTTTGCACTTCCCCGCCACAGGGAAGCTGCTAGCCGGGAATTCTCTGCCTGGTTCTACCCGCTGCCCGGAACGCTACGCAGGGCAAAAGCGATTCTCGTCCTCCGTGCTTGCTTTTTCTCAGAAAGAGCCGTGGTGTGCGTTTTCGCCGGAAAACGCGTTTTCGGCCGAAAACGTGTACGTTTGCACTTCCCCGCCACAGGGAAGCTGCTAGCCGGGAATTCTCTGCCTGGTTCTACCCGCTGCCCGGAACGCTACGCAGGGCAAAAGCGATTCTCGTCCTCCGTGCTTGCTTTTTCTCATAAAGAGCCGTGGTGTGCGTTTTCGCCGAAAACGCGTTTTTGGCAGAAAACGTGTACGTTTGCACTTCCCGGCCACAGGGAAGCTGCTAGCCGGGAATTCTCTGCCTGGTTCTACCCGCTGCCCGGAACGCTAGGCAGGGCAAAAGCGATTCTCGTCCTCCGTGCTTGCTTTTTCTCAGAAAGAGCCGTTGTGTGCTTTTTCGCCGAAAACGGGTTTTTGGCCGAAAACGTGTACGTTTACACTTCCCAGCCACAGGAAAGCTGCTAGCCGGGAATTCTCTGCCTGGTTCTACCCGCTGCCCGGAACGCTACGCAGGGCAAAAGCGATTCTCGTCCTCCGTGCTTGCTTTTTCTCAGAAAGAGCTGTGGTGTGCTTTTTTGCCGGAAAACGCGTTTTCGGCCGAAAACGTGTACGTTTGCACTTCCCCGCCACAGGGAAGCTGCTAGCCGGGAATTCTCTGCCTGGTTCTACCCGCTGCCCGGAACGCTACGCAGGGCAAAAGCGATTCTCGTCCTCCGTGCTTGCTTTTTCTCAGAAAGAGCCGTGGTGTGCGTTTTCGCCGGAAAACGCGTTTTCGGCCGAAAACGTGTACGTTTGCACTTCCCGGCCACAGGGAAGCTGCTAGCCGGGAATTCTCTGCCTGGTTCTACCCGCTGCCCGGAACGCTACGCAGGGCAAAAGCGATTCTCGTCCTCCGTGCTTGCTTTTTCTCAGAAAGAGCCGTGGTGTGCGTTTTCCCCGGAAAACGCGTTTTCGGCCGAAAACGTGTACGTTTGCACTTCCCCGCCACAGGGAAGCTGCTAGCCGGGAATTCTCTGCCTGGTTCTACCCGCTGCCCGGAACGCTACGCAGGGCAAAAGCGATTCTCGTCCTCCGTGCTTGCTTTTTCTCAGAAAGAGCCGTGGTGTGCGTTTTCGCCGAAAACGCGTTTTTGGCCGAAAACGTGTACGTTTGCACTTCCCAGCCACAGGGAAGCTGCTAGCCGGGAATTCTCTGCCTGGTTCTACCCGCTGCCCGGAACGCTACGCAGGGCAAAAGCGATTCTCGTCCTCCGTGCTTGCTTTTTCTCAGAAAGAGCCGTTGTGTGCTTTTTCGCCGAAAACGCGTTTTTGGCCGAAAACGTGTACGTTTGCACTTCCCCGCCACAGGGAAGCTGCTAGCCGGGAATTCTCTGCCTGGTTCTACCCGCTGCCCGTTACGCTACGCAGGGCAAAAGCGATTCTCGTCCTCCGTGCTTGCTTTTTCTCAGAAAGAGCCGTGGTGTGCGTTTTCCCCGGAAAACGCGTTTTCGGCCGAAAACGTGTACGTTTGCACTTCCCAGCCACAGGGAAGCTGCTAGCCGGGAATTCTCTGCCTGGTTCTACCCGCTGCCCGGAACGCTACGCAGGGCAAAAGCGATTCTCGTCCTCCGTGATTGCTTTTTCTCAGAAAGAGCCGTGGTGTGCGTTTTCGCCGAAAACGCGTTTTCGGCCGAAAACGTGTACATTTGCACTTCCCGGCCACAGGGAAGCTGCTAGCCGGGAATTCTCTGCCTGGTTCTACCCGCTGCCCGGAACGCTACGCAGGGCAAAAGCGATTCTCGTCCTCCGTGCTTGCTTTTTCTCAGAAAGAGCCGTGGTGTGCGTTTTCGCCGGAAAATGCGTTTTCGGCCGAAAACGTGTACGTTTGCACTTCCCCGCCACAGGGAAGCTGCTAGCCGGGAATTCTCTGCCTGGTTCTACCCGCTGCCCGGAACGCTACGCAGGGCAAAAGCGATTCTCGTCCTCCGTGCTTGCTTTTTCTCAGAAAGAGCCGTGGTGTGCGTTTTCGCCGGAAAACGCGTTTTCGGCCGAAAACGTGTACGTTTGCACTTCCCCGCCACAGGGAAGCTGCTAGCCGGGAATTCTCTGCCTGGTTCTACCCGCTGCCCGGAACGCTACGCAGGGCAAAAGCGATTCTCGTCCTCCGTGCTTGCTTTTTCTCAGAAAGAGCCGTTGTGTGCTTTTTCGCCGAAAACGCGTTTTTGGCCGAAAACGTGTACGTTTGCACTTCCCAGCCACAGGAAAGCTGCTAGCCGGGAATTCTCTGCCTGGTTCTACCCGCTGCCCGGAACGCTAGGCAGGGCAAAAGCGATTCTCGTCCTCCGTGCTTGCTTTTTCTCAGAAAGAGCCGTGGTGTGCGTTTTCGCCGGAAAACGCGTTTTCGGCCGAAAACGTGTACGTTTGAACTTCCCCGCCACAGGGAAGCTGCTAGCCGGGAATTCTCTGCCTGGTTCTACCCGCTGCCCGGAACGCTACGCAGGGCAAAAGCGATTCTCGTCCTCCGTGCTTGCTTTTTCTCAGAAAGAGCCGTGGTGTGCGTTTTCGCCGGAAAACGCGTTTTCGGCCGAAAACGTGTACGTTTGCACTTCCCGGCCACAGGGAAGCTGCTAGCCGGGAATTCTCTGCCTGGTTCTACCCGCTGCCCGGAACGCTACGCAGGGCAAAAGCGATTCTCGTCCTCCGTGCTTGCTTTTTCTCAGAAAGAGCCGTGGTGTGCGTTTTCGCCTAAAACGCGTTTTCGGCCGAAAACGTGTACGTTTGCACTTCACGGCCACAGGGAAGCTGCTAGCCGGGAATTCTCTACCTGGTTCTACCCGCTGCCCGGAACGCTACGCAGGGCAAAAGCGATTCTCGTCCTCCGTGCTTGCTTTTTCTCAGAAAGAGCCGTGGTGTGCGTTTTCGCCGGAAAATGCGTTTTCGGCCGAAAACGTGTACGTTTGCACTTCCCAGCCACAGGGAAGCTGCTAGCCGGGAATTCTCTGCCTGGTTCTACCCGCTGCCCGGAACGCTACGCAGGGCAAAAGCGATTCTCGTCCTCCGTGCTTGCTTTTTCTCAGAAAGAGCCGTGGTGTGCGTTTTCTCCGGAAACGCGTTTTCGGCCGAAAACGTGTACGTTTGCACTTCCCAGCCACAGGGAAGCTGCTAGCCGGGAATTCTCTGCCTGGTTCTACCCGCTGCCCGTTACGCTACGCAGGGCAAAAGCGATTCTCGTCCTCCGTGCTTGCTTTTTCTCAGAAAGAGCCGTGGTGTGCGTTTTCGCCGGAAAACGCGTTTTCGGCCGAAAACGTGTACGTTTGCACTTCCCCGCCACAGGGAAGCTGCTAGCCGGGAATTCTCTGCCTGGTTCTACCCGCTGCCCGGAACGCTACCCAGGGCAAAAGCGATTCTCGTCCTCCGTGCTTGCTTTTTCTCAGAAAGAGCCGTGGTGTGCGTTTTCGCCGGAAAACGCGTTTTCGGCCGAAAACGTGTACGTTTGCACTTCCCCGCCACAGGGAAGCTGCTAGCCGGGAATTCTCTGCCTGGTTCTACCCGCTGCCCGGAACGCTACGCAGGGCAAAAGCGATTCTCGTCCTCCGTGCTTGCTTTTTCTCAGAAAGAGCCGTGGTGTGCGTTTTCCCCGGAAAACGCGTTTTCGGCCGAAAACGTGTACGTTTGCACTTCCCCGCCACAGGGAAGCTGCTAGCCGGGAATTCTCTGCCTGGTTCTAACCGCTGCCCGGAACGCTACGCAGGGCAAAAGCGATTCTCGTCCTCCGTGCTTGCTTTTTCTCAGAAAGAGCCGTGGTGTGCGTTTTCGCCGAAAACGCGTTTTTGGCAGAAAACGTGTACGTTTGCACTTCCCAGCCACAGGGAAGCTGCTAGCCGGGAATTCTCTGCCTGGTTCTACCCGCTGCCCGGAACGCTACGCAGGGCAAAAGCGATTCTCGTCCTCCGTGCTTGCTTTTTCTCAGAAAGAGCCGTGGTGTGCGTTTTCGCCGAAAACGCGTTTTTGGCAGAAAACGTGTACGTTTGCACTTCCCAGCCACAGGGAAGCTGCTAGCCGGGAATTCTCTGCCTGGTTCTACCCGCTGCCCGGAACGCTAGGCAGGGCAAAAGCGATTCTCGTCCTCCGTGCTTGCTTTTTCTCAGAAAGAGCCGTGGTGTGCGTTTTCCCCGGAAAACGCGTTTTCGGCCGAAAACGTGTACGTTTGCACTTCCCCGCCACAGGGAAGCTGCTAGCCGGGAATTCTCTGCCTGGTTTTACCCGCTGCCCGGAACGCTACGCAGGGCAAAAGCGATTCTCGTCCTCCGTGCTTGCTTTTTCTCAGAAAGAGCCGTGGTGTGCGTTTTCCCCGGAAAACGCGTTTTCGGCCGAAAACGTGTACGTTTGCACTTCCCCGCCACAGGGAAGCTGCTAGCCGGGAATTCTCTGCCTGGTTCTACCCGCTGCCCGGAACGCTACGCAGGGCAAAAGCGATTCTCGTCCTCCGTGCTTGCTTTTTCTCAGAAAGAGCCGTGGTGTGCGTTTTCGCCGAAAACGCGTTTTTGGCAGAAAACGTGTACGTTTGCACTTCCCAGCCACAGGGAAGCTGCTAGCCGGGAATTCTCTGCCTGGTTCTACCCGCTGCCCGGAACGCTACGCAGGGCAAAAGCGATTCTCGTCCTCCGTGCTTGCTTTTTCTCAGAAAGAGCCGTTGTGTGCTTTTTCGCCGAAAACGCGTTTTTGGCCGAAAACGTGTACGTTTGCACTTCCCAGCCACAGGAAAGCTGCTAGCCGGGAATTCTCTGCCTGGTTCTACCCGCTGCTCGGAACGCTACGCAGGGCAAAAGCGATTCTCGTCCTCCGTGCTTGCTTTTTCTCAGAAAGAGCCGTGGTGTGCGTTTTCCCCGGAAAACGCGTTTTTGGCCGAAAACGTGTACGTTTGCACTTCCCCGCCACAGGGAAGCTGCTAGCCGGGAATTCTCTGCCTGGTTCTACCCGCTGCCCGGAACGCTACGCAGGGCAAAAGCGATTCTCGTCCTCCGTGCTTGCTTTTTCTCAGAAAGAGCCGTGGTGTGCGTTTTCGCCGGAAAACGCGTTATCGGCCGAAAACGTGTACGTTTGCACTTCCCCGCCACAGGGAAGCTGCTAGCCGGGAATTCTCTGCCTGGTTCTACCCGCTGCCCGGAACGCTACGCAGGGCAAAAGCGATTCTCGTCCTCCGTGCTTGCTTTTTCTCAGAAAGAGCCGTGGTGTGCGTTTTCGCCGGAAAACGCGTTTTCGGCCGAAAACGTGTACGTTTGCACTTCCCCGCCACAGGGAAGCTGCTAGCCGGGAATTCTCTGCCTGGTTCTACCCGCTGCCCGGAACGCTACGCAGGGCAAAAGCGATTCTCGTCCTCCGTGCTTGCTTTTTCTCAGAAAGAGCCGTGGTGTGCGTTTTCGCCGAAAACGCGTTTTTTGGCCGAAAACGTGTACGTTTGCACTTCCCCGCCACAGGGAAGCTGTTAGCCGGGAATTCTCTGCCTGGTTCTACCCGCTGCCCGGAACGCTACGCAGGGCAAAAGCGATTCTCGTCCTCCGTGCTTGCTTTTTCTCAGAAAGAGCCGTGGTGTGCGTTTTCGCCGGAAACGCGTTTTCGGCCGAAAACGTGTACGTTTGCACTTCCCAGCCACAGGGAAGCTGCTAGCCGGGAATTCTCTGCCTGGTTCTACCCGCTGCCCGTTACGCTACGCAGGGCAAAAGCGATTCTCGTCCTCCGTGCTTGCTTTTTCTCAGAAAGAGCCGTGGTGTGCGTTTTCGCCGGAAAACGCGTTTTCGGCCGAAAACGTGTACGTTTGCACTTCCCCGCCACAGGGAAGCTGCTAGCCGGGAATTCTCTGCCTGGTTCTACCCGCTGCCCGGAACGCTACGCAGGGCAAAAGCGATTCTCGTCCTCCGTGCTTGCTTTTTCTCAGAAAGAGCCGTGGTGTGCGTTTTCGCCGGAAAACGCGTTTTCGGCCGAAAACGTGTACGTTTGCACTTCCCCGCCACAGGGAAGCTGCTAGCCGGGAATTCTCTGCCTGGTTCTACCCGCTGCCCGGAACGCTACGCAGGGCAAAAGCGATTCTCGTCCTCCGTGCTTGCTTTTTCTCATAAAGAGCCGTGGTGTGCGTTTTCGCCGAAAACGCGTTTTTGGCAGAAAACGTGTACGTTTGCACTTCCCGGCCACAGGGAAGCTGCTAGCCGGGAATTCTCTGCCTGGTTCTACCCGCTGCCCGGAACGCTAGGCAGGGCAAAAGCGATTCTCGTCCTCCGTGCTTGCTTTTTCTCAGAAAGAGCCGTTGTGTGCTTTTTCGCCGAAAACGCGTTTTTGGCCGAAAACGTGTACGTTTACACTTCCCAGCCACAGGAAAGCTGCTAGCCGGGAATTCTCTGCCTGGTTCTACCCGCTGCCCGGAACGCTACGCAGGGCAAAAGCGATTCTCGTCCTCCGTGCTTGCTTTTTCTCAGAAAGAGCCGTGGTGTGCGTTTTTGCCGGAAAACGCGTTTTCGGCCGAAAACGTGTACGTTTGCACTTCCCCGCCACAGGGAAGCTGCTAGCCGGGAATTCTCTGCCTGGTTCTACCCGCTGCCCGGAACGCTACGCAGGGCAAAAGCGATTCTCGTCCTCCGTGCTTGCTTTTTCTCAGAAAGAGCCGTGGTGTGCGTTTTCGCCGGAAAACGCGTTTTCGGCCGAAAACGTGTACGTTTGCACTTCCCGGCCACAGGGAAGCTGCTAGCCGGGAATTCTCTGCCTGGTTCTACCCGCTGCCCGGAACGCTACGCAGGGCAAAAGCGATTCTCGTCCTCCGTGCTTGCTTTTTCTCAGAAAGAGCCGTGGTGTGCGTTTTCCCCGGAAAACGCGTTTTCGGCCGAAAACGTGTACGTTTGCACTTCCCCGCCACAGGGAAGCTGCTAGCCGGGAATTCTCTGCCTGGTTCTACCCGCTGCCCGGAACGCTACGCAGGGCAAAAGCGATTCTCGTCCTCCGTGCTTGCTTTTTCTCAGAAAGAGCCGTGGTGTGCGTTTTCGCCGAAAACGCGTTTTTGGCCGAAAACGTGTACGTTTGCACTTCCCAGCCACAGGGAAGCTGCTAGCCGGGAATTCTCTGCCTGGTTCTACCCGCTGCCCGGAACGCTACGCAGGGCAAAAGCGATTCTCGTCCTCCGTGCTTGCTTTTTCTCAGAAAGAGCCGTTGTGTGCTTTTTCGCCGAAAACGCGTTTTTGGCCGAAAACGTGTACGTTTGCACTTCCCAGCCACAGGGAAGCTGCTAGCCGGGAATTCTCTGCCTGGTTCTACCCGCTGCCCGTTACGCTACGCAGGGCAAAAGCGATTCTCGTCCTCCGTGCTTGCTTTTTCTCAGAAAGAGCCGTGGTGTGCGTTTTCCCCGGAAAACGCGTTTTCGGCCGAAAACGTGTACGTTTGCACTTCCCAGCCACAGGGAAGCTGCTAGCCGGGAATTCTCTGCCTGGTTCTACCCGCTGCCCGGAACGCTACGCAGGGCAAAAGCGGTTCTCGTCCTCCGTGCTTGCTTTTTCTCAGAAAGAGCCGTGGTGTGCGTTTTCGCCGGAAAATGCGTTTTCGGACGAAAACGTGTACATTTGCACTTCCCCGCCACAGGGAAGCTGCTAGCCGGGAATTCTCTGCCTGGTTCTACCCGCTGCCCGCAACGCTACGCAGGGCAAAAGCGGTTCTCGTCCTCCGTGCTTGCTTTTTCTCAGAAAGAGCCGTGGTGTGCGTTTTCGCCGGAAAATGCGTTTTCGGCCGAAAACGTGTACGTTTGCACTTCCCCGCCACAGGGAAGCTGCTAGCCGGGAATTCTCTGCCTGGTTCTACCCGCTGCCCGGAACGCTACGCAGGGCAAAAGCGATTCTCGTCCTCCGTGCTTGCTTTTTCTCAGAAAGAGCCGTGGTGTGCGTTTTCGCCGGAAAACGCGTTTTTGGCAGAAAACGTGTACGTTTGCACTTCCCCGCCACAGGGAAGCTGCTAGCCGGGAATTCTCTGCCTGGTTCTACCCGCTGCCCGGAACGCTACGCAGGGCAAAAGCGATTCTCGTCCTCCGTGCTTGCTTTTTCTCAGAAAGAGCCGTTGTGTGCTTTTTCGCCGAAAACGCGTTTTCGGCCGAAAACGTGTACGTTTGCACTTCCCCGCCACAGGGAAGCTGCTAGCCGGGAATTCTCTGCCTGGTTCTACCCGCTGCCCGGAACGCTAGGCAGGGCAAAAGCGATTCTCGTCCTCCGTGCTTGCTTTTTCTCAGAAAGAGCCGTGGTGTGCGTTTTCGCCGGAAAACGCGTTTTCGGCCGAAAACGTGTACGTTTGCACTTCCCCGCCACAGGGAAGCTGCTAGCCGGGAATTCTCTGCCTGGTTCTACCCGCTGCCCGGAACGCTACGCAGGGCAAAAGCGATTCTCGTCCTCCGTGCTTGCTTTTTCTCAGAAAGAGCCGTGGTGTGCGTTTTCGCCGGAAAACGCGTTTTCGGCCGAAAACGTGTACGTTTGCACTTCCCCGCCACAGGGAAGCTGCTAGCCGGGAATTCTCTGCCTGGTTCTACCCGCTGCCCGGAACGCTACGCAGGGCAAAAGCGATTCTCGTCCTCCGTGCTTGCTTTTTCTCAGAAAGAGCCGTGGTGTGCGTTTTCGCCGAAAACGCGTTTTCGGCCGAAAACGTGTACGTTTGCACTTCCCCGCCACAGGGAAGCTGCTAGCCGGGAATTCTCTGCCTGGTTCTACCCGCTGCCCGTTACGCTACGCAGGGCAAAAGCGATTCTCGTCCTCCGTGCTTGCTTTTTCTCAGAAAGAGCCGTGGTGTGCGTTTTCCCCGGAAAACGCGTTTTCGGCCGAAAACGTGTACGTTTGCACTTCCCCGCCACAGGGAAGCTGCTAGCCGGGAATTCTCTGCCTGGTTCTAACCGCTGCCCGGAACGCTACGCAGGGCAAAAGCGATTCTCGTCCTCCGTGCTTGCTTTTTCTCAGAAAGAGCCGTGGTGTGCGTTTTCGCCGAAAACGCGTTTTTGGCAGAAAACGTGTACGTTTGCACTTCCCAGCCACAGGGAAGCTGCTAGCCGGGAATTCTCTGCCTGGTTCTACCCGCTGCCCGGAACGCTACGCAGGTCAAAAGCGATTCTCGTCCTCCGTGCTTGCTTTTTCTCAGAAAGAGCCGTGGTGTGCGTTTTCGCCGAAAACGCGTTTTTGGCAGAAAACGTGTACGTTTGCACTTCCCAGCCACAGGGAAGCTGCTAGCCGGGAATTCTCTGCCTGGTTCTACCCGCTGCCCGGAACGCTAGGCAGGGCAAAAGCGATTCTCGTCCTCCGTGCTTGCTTTTTCTCAGAAAGAGCCGTGGTGTGCGTTTTCCCCGGAAAACGCGTTTTCGGCCGAAAACGTGTACGTTTGCACTTCCCCGCCACAGGGAAGCTGCTAGCCGGGAATTCTCTGCCTGGTTTTACCCGCTGCCCGGAACGCTACGCAGGGCAAAAGCGATTCTCGTCCTCCGTGCTTGCTTTTTCTCAGAAAGAGCCGTGGTGTGCGTTTTCGCCGGAAAACGCGTTTTCGGCCGAAAACGTGTACGTTTGCACTTCCCCGCCACAGGGAAGCTGCTAGCCGGGAATTCTCTGCCTGGTTCTACCCGCTGCCCGGAACGCTACGCAGGGCAAAAGCGATTCTCGTCCTCCGTGCTTGCTTTTTCTCAGAAAGAGCCGTGGTGTGCGTTTTCGCCGAAAACGCGTTTTTGGCAGAAAACGTGTACGTTTGCACTTCCCAGCCACAGGGAAGCTGCTAGCCGGGAATTCTCTGCCTGGTTCTACCCGCTGCCCGGAACGCTACGCAGGGCAAAAGCGATTCTCGTCCTCCGTGCTTGCTTTTTCTCAGAAAGAGCCGTTGTGTGCTTTTTCGCCGAAAACGCGTTTTTGGCCGAAAACGTGTACGTTTGCACTTCCCAGCCACAGGAAAGCTGCTAGCCGGGAATTCTCTGCCTGGTTCTACCCGCTGCTCGGAACGCTACGCAGGGCAAAAGCGATTCTCGTCCTCCGTGCTTGCTTTTTCTCAGAAAGAGCCGTGGTGTGCGTTTTCGCCGGAAAACGCGTTTTCGGCCGAAAACGTGTACGTTTGCACTTCCCCGCCACAGGGAAGCTGCTAGCCGTGAATTCTCTGCCTGGTTCTACCCGCTGCCCGGAACGCTACGCAGGGCAAAAGCGATTCTCGTCCTCCGTGCTTGCTTTTTCTCAGAAAGAGCCGTGGTGTGCGTTTTCGGCGAAAACGCGTTTTTGGCAGAAAACGTGTACGTTTGCACTTCCCAGCCACAGGGAAGCTGCTAGCCGGGAATTCTCTGCCTGGTTCTACCCGCTGCCCGGAACGCTACGCAGGGCAAAAGCGATTCTCGTCCTCCGTGCTTGCTTTTTCTCAGAAAGAGCCGTTGTGTGCTTTTTCGCCGAAAACGCGTTTTTGGCCGAAAACGTGTACGTTTGCACTTCCCAGCCACAGGAAAGCTGCTAGCCGGGAATTCTCTGCCTGGTTCTACCCGCTGCCCGGAACGCTACGCAGGGCAAAAGCGATTTTCGTCCTCCGTGCTTGCTTTTTCTCAGAAAGAGCCGTGGTGTGCGTTTTCGTCGAAAAACGCGTTTTTGGACGAAAACGTGTACGTTTGCACTTCCCCGCCACAGGGAAGCTGCTAGCCGGGAATTCTCTGCCTGGTTCTACCCGCTGCCCGGAACGCTACGCAGGGCAAAAGCGATTCTCGTCCTCCGTGCTTGCTTTTTCTCAGAAAGAGCCGTGGTGTGCGTTTTCGCCGGAAAACGCGTTTTCGGCCGAAAACGTGTACGTTTGCACTTCCCCGCCACAGGGAAGCTGCTAGCCGGGAATTCTCTGCCTGGTTCTACCCGCTGCCCGGAACGCTACGCAGGGCAAAAGCGATTCTCGTCCTCCGTGCTTGCTTTTTCTCAGAAAGAGCCGTGGTGTGCATTTTCGCCGAAAACGCGTTTTTGGCAGAAAACGTGTACGTTTGCACTTCCCAGCCACAGGGAAGCTGCTAGCCGGGAATTCTCTGCCTGGTTCTACCCGCTGCCCGGAACGCTACGCAGGGCAAAAGCGATTCTCGTCCTCCGTGCTTGCTTTTTCTCAGAAAGAGCCGTGGTGTGCGTTTTCGCCGGAAAACGCGTTTTCGGCCGAAAACGTGTACGTTTCAACTTCCCCGCCACAGGGAAGCTGCTAGCCGGGAATTCTCTGCCTGGTTCTACCCGCTGCCCGGAACGCTACGCAGGGCAAAAGCGATTCTCGTCCTCCGTGCTTGCTTTTTCTCAGAAAGAGCCGTGGTGTGCGTTTTCGCAGAAAACGCGTTTTTGGCCGAAAACGTGTACGTTTGCACTTCCCCGCCACAGGGAAGGTGCTAGCCGGGAATTCTCTGCCTGGTTCTACCCGCTGCCCGGAACGCTACGCAGGGCAAAAGCGATTCTCGTCCTCCGTGCTTGCTTTTTCTCAGAAAGAGCCGTGGTGTGCGTTTTCGCCGGAAAACGCGTTTTCGGCCGAAAACGTGTACGTTTGCACTTCCCCGCCACAGGGAAGCTGCTAGCCGGGAATTCTCTGCCTGGTTCTACCCGCTGCCCGGAACGCTACGCAGGGCAAAAGCGATTCTCGTCCTCCGTGCTTGCTTTTTCTCAGAAAGAGCCGTGGTGTGCGTTTTCCTCGGAAAACGCGTTTTCGGCCGAAAACGTGTACGTTTCCACTTCCCGGCCACAGGGAAGCTGCTAGCCGGGAATTCTCTGCCTGGTTCTACCCGCTGCCCGGAACGCTACGCAGGGCAAAAGCGATTCTCGTCCTCCGTGCTTGCTTTTTCTCAGAAAGAGCCGTGGTGTGCGTTTTCGCCGAAAACGCGTTTTCGGCCGAAAACGTGTACGTTTGCACTTCCCGGCCACAGGGAAGCTGCTAGCCGGGAATTCTCTGCCTGGTTCTACCCGCTGCCCGGAACGCTACGCAGGGCAAAAGCGGTTCTCGTCCTCCGTGCTTGCTTTTTCTCAGAAAGAGCCGTGGTGTGCGTTTTCGCCGGAAAACGCGTTTTCGGCCGAAAACGTGTACGTTTGCAGTTCCCCGCCACAGGGAAGCTGCTAGCCGGGAATTCTCTGCCTGGTTCTACCCGCTGCCCGGAACGCTACGCAGGGCAAAAGCGATTCTCGTCCTCCGTTCTTGCTTTTTCTCAGAAAGAGCCGTGGTGTGCGTTTTCGCAGAAAACGCGTTTTTGGCCGAAAACGTGTACGTTTGCACTTCCCCGCCACAGGGAAGGTGCTAGCCGGGAATTCTCTGCCTGGTTCTACCCGCTGCCCGGAACGCTACGCAGGGCAAAAGAGATTCTCGTCCTCCGTGCTTGCTTTTTCTCAGAAAGAGCCGTGGTGTGCGTTTTCGCCGGAAAACGCGTTTTCGGCCGAAAACGTGTACGTTTGCACTTCCCCGCCACAGGGAAGCTGCTAGCCGGGAATTCTCTGCCTGGTTCTACCCGCTGCCCGGAACGCTACGCAGGGCAAAATCGATTCTCGTCCTCCGTGCTTGCTTTTTCTCAGAAAGAGCCGTGGTGTGCGTTTTCGACGGAAAACGCGTTTTCGGCCGAAAACGTGTACGTTTGCACTTCCCCGCCACAGGGAAGCTGCTAGCCGGGAATTCTCTGCCTGGTTCTACCCGCTGCCCGGAAAGCTACGCAGGGCAAAAGCGATTCTCGTCCTCCGTGCTTGCTTTTTCTCAGAAAGAGCCGTGGTGTGCGTTTTCGCCGGAAAACGCGTTTTCGGCCGAAAACGTGTACGTTTGCACTTCCCCGCCACAGGGAAGCTGCTAGCCGGGAATTCTCTGCCTGGTTCTACCCGCTGCCCGGAACGCTACGCAGGGCAAAAGCGATTCTCGTCCTCCGTGCTTGCTTTTTCTCAGAAAGAGCCGTGGTGTGCGTTTTCGCCGAAAACGCGTTTTTGGCAGAAAACGTGTACGTTTGCACTTCCCAGCCACAGGGAAGCTGCTAGCCGGGAATTCTCTGCCTGGTTCTACCCGCTGCCCGGAACGCTACGCAGGGCAAATCGATTCTCGTCCTCCGTGCTTGCTTTTTCTCAGAAAGAGCCGTGGTGCGCTTTTTCGCTGAAAACGCGTTTTCGGCCGAAAACGTGTACGTTTGCACTTCCCGGCCACAGGGAAGCTGCTAGCCGGGAATTCTCTGCCTGGTTCTACCCGCTGCCCGGAACGCTACGCAGGGCAAAAGCGATTCTCGTCCTCCGTGCTTGCTTTTTCTCAGAAAGAGCCGTGGTGTGCGTTTTCGCCGGAAAACGCGTTTTCGGCCGAAAACGTGTACGTTTGCACTTCCCCGCCACAGGGAAGCTGCTAGCCGGGAATTCTCTGCCTGGTTCTACCCGCTGCCCGGAACGCTACGCAGGGCAAAAGCTATTCTCGTCCTCCGTGCTTGCTTTTTCTCAGAAAGAGCCGTGGTGTGCGTTTTCGCCGGAAAATGCGTTTTCGGCCGAAAACGTGTACGTTTGCACTTCCCAGCCACAGGGAAGCTGCTAGCCGGGAATTCTCTGCCTGGTTCTACCCGCTGCCCGGAACGCTACGCAGGGCAAAAGCGATTCTCGTCCTCCGTGCTTGCTTTTTCTCAGAAAGAGCCGTGGTGTGCGTTTTCGCCGAAAACGCGTTTTTTGGCCGAAAACGTGTACGTTTGCACTTCCCAGCCACAGGGAAGCTGCTAGCCGGGAATTCTCTGCCTGGTTCTACCCGCTGCCCGGAACGCTAGGCAGGGCAAAAGCGATTCTCGTCCTCCGTGCTTGCTTTTTCTCAGAAAGAGCCGTGGTGTGCGTTTTCCCCGGAAAACGCGTTTTCGGCCGAAAACGTGTACGTTTGCACTTCCCCGCCACAGGGAAGCTGCTAGCCGGGAATTCTCTGCCTGGTTCTACCCGCTGCCCGGAACGCTACGCAGGGCAAAAGCGGTTCTCGTCCTCCGTGCTTGCTTTTTCTCAGAAAGAGCCGTGGTGTGCGTTTTCGCCGGAAAATGCGTTTTCGGCCGAAAACGTGTACGTTTGCACTTCCCCGCCACAGGGAAGCTGCTAGCCGGGAATTCTCTGCCTGGTTCTACCCGCTGCCCGGAACGCTACGCAGGGCAAAAGCGATTCTCGTCCTCCGTGCTTGCTTTTTCTCAGAAAGAGCCGTGGTGTGCGTTTTCGCTGAAAACGCGTTTTTGGCAGAAAACGTGTTCGTTTGCACTTCCCAGCCACAGGGAAGCTGCTAGCCGGGAATTCTCTGCCTGGTTCTACCCGCAGCCCGGAACGCTACGCAGGGCGAAAGCGATTCTCGTCCTCCGTGCTTGCTTTTTCTCAGAAAGAGCCGTTGTGTGCTTTTTCGCCGAAAACGCGTTTTTGGCCGAAAACGTGTACGTTTGCACTTCCCAGCCACAGGAAAGCTGCTATCCGGGAATTCTCTGCCTGGTTCTACCCGCTGCCCGGAACGCTAGGCAGGGCAAAAGCGATTCTCGTCCTCCGTGCTTGCTTTTTCTCAGAAAGAGCCGTGGTGTGCGTTTTCGCCGGAAAACGCGTTTTCGGCCGAAAACGTGTACGTTTGCACTTCCCCGCCACAGGGAAGCTGCTAGCCGGGAATTCTCTGCCTGGTTCTACCCGCTGCCCGGAACGCTACGCAGGGCAAAAGCGATTCTCGTCCTCCGTGCTTGCTTTTTCTCAGAAAGAGCCGTTGTGTGCTTTTTCGCCGAAAACGCGTTTTTGGCCGAAAACGTGTACGTTTGCACTTCCCAGCCACAGGAAAGCTGCTAGCCGGGAATTCTCTGCCTGGTTCTACCCGCTGCCCGGAACGCTACGCAGGGCAAAAGCGATTCTCGTCCTCCGTGCTTGCTTTTTCTCAGAAAGAGCCGTGGTGTGCGTTTTCGCCGGAAAACGCGTTTTCGGCCGAAAACGTGTACGTTTGCACTTCCCCGCCACAGGGAAGCTGCTAGCCGGGAATTCTCTGCCTGGTTCTACCCGCTGCCCGGAACGCTACGCAGGGCAAAAGCGATTCTCGTCCTCCGTGCTTGCTTTTTCTCAGAAAGAGCCGTGGTGTGCGTTTTCGCCGGAAAACGCGTTTTCGGCCGAAAACGTGTACGTTTGCACTTCCCCGCCACAGGGAAGCTGCTAGCCGGGAATTCTCTGCCTGGTTCTACCCGCTGCCCGGAACGCTACGCAGGGCAAAAGCGATTCTCGTCCTCCGTGCTTGCTTTTTCTCAGAAAGAGCCGTGGTGTGCGTTTTCGCCGAAAACGCGTTTTTGGCAGAAAACGTGTACGTTTGCACTTCCCAGCCACAGGGAAGCTGCTAGCCGGGAATTCTCTGCCTGGTTCTACCCGCTGCCCGGAACGCTAGGCAGGGCAAAAGCGATTCTCGTCCTCCGTGCTTGCTTTTTCTCAGAAAGAGCCGTTGTGTGCTTTTTCGCCGAAAACGCATTTTTTGGCCGAAAACATGTACGTTTGCACTTCCCAGCCACAGGAAAGCTGCTATCCGGGAATTCTCTGCCTGGTTCTACCCGCTGCCCGGAACGCTAGGCAGGGCAAAAGCGATTCTCGTCCTCCGTGCTTGCTTTTTCTCAGAAAGAGCCGTGGTGTGCGTTTTCCTCGGAAAACGCGTTTTCGGCCGAAAACGTGTACGTTTCCACTTCCCGGCCACAGGGAAGCTGCTAGCCGGGAATTCTCTGCCTGGTTCTACCCGCTGCCCGGAACGCTACGCAGGGCAAAAGCGATTCTCGTCCTCCGTGCTTGCTTTTTCTCAGAAAGTGCCGTGGTGTGCGTTTTCGCCGGAAAACGCGTTTTCGGCCGAAAACGTGTACGTTTGCACTTCCCGGCCACAGGGAAGCTGCTAGCCGGGAATTCTCTGCCTGGTTCTACCCGCTGCCCGGAACGCTACGCAGGGCGAAAGCGATTCTCGTCCTCCGTGCTTGCTTTTTCTCAGAAAGAGCCGTGGTGTGCGTTTTCGCCGGAAAACGCGTTTTCGGCCGAAAACGTGTACGTTTGCACTTCCCCGCCACAGGGAAGCTGCTAGCCGGGAATTCTCTGCCTGGTTCTACCCGCTGCCCGGAACGCTAGGCAGGGCAAAAGCGATTCTCGTCCTCCGTGCTTGCTTTTTCTCAGAAAGAGCCGTGGTGTGCGTTTTCGCCGGAAAACGCGTTTTCGGCCGAAAACGTGTACGTTTGCACTTCCCCGCCACAGGGAAGCTGCTAGCCGGGAATTCTCTGCCTGGTTCTACCCGCTGCCCGGAACGCTACGCAGGGCAAAAGCGATTCTCGTCCTCCGTGCTTGCTTTTTCTCAGAAAGAGCCGTGGTGTGCGTTTTCGCCGGAAAACGCGTTTTCGGCCGAAAACGTGTACGTTTGCACTTCCCCGCCACAGGGAAGCTGCTAGCCGGGAATTCTCTGCCTGGTTCTACCCGCTGCCCGGAACGCTACGCAGGGCAAAAGCGATTCTCGTCCTCCGTGCTTGCTTTTTCTCAGAAAGAGCCGTGGTGTGCGTTTTCGCCGAAAACGCGTTTTTGGCAGAAAACGTGTACGTTTGCACTTCCCCGCCACAGGAAAGCTGCTAGCCGGGAATTCACTGCCTGGTTCTACCCGCTGCCCGGAACGCTAGGCAGGGCAAAAGCGATTCTCGTCCTCCGTGCTTGCTTTTTCTCAGGAAGAGCCGTGGTGTGCGTTTTCCCCGGAAAACGCGTTTTCGGCCGAAAACGTGTACGTTTGCACTTCCCGGCCACAGGGAAGCTGCTAGCCGGGAATTCTCTGCCTGGTTCTACCCGCTGCCCGGAACGCTACGCAGGGCAAAAGCGATTCTCGTCCTCCGTGCTTGCTTTTTCTCAGAAAGAGCCGTGGTGTGCGTTTTCGACGAAAACGCGTTTTCGGCCGAAAACGTGTACGTTTGCACTTCCCGGCCACAGGGAAGCTGCTAGCCGGGAATTCTCTGCCTGGTTCTACCCGCTGCCCGGAACGCTACGCAGGGCAAAAGCGATTCTCGTCCTCCGTGCTTGCTTTTTCTCAGAAAGAGCCGTTGTGTGCTTTTTCGCCGAAAACGCTTTTTTGGCCGAAAACGTGTACGTTTGCACTTCCCAGCCACAGGGAAGCTGCTAGCCGGGAATTCTCTGCCTGGTTCTACCCGCTGCCCGGAACGCTACGCAGGGCAAAAGCGATTCTTGTCCTCCGTGCTTGCTTTTTCTCAGAAAGAGCCGTGGTGTGCGTTTTCGCCGGAAAACGCGTTTTCGGCCGAAAACGTGTACGTTTGCACTTCCCCGCCACAGGGAAGCTGCTAGCCGGGAATTCTCTGCCTGGTTCTACCCGCTGCCCGGAACGCTACGCAGGGCAAAAGCGATTCTCGTCCTCCGTGCTTGCTTTTTCTCAGAAAGAGCCGTGGTGTGCTTTTTCGCCGGAAAACGCGTTTTCGGCCGAAAACGTGTACGTTTGCACTTCCCCGCCACAGGGAAGCTGCTAGCCGGGAATTCTCTGCCTGGTTCTACCCGCTGCCCGGAACGCTACGCAGGGCAAAAGCGATTCTCGTCCTCCGTGCTTGCTTTTTCTCAGAAAGAGCCGTGGTGTGCGTTTTCGCCGGAAAACGCGTTTTCGGCCGAAAACGTGTACGTTTGCACTTCCCCGCCACAGGGAAGCTGCTAGCCGGGAATTCTCTGCCTGGTTCTACCCGCTGCCCGGAACGCTACGCAGGGCAAAAGCGATTCTCGTCCTCCGTGCTTGCTTTTTCTCAGAAAGAGCCGTGGTGTGCGTTTTCGCCGAAAACGCGTTTTTGGCAGAAAACGTGTACGTTTGCACTTCCCAGCCACAGGGAAGCTGCTAGCCGGGAATTCTCTGCCTGGTTCTACCCGCTGCCCGGAACGCTACGCAGGGCAAAAGCGATTCTCGTCCTCCGTGCTTGCTTTTTCTCAGAAAGAGCCGTGGTGTGCGTTTTCGCCGGAAAACGCGTTTTCGGCCGAAAACGTGTACGTTTGCACTTCCCGGCCACAGGGAAGCTGCTAGCCGGGACTTCTCTGCCTGGTTCTACCCGCTGCCCGGAACGCTACGCAGGGCAAAAGCGATTCTCGTCCTCCGTGCTTGCTTTTTCTCAGAAAGAGCCGTGGTGTGCGTTTTCGCCGGAAAACGCGTTTTCGGCCGAAAACATGTACGTTTGCACTTCCCCGCCACAGGGAAGCTGCTAGCCGGGAATTCTCTGCCTGGTTCTACCCGCTGCCCGGAACGCTACGCAGGGCAAAAGCGATTCTCGTCCTCCGTGCTTGCTTTTTCTCAGAAAGAGCCGTGGTGTGCGTTTTCCCCGGAAAACGCGTTTTCGGCCGAAAACGTGTACGTTTGCACTTCCCCGCCACAGGGAAGCTGCTAGCCGGGAATTCTCTGCCTGGTTCTACCCGCTGCCCGGAACGCTAGGCAGGGCAAAAGCGATTCTCGTCCTCCGTGCTTGCTTTTTCTCAGAAAGAGCCGTGGTGTGCGTTTTCGCCGGAAAACGCGTTTTCGGCCGAAAACGTGTACGTTTGCACTTCCCCGCCACAGGGAAGCTGCTAGCCGGGAATTCTCTGCCTGGTTCTACCCGCTGCGCGGAACGCTACGCAGGGCAAAAGCGATTCTCGTCCTCCGTGCTTGCTTTTTCTCAGAAAGAGCCGTGGTGTGCGTTTTCGCCGGAAAACGCGTTTTCGGCCGAAAACGTGTACGTTTGCACTTCCCCGCCACAGGGAAGCTGCTAGCCGGGAATTCTCTGCCTGGTTCTACCCGCTGCCCGTTACGCTACGCAGGGCAAAAGCGATTCTCGTCCTCCGTGCTTGCTTTTTCTCAGAAAGAGCCGTGGTGTGCGTTTTCGCCGAAAACGCGTTTTTGGCAGAAAACGTGTACGTTTGCACTTCCCCGCCACAGGAAAGCTGCTAGCCGGGAATTCTCTGCCTGGTTCTACCCGCTGCCCGGAACGCTAGGCAGGGCAAAAGCGATTCTCGTCCTCCGTGCTTGCTTTTTCTCAGAAAGAGCCGTGGTGTGCGTTTTCCCCGGAAAACGCGTTTTCGGCCGAAAACGTGTACGTTTGCACTTCCCCGCCACAGGGAAGCTGCTAGCCGGGAATTCTCTGCCTGGTTCTACCCGCTGCCCGGAACGCTACGCAGGGCAAAAGCGATTCTCGTCCTCCGTGCTTGCTTTTTCTCAGAAAGAGCCGTGGTGTGCGTTTTCCCCGGAAAACGCGTTTTCGGCCGAAAACGTGTACGTTTGCACTTCCCGGCCACAGGGAAGCTGCTAGCCGGGAATTCTCTGCCTGGTTCTACCCGCTGCCCGGAACGCTACGCAGGGCAAAAGCGATTCTCGTCCTCCGTGCTTGCTTTTTCTCAGAAAGAGCCGTGGTGTGCGTTTTCGACGAAAACGCGTTTTCGGCCGAAAACGTGTACGTTTGCACTTCCCGGCCACAGGGAAGCTGCTAGCCGGGAATTCTCTGCCTGGTTCTACCCGCTGCCCGGAACGCTACGCAGGGCAAAAGCGATTCTCGTCCTCCGTGCTTGCTTTTTCTCAGAAAGAGCCGTTGTGTGCTTTTTCGCCGAAAACCTTTTTTGGCCGAAAACGTGTACGTTTGCACTTCCCAGCCACAGGGAAGCTGCTAGCCGGGAATTCTCTGCCTGGTTCTACCCGCTGCCCGGAACGCTACGCAGGGCAAAAGCGATTCTTGTCCTCCGTGCTTGCTTTTTCTCAGAAAGAGCCGTGGTGTGCGTTTTCCCCGGAAAACGCGTTTTCGGCCGAAAACGTGTACGTTTGCATTTCCCCGCCACAGGGAAGCTGCTAGCCGGGAATTCTCTGCCTGGTTCTACCCGCTGCCCGGAACGCTACACAGGGCAAAAGCGATTCTCGTCCTCCGTGCTTGCTTTTTCTCAGAAAGAGCCGTGGTGTGCTTTTTCGCCGGAAAACGCGTTTTCGGCCGAAAACGTGTACGTTTGCACTTCCCCGCCACAGGGAAGCTGCTAGCCGGGAATTCTCTGCCTGGTTCTACCCGCTGCCCGGAACGCTACGCAGGGCAAAAGCGATTCTCGTCCTCCGTGCTTGCTTTTTCTCAGAAAGAGCCGTGGTGTGCGTTTTCGCCGGAAAACGCGTTTTCGGCCGAAAACGTGTACGTTTGCACTTCCCCGCCACAGGGAAGCTGCTAGCCGGGAATTCTCTGCCTGGTTCTACCCGCTGCCCGGAACGCTACGCAGGGCAAAAGCGATTCTCGTCCTCCGTGCTTGCTTTTTCTCAGAAAGAGCCGTGGTGTGCGTTTTCGCTGAAAACGCGTTTTTGGCAGAAAACGTGTACGTTTGCACTTCCCAGCCACAGGGAAGCTGCTAGCCGGGAATTCTCTGCCTGGTTCTACCCGCTGCCCGGAACGCTACGCAGGGCAAAAGCGATGGTCGTCCTCCATGCTTGCTTTTTCTCAGAAAGAGCCGTTGTGTGCTTTTTCGCCGAAAACGCATTTTTTGGCCGAAAACATGTACGTTTGCACTTCCCAGCCACAGGAAAGCTGCTAGCCGGGAATTCTCTGCCTGGTTCTACCCGCTGCCCGGAACGCTACGCAGGGCAAAAGCGATTCTCGTCCTCCGTGCTTGCTTTTTCTCAGAAAGAGCCGTGGTGTGCGTTTTCCCCGGAAAACGCGTTTTCGGCCGAAAACGTGTACGTTTGCACTTCCCCGCCACAGGGAAGCTGCTAGCCGGGAATTCTCTGCCTGGTTCTACCCGCTGCCCGGAACGCTACGCAGGGCAAAAGCGATTCTCGTCCTCCGTGCTTGCTTTTTCTCAGAAAGAGCCGTGGTGTGCGTTTTCCCCGGAAAACGCGTTTTCGGCCGAAAACGTGTACGTTTGCACTTCCCGGCCACAGGGAAGCTGCTAGCCGGGAATTCTCTGCCTGGTTCTACCCGCTGCCCGGAACGCTACGCAGGGCAAAAGCGATTCTCGTCCTCCGTGCTTGCTTTTTCTCAGAAAGAGCCGTGGTGTGCGTTTTCGCCGGAAAACGCGTTTTCGGCCGAAAACGTGTACGTTTGCACTTCCCGGCCACAGGGAAGCTGCTAGCCGGGAATTCTCTGCCTGGTTCTACCCGCTGCCCGGAACGCTACGCAGGGCAAAAGCGATTCTCGTCCTCCGTGCTTGCTTTTTCTCAGAAAGAGCCGTGGTGTGCGTTTTCGCCGGAAAACGCGTTTTCGGCCGAAAACGTGTACGTTTGCACTTCCCCGCCACAGGGAAGCTGCTAGCCGGGAATTCTCTGCCTGGTTCTACCCGCTGCCCGGAACGCTAGGCAGGGCAAAAGCGATTCTCGTCCTCCGTGCTTGCTTTTTCTCAGAAAGAGCCGTGGTGTGCGTTTTCGCCGGAAAACGCGTTTTCGGCCGAAAACGTGTACGTTTGCACTTCCCCGCCACAGGGAAGCTGCTAGCCGGGAATTCTCTGCCTGGTTCTACCCGCTGCCCGGAACGCTACGCAGGGCAAAAGCGATTCTCGTCCTCCGTGCTTGCTTTTTCTCAGAAAGAGCCGTGGTGTGCGTTTTCGCCGGAAAACGCGTTTTCGGCCGAAAACGTGTACGTTTGCACTTCCCCGCCACAGGGAAGCTGCTAGCCGGGAATTCTCTGCCTGGTTCTACCCGCTGCCCGTTACGCTACGCAGGGCAAAAGCGATTCTCGTCCTCCGTGCTTGCTTTTTCTCAGAAAGAGCCGTGGTGTGCGTTTTCGCCGAAAACGCGTTTTTGGCAGAAAACGTGTACGTTTGCACTTCCCCGCCACAGGGAAGCTGCTAGCCGGGAATTCTCTGCCTGGTTCTACCCGCTGCCCGGAACGCTACGCAGGGCAAAAGCGATTCTCGTCCTCCGTGCTTGCTTTTTCTCAGAAAGAGCCGTGGTGTGCGTTTTCCCCGGAAAACGCGTTTTCGGCCGAAAACGTGTACGTTTGCACTTCCCCGCCACAGGGAAGCTGCTAGCCGGGAATTCTCTGCCTGGTTCTACCCGCTGCCCGGAACGCTACGCAGGGCAAAAGCGATTCTCGTCCTCCGTGCTTGCTTTTTCTCAGAAAGAGCCGTGGTGTGCGTTTTCCCCGGAAAACGCGTTTTCGGCCGAAAACGTGTACGTTTGCACTTCCCGGCCACAGGGAAGCTGCTAGCCGGGAATTCTCTGCCTGGTTCTACCCGCTGCCCGGAACGCTACGCAGGGCAAAAGCGATTCTCGTCCTCCGTGCTTGCTTTTTCTCAGAAAGAGCCGTGGTGTGCGTTTTCGACGAAAACGCGTTTTCGGCCGAAAACGTGTACGTTTGCACTTCCCGGCCACAGGGAAGCTGCTAGCCGGGAATTCTCTGCCTGGTTCTACCCGCTGCCCGGAACGCTACGCAGGGCAAAAGCGATTCTCGTCCTCCGTGCTTGCTTTTTCTCAGAAAGAGCCGTTGTGTGCTTTTTCGCCGAAAACGCTTTTTTGGCCGAAAACGTGTACGTTTGCACTTCCCAGCCACAGGGAAGCTGCTAGCCGGGAATTCTCTGCCTGGTTCTACCCGCTGCCCGGAACGCTACGCAGGGCAAAAGCGATTCTTGTCCTCCGTGCTTGCTTTTTCTCAGAAAGAGCCGTGGTGTGCGTTTTCCCCGGAAAACGCGTTTTCGGCCGAAAACGTGTACGTTTGCATTTCCCCGCCACAGGGAAGCTGCTAGCCGGGAATTCTCTGCCTGGTTCTACCCGCTGCCCGGAACGCTACACAGGGCAAAAGCGATTCTCGTCCTCCGTGCTTGCTTTTTCTCAGAAAGAGCCGTGGTGTGCTTTTTCGCCGGAAAACGCGTTTTCGGCCGAAAACGTGTACGTTTGCACTTCCCCGCCACAGGGAAGCTGCTAGCCGGGAATTCTCTGCCTGGTTCTACCCGCTGCCCGGAACGCTACGCAGGGCAAAAGCGATTCTCGTCCTCCGTGCTTGCTTTTTCTCAGAAAGAGCCGTGGTGTGCGTTTTCGCCGGAAAACGCGTTTTCGGCCGAAAACGTGTACGTTTGCACTTCCCCGCCACAGGGAAGCTGCTAGCCGGGAATTCTCTGCCTGGTTCTACCCGCTGCCCGGAACGCTACGCAGGGCAAAAGCGATTCTCGTCCTCCGTGCTTGCTTTTTCTCAGAAAGAGCCGTGGTGTGCGTTTTCGCCGAAAACGCGTTTTTGGCAGAAAACGTGTACGTTTGCACTTCCCAGCCACAGGGAAGCTGCTAGCCGGGAATTCTCTGCCTGGTTCTACCCGCTGCCCGGAACGCTACGCAGGGCAAAAGCGATGGTCGTCCTCCATGCTTGCTTTTTCTCAGAAAGAGCCGTTGTGTGCTTTTTCGCCGAAAACGCATTTTTTGGCCGAAAACATGTACGTTTGCACTTCCCAGCCACAGGAAAGCTGCTAGCCGGGAATTCTCTGCCTGGTTCTACCCGCTGCCCGGAACGCTACGCAGGGCAAAAGCGATTCTCGTCCTCCGTGCTTGCTTTTTCTCAGAAAGAGCCGTGGTGTGCGTTTTCCCCGGAAAACGCGTTTTCGGCCGAAAACGTGTACGTTTGCACTTCCCCGCCACAGGGAAGCTGCTAGCCGGGAATTCTCTGCCTGGTTCTACCCGCTGCCCGGAACGCTACGCAGGGCAAAAGCGATTCTCGTCCTCCGTGCTTGCTTTTTCTCAGAAAGAGCCGTGGTGTGCGTTTTCCCCGGAAAACGCGTTTTCGGCCGAAAACGTGTACGTTTGCACTTCCCGGCCACAGGGAAGCTGCTAGCCGGGAATTCTCTGCCTGGTTCTACCCGCTGCCCGGAACGCTACGCAGGGCAAAAGCGATTCTCGTCCTCCGTGCTTGCTTTTTCTCAGAAAGAGCCGTGGTGTGCGTTTTCGCCGGAAAACGCGTTTTCGGCCGAAAACGTGTACGTTTGCACTTCCCGGCCACAGGGAAGCTGCTAGCCGGGAATTCTCTGCCTGGTTCTACCCGCTGCCCGGAACGCTACGCAGGGCAAAAGCGATTCTCGTCCTCCGTGCTTGCTTTTTCTCAGAAAGAGCCGTGGTGTGCGTTTTCGCCG
Organism: Athene noctua; assembly: GCF_965140245.1. Lineage (NCBI taxonomy): Eukaryota > Metazoa > Chordata > Aves > Strigiformes > Strigidae > Athene > Athene noctua. Next base: position 227,851 of record NW_027437590.1, read on the forward strand.
GAAAACGCGTTTTCGGCCGAAAACGTGTACGTTTGCACTTCCCCGCCACAGGGAAGCTGCTAGCCGGGAATTCTCTGCCTGGTTCTACCCGCTGCCCGGAACGCTACGCAGGGCAAAAGCGATTCTCGTCCTCCGTGCTTGCTTTTTCTCAGAAAGAGCCGTGGTGTGCGTTTTCGCCGGAAAACGCGTTTTCGGCCGAAAACGTGTACGTTTGCACTTCCCGGCCACAGGGAAGCTGCTAGCCGGGAATTCTCTACCTGGTTCTACCCGCTGCCCTGAACGCTACGCAGGGCAAAAGCGATTCTCGTCCTCCGTGCTTGCTTTTTCTCAGAAAGAGCCGTGGTGTGCGTTTTCGCCGGAAAATGCGTTTTCGGCCGAAAACGTGTACGTTTGCACTTCCCAGCCACAGGGAAGCTGCTAGCCGGGAATTCTCTGCCTGGTTCTACCCGCTGCCCGGAACGCTACGCAGGGCAAAAGCGATTCTCGTCCTCCGTGCTTGCTTTTTCTCAGAAAGAGCCGTGGTGTGCGTTTTCGCCGAAAACGCGTTTTTTGGCCGAAAACGTGTACGTTTGCACTTCCCCGCCACAGGGAAGCTGCTAGCCGGGAATTCTCTGCCTGGTTCTACCCGCTGCCCGGAACGCTACGCAGGGCAAAAGCGATTCTCGTCCTCCGTGCTTGCTTTTTCTCAGAAAGAGCCGTGGTGTGCGTTTTCGCCGGAAAACGCGTTTTCGGCCGAAAACGTGTACGTTTGCACTTCCCCGCCACAGGGAAGCTGCTAGCCGGGAATTCTCTGCCTGGTTCTACCCGCTGCCCGGAACGCTACGCAGGGCAAAAGCGGTTCTCGTCCTCCGTGCTTGCTTTTTCTCAGAAAGAGCCGTGGTGTGCGTTTTCGCCGGAAAATGAGTTCTCGGCCGAAAACGTGTACGTTTGCACTTCCCCGCCACAGGGAAGCTGCTAGCCGGGAATTCTCTGCCTGGTTCTACCCGCTGCCCGGAACGCTACGCAGGGCAAAAGCGATTCTCGTCCTCCGTGCTTGCTTTTTCTCAGAAAGAGCCGTGGTGTGCGTTTTCGCCGGAAAATGCGTTTTCGGCCGAAAACGTGTACGTTTGCACTTTCCCGCCACAGGGAAGCTGCTAGCCGGGAATTCTCTGCCTGGTTCTACCCGCTGCCCGGAACGCTACGCAGGGCAAAAGCGATTCTCGTCCTCCGTGCTTGCTTTTTCTCAGAAAGAGCCGTGGTGTGCGTTTTCGCCGGAAAACGCGTTTTCGGCCGAAAACGTGTACGTTTGCACTTCCCGGCCACAGGGAAGCTGCTAGCCGGGAATTCTCTGCCTGGTTCTACCCGCTGCCCGGAACGCTACGCAGGGCAAAAGCGATTCTCGTCCTCCGTGCTTGCTTTTTCTCAGAAAGAGCCGTGGTGTGCGTTTTCGCCGGAAAATGAGTTCTCGGCCGAAAACGTGTACGTTTGCACTTCCCGGCCACAGGGAAGCTGCTAGCCGGGAATTCTCTGCCTGGTTCTACCCGCTGCCCGGAACGCTACGCAGGGCAAAAGCGATTCTCGTCCTCCGTGCTTGCTTTTTCTCAGAAAGAGCCGTGGTGTGCGTTTTCGCCGGAAAACGCGTTTTCGGCCGAAAACGTGTACGTTTGCACTTCCCCGCCACAGGGAAGCTGCTAGCCGGGAATTCTCTGCCTGGTTCTACCCGCTGCCCGTTACGCTACGCAGGGCAAAAGCGATTCTCGTCCTCCGTGCTTGCTTTTTCTCAGAAAGAGCCGTGGTGTGCGTTTTCGCCGAAAAGGCGTTTTTGGCAGAAAACGTGTACGTTTGCACTTCCCCGCCACAGGGAAGCTGCTAGCCGGGAATTCTCTGCCTGGTTCTACCCGCTGCCCGGAACGCTAGGCAGGGCAAAAGCGATTCTCGTCCTCCGTGCTTGCTTTTTCTCAGAAAGAGCCGTGGTGTGCGTTTTCGCCGGAAAACGCGTTTTCGGCCGAAAACGTGTACGTTTGCACTTCCCCGCCACAGGGAAGCTGCTAGCCGGGAATTCTCTGCCTGGTTCTAACCGCTGCCCGGAACGCTACGCAGGGCAAAAGCGATTCTCGTCCTCCGTGCTTGCTTTTTCTCAGAAAGAGCCGTGGTGTGCGTTTTCGCCGGAAAACGCGTTTTCGGCCGAAAACGTGTACGTTTGCACTTCCCCGCCACAGGGAAGCTGCTAGCCGGGAATTCTCTGCCTGGTTCTACCCGCTGCCCGGAAAGCTACGCAGGGCAAAAGCGATTCTCGTCCTCCGTGCTTGCTTTTTCTCAGAAAGAGCCGTGGTGTGCGTTTTCCCCGGAAAACGCGTTTTCGGCCGAAAACGTGTACGTTTGCACTTCCCCGCCACAGGGAAGCTGCTAGCCGGGAATTCTCTGCCTGGTTCTACCCGCTGCCCGGAACGCTACGCAGGGCAAAAGCGATTCTCGTCCTCCGTGCTTGCTTTTTCTCAGAAAGAGCCGTGGTGTGCGTTTTCGCCGAAAACGCGTTTTTGGCAGAAAACGTGTACGTTTGCACTTCCCAGCCACAGGGAAGCTGCTAGCCGGGAATTCTCTGCCTGCTTCTACCCGCTGCCCGGAACGCTACGCAGGGCAAAAGCGATTCTCGTCCTCCGTGCTTGCTTTTTCTCAGAAAGAGCCGTGGTGTGCGTTTTCGCCGAAAACGCGTTTTTTGGCCGAAAACGTGTACGTTTGCACTTCCCAGCAACAGGGAAGCTGCTAGCCGGGAATTCTCTGCCTGGTTCTACCCGCTGCCCGGAAAGCTAGGCAGGGCAAAAGCGATTCTCGTCCTCCGTGCTTGCTTTTTCTCAGAAAGAGCCGTGGTGTGCGTTTTCCCCGGAAAACGCGTTTTCGGCCGAAAACGTGTACGTTTGCACTTCCCCGCCACAGGGAAGCTGCTAGCCGGGAATTCTCTGCCTGGTTCTACCCGCTGCCCGGAACGCTACGCAGGGCAAAAGCGGTTCTCGTCCTCCGTGCTTGCTTTTTCTCAGAAAGAGCCGTGGTGTGCGTTTTCGCCGGAAAATGCGTTTTCGGCCGAAAACGTGTACGTTTGCACTTCCCCGCCACAGGGAAGCTGCTAGCCGGGAATTCTCTGCCTGGTTCTACCCGCTGCCCGGAACGCTACGCAGGGCAAAAGCGATTCTCGTCCTCCGTGCTTGCTTTTTCTCAGAAAGAGCCGTGGTGTGCGTTTTCGCCGGAAAACGCGTTTTCGGCCGAAAACGTGTACGTTTGCACTTCCCCACCACAGGGAAGCTGCTAGCCGTGAGTTCTCTGCCTGGTTCTACCCGCTGCCCGGAACGCTACGCAGGGCAAAAGCGACTCTCGTCCTCCGTGCTTGCTTTTTCTCAGAAAGAGCCGTGGTGTGCGTTTTCGCTGAAAACGCGTTTTTGGCAGAAAACGTGTTCGTTTGCACTTCCCAGCCACAGGGAAGCTGCTAGCCGGGAATTCTCTGCCTGGTTCTACCCGCTGCCCGGAACGCTACGCAGGGCGAAAGCGATTCTCGTCCTCCGTGCTTGCTTTTTCTCAGAAAGAGCCGTTGTGTGCTTTTTCGCCGAAAACGCGTTTTTGGCCGAAAACGTGTACGTTTGCACTTCCCAGCCACAGGAAAGCTGCTATCCGGGAATTCTCTGCCTGGTTCTACCCGCTGCCCGGAACGCTAGGCAGGGCAAAAGCGATTCTCGTCCTCCGTGCTTGCTTTTTCTCAGAAAGAGCCGTGGTGTGCGTTTTCCCCGGAAAACGCGTTTTCGGCCGAAAACGTGTACGTTTGCACTTCCCCGCCACAGGGAAGCTGCTAGCCGGGAATTCTCTGCCTGGTTCTACCCGCTGCCCGGAACGCTACGCAGGGCAAAAGCGATTCTCGTCCTCCGTGCTTGCTTTTTCTCAGAAAGAGCCGTGGTGTGCGTTTTCGCCGAAAACGCGTTTTCGGCCGAAAACGTGTACGTTTGCACTTCCCGGCCACAGGGAAGCTGCTAGCCGGGAATTCTCTGCCTGGTTCTACCCGCTGCCCGGAACGCTACGCAGGGCAAAAGCGATTCTCGTCCTCCGTGCTTGCTTTTTCTCAGAAAGAGCCGTGGTGTGCGTTTTCGCCGGAAAATGCGTTTTCGGCCGAAAACGTGTACGTTTGCACTTCCCCGCCACAGGGAAGCTGCTAGCCGGGAATTCTCTGCCTGGTTCTACCCGCTGCCCGGAACGCTACGCAGGGCAAAAGCGATTCTCGTCCTCCGTGCTTGCTTTTTCTCAGAAAGAGCCGTGGTGTGCGTTTTCGCCGAAAACGCGTTTTTTGGCCGAAAACGTGTACGTTTGCACTTCCCAGCCACAGGGAAGCTGCTAGCCGGGAATTCTCTGCCTGGTTCTACCCGCTGCCCGGAAAGCTAGGCAGGGCAAAAGCGATTCTCGTCCTCCGTGCTTGCTTTTTCTCAGAAAGAGCCGTGGTGTGCGTTTTCCCCGGAAAACGCGTTTTCGGCCGAAAACGTGTACGTTTGCACTTCCCCGCCACAGGGAAGCTGCTAGCCGGGAATTCTCTGCCTGGTTCTACCCGCTGCCCGGAACGCTACGCAGGGCAAAAGCGGTTCTCGTCCTCCGTGCTTGCTTTTTCTCAGAAAGAGCCGTGGTGTGCGTTTTCGCCGGAAAATGCGTTTTCGGCCGAAAACGTGTACGTTTGCACTTCCCCGCCACAGGGAAGCTGCTAGCCGGGAATTCTCTGCCTGGTTCTACCCGCTGCCCGGAACGCTACGCAGGGCAAAAGCGATTCTCGTCCTCCGTGCTTGCTTTTTCTCAGAAAGAGCCGTGGTGTGCGTTTTCGCCGGAAAACGCGTTTTCGGCCGAAAACGTGTACGTTTGCACTTCCCCACCACAGGGAAGCTGCTAGCCGTGAGTTCTCTGCCTGGTTCTACCCGCTGCCCGGAACGCTACGCAGGGCAAAAGCGATTCTCGTCCTCCGTGCTTGCTTTTTCTCAGAAAGAGCCGTGGTGTGCGTTTTCGCTGAAAACGCGTTTTTGGCAGAAAACGTGTTCGTTTGCACTTCCCAGCCACAGGGAAGCTGCTAGCCGGGAATTCTCTGCCTGGTTCTACCCGCTGCCCGGAACGCTACGCAGGGCGAAAGCGATTCTCGTCCTCCGTGCTTGCTTTTTCTCAGAAAGAGCCGTTGTGTGCTTTTTCGCCGAAAACGCGTTTTTGGCCGAAAACGTGTACGTTTGCACTTCCCAGCCACAGGAAAGCTGCTATCCGGGAATTCTCTGCCTGGTTCTACCCGCTGCCCGGAACGCTAGGCAGGGCAAAAGCGATTCTCGTCCTCCGTGCTTGCTTTTTCTCAGAAAGAGCCGTGGTGTGCGTTTTCCCCGGAAAACGCGTTTTCGGCCGAAAACGTGTACGTTTGCACTTCCCCGCCACAGGGAAGCTGCTAGCCGGGAATTCTCTGCCTGGTTCTACCCGCTGCCCGGAACGCTACGCAGGGCAAAAGCGATTCTCGTCCTCCGTGCTTGCTTTTTCTCAGAAAGAGCCGTGGTGTGCGTTTTCGCCGAAAACGCGTTTTCGGCCGAAAACGTGTACGTTTGCACTTCCCGGCCACAGGGAAGCTGCTAGCCGGGAATTCTCTGCCTGGTTCTACCCGCTGCCCGGAACGCTACGCAGGGCAAAAGCGATTCTCGTCCTCCGTGCTTGCTTTTTCTCAGAAAGAGCCGTGGTGTGCGTTTTCCCCGGAAAACGCGTTTTCGGCCGAAAACGTGTACGTTTGCACTTCCCCGCCACAGGGAAGCTGCTAGCCGGGAATTCTCTGCCTGGTTCTACCCGCTGCCCGGAACGCTACGCAGGGCAAAAGCGATTCTCGTCCTCCGTGCTTGCTTTTTCTCAGAAAGAGCCGTGGTGTGCGTTTTCGCCGGAAAACGCGTTTTCGGCCGAAAACGTGTACGTTTGCACTTCCCCGCCACAGGGAAGCTGCTAGCCGGGAATTCTCTGCCTGGTTCTACCCGCTGCCCGGAACGCTACGCAGGGCAAAAGCGATTCTCGTCCTCCGTGCTTGCTTTTTCTCAGAAAGAGCCGTGGTGTGCGTTTTCGCCGAAAACGCGTTTTTTGGCCGAAAACGTGTACGTTTGCACTTCCCAGCCACAGGGAAGCTGCTAGCCGGGAATTCTCTGCCTGGTTCTACCCGCTGCCCGGAACGCTAGGCAGGGCAAAAGCGATTCTCGTCCTCCGTGCTTGCTTTTTCTCAGAAAGAGCCGTGGTGTGCGTTTTCGCCGGAAAACGCGTTTTCGGCCGAAAACGTGTACGTTTGCACTTCCCCGCCACAGGGAAGCTGTTAGCCGGGAATTCTCTGCCTGGTTCTACCCGCTGCCCGGAACGCTACGCAGGGCAAAAGCGATTCTCGTCCTCCGTGCTTGCTTTTTCTCAGAAAGAGCCGTGGTGTGCGTTTTCGCCGAAAAGGCGTTTTTGGCAGAAAACGTGTACGTTTGCACTTCCCGGCCACAGGGAAGCTGCTAGCCGGGAATTCTCTGCCTGGTTCTACCCGCTGCCCGGAACGCTAGGCAGGGCAAAAGCGATTCTCGTCCTCCGTGCTTGCTTTTTCTCAGAAAGAGCCGTGGTGTGCGTTTTCGCCGGAAAACGCGTTTTCGGCCGAAAACGTGTACGTTTGCACTTCCCCGCCACAGGGAAGCTGCTAGCCGGGAATTCTCTGCCTGGTTCTACCCGCTGCCCGGAACGCTACGCAGGGCAAAAGCGATTCTCGTCCTCCGTGCTTGCTTTTTCTCAGAAAGAGCCGTGGTGTGCGTTTTCGCCGGAAAACGCGTTTTCGGCCGAAAACGTGTACGTTTGCACTTCCCCGCCACAGGGAAGCTGCTAGCCGGGAATTCTCTGCCTGGTTCTACCCGCTGCCCGGAAAGCTACGCAGGGCAAAAGCGATTCTCGTCCTCCGTGCTTGCTTTTTCTCAGAAAGAGCCGTGGTGTGCGTTTTCGCCGGAAAACGCGTTTTCGGCCGAAAACGTGTACGTTTGCACTTCCCCGCCACAGGGAAGCTGCTAGCCGGGAATTCTCTGCCTGGTTCTACCCGCTGCCCGGAACGCTACGCAGGGCAAAAGCGATTCTCGTCCTCCGTGCTTGCTTTTTCTCAGAAAGCGCCGTGGTGTGCGTTTTCGCCGAAAACGCGTTTTTGGCAGAAAACGTGTACGTTTGCACTTCCCAGCCACAGGGAAGCTGCTAGCCGGGAATTCTCTGCCTGGTTCTACCCGCTGCCCGGAACGCTACGCAGGGCAAAAGCGATTCTCGTCCTCCGTGCTTGCTTTTTCTCAGAAAGAGCCGTGGTGTGCGTTTTCGCCGGAAAATGCGTTTTCGGCCGAAAACGTGTACGTTTGCAATTCCCCGCCACAGGGAAGCTGCTAGCCGGGAATTCTCTGCCTGGTTCTACCCGCTGCCCGGAACGCTACGCAGGGCAAAAGCGATTCTCGTCCTCCGTGCTTGCTTTTTCTCAGAAAGAGCCGTGGTGTGCGTTTTCGCCGAAAACGCGTTTTTTGGCCGAAAACGTGTACGTTTGCACTTCCCAGCCACAGGGAAGCTGCTAGCCGGGAATTCTCTGCCTGGTTCTACCCGCTGCCCGGAACGCTAGGCAGGGCAAAAGCGATTCTCGTCCTCCGTGCTTGCTTTTTCTCAGAAAGAGCCGTGGTGTGCGTTTTCCCCGGAAAACGCGTTTTCGGCCGAAAACGTGTACGTTTGCACTTCCCCGCCACAGGGAAGCTGCTAGCCGGGAATTCTCTGCCTGGTTCTACCCGCTGCCCGGAACGCTACGCAGGGCAAAAGCGATTCTCGTCCTCCGTGCTTGCTTTTTCTCAGAAAGAGCCGTGGTGTGCGTTTTCGCCGGAAAATGCGTTTTCGGCCGAAAACGTGTACGTTTGCACTTCCCCGCCACAGGGAAGCTGCTAGCCGGGAATTCTCTGCCTGGTTCTACCCGCTGCCCGGAACGCTACGCAGGGCAAAAGCGATTCTCGTCCTCCGTGCTTGCTTTTTCTCAGAAAGAGCCGTGGTGTGCGTTTTCGCCGGAAAACGCGTTTTCGGCCGAAAACGTGTACGTTTGCACTTCCCCACCACAGGGAAGCTGCTAGCCGTGAGTTCTCTGCCTGGTTCTACCCGCTGCCCGGAACGCTACGCAGGGCAAAAGCGATTCTCGTCCTCCGTGCTTGCTTTTTCTCAGAAAGAGCCGTGGTGTGCGTTTTCGCTGAAAACGCGTTTTTGGCAGAAAACGTGTTCGTTTGCACTTCCCAGCCACAGGGAAGCTGCTAGCCGGGAATTCTCTGCCTGGTTCTACCCGCTGCCCGGAACGCTACGCAGGGCGAAAGCGATTCTCGTCCTCCGTGCTTGCTTTTTCTCAGAAAGAGCCGTTGTGTGCTTTTTCGCCGAAAACGCGTTTTTGGCCGAAAACGTGTACGTTTGCACTTCCCAGCCACAGGAAAGCTGCTATCCGGGAATTCTCTGCCTGGTTCTACCCGCTGCCCGGAACGCTAGGCAGGGCAAAAGCGATTCTCGTCCTCCGTGCTTGCTTTTTCTCAGAAAGAGCCGTGGTGTGCGTTTTCGCCGGAAAACGCGTTTTCGGCCGAAAACGTGTACGTTTGCACTTCCCCGCCACAGGGAAGCTGCTAGCCGGGAATTCTCTGCCTGGTTCTACCCGCTGCCCGGAACGCTAGGCAGGGCAAAAGCGATTCTCGTCCTCCGTGCTTGCTTTTTCTCAGAAAGAGCCGTGGTGTGCGTTTTCGCCGAAAACGCGTTTTCGGCCGAAAACGTGTACGTTTGCACTTCCCGGCCACAGGGAAGCTGCTAGCCGGGAATTCTCTGCCTGGTTCTACCCGCTGCCCGGAACGCTACGCAGGGCAAAAGCGATTCTCGTCCTCCGTGCTTGCTTTTTCTCAGAAAGAGCCGTGGTGTGCGTTTTCGCCGGAAAATGCGTTTTCGGCCGAAAACGTGTACGTTTGCACTTCCCGGCCACAGGGAAGCTGCTAGCCGGGAATTCTCTGCCTGGTTCTACCCGCTGCCCGGAACGCTACGCAGGGCAAAAGCGATTCTCTTCCTCCGTGCTTGCTTTTTCTCAGAAAGAGCCGTGGTGTGCGTTTTCGCCGGAAAACGCGTTTTCGGCCGAAAACGTGTACGTTTGCACTTCCCCGCCACAGGGAAGCTGCTAGCCGGGAATTCTCTGCCTGGTTCTACCCGCTGCCCGGAACGCTACGCAGGGCAAAAGCGATTCTCGTCCTCCGTGCTTGCTTTTTCTCAGAAAGAGCCGTTGTGTGCTTTTTCGCCGAAAACGCGTTTTTGGCCGAAAACGTGTACGTTTGCACTTCCCAGCCACAGGAAAGCTGCTAGCCGGGAATTCTCTGCCTGGTTCTACCCGCTGCCCGGAACGCTAGGCAGGGCAAAAGCGATTCTCGTCCTCCGTGCTTGCTTTTTCTCAGAAAGAGCCGTGGTGTGCGTTTTCCCCGGAAAACGCGTTTTCGGCCGAAAACGTGTACGTTTGCACTTCCCCGCCACAGGGAAGCTGCTAGCCGGGAATTCTCTGCCTGGTTCTACCCGCTGCCCGGAACGCTACGCAGGGCAAAAGCGATTCTCGTCCTCCGTGCTTGCTTTTTCTCAGAAAGAGCCGTGGTGTGCGTTTTCGCCGGAAAACGCGTTTTCGGCCGAAAACGTGTACGTTTGCACTTCCCCGCCACAGGGAAGCTGCTAGCCGGGAATTCTCTGCCTGGTTCTACCCGCTGCCCGGAACGCTACGCAGGGCAAAAGCGATTCTCGTCCTCCGTGCTTGCTTTTTCTCAGAAAGAGCCGTGGTGTGCGTTTTCGCCGAAAACGCGTTTTTGGCAGAAAACGTGTACATTTGCACTTCCCAGCCACAGGGAAGCTGCTAGCCGGGAATTCTCTGCCTGGTTCTACCCGCTGCCCGGAACGCTACGCAGGGCAAAAGCGATTCTCGTCCTCCGTGCTTGCTTTTTCTCAGAAAGAGCCGTGGTGTGCGTTTTCCCCGGAAAACGCGTTTTCGGCCGAAAACGTGTACGTTTGCACTTCCCCGCCACAGGGAAGCTGCTAGCCGGGAATTCTCTGCCTGGTTCTACCCGCTGCCCGGAACGCTACGCAGGGCAAAAGCGATTCTCGTCCTCCGTGCTTGCTTTTTCTCAGAAAGAGCCGTGGTGTGCGTTTTCCTCGGAAAACGCGTTTTCGGCCGAAAACGTGTACGTTTGCACTTCCCGGCCACAGGGAAGCTGCTAGCCGGGAATTCTCTGCCTGGTTCTACCCGCTGCCCGGAACGCTACGCAGGGCGAAAGCGATTCTCGTCCTCCGTGCTTGCTTTTTCTCAGAAAGAGCCGTGGTGTGCGTTTTCGCCGGAAAACGCGTTTTCGGCCGAAAACGTGTACGTTTGCACTTCCCCGCCACAGGGAAGCTGCTAGCCGGGAATTCTCTGCCTGGTTCTACCCGCTGCCCGGAACGCTACGCAGGGCAAAAGCGATTCTCGTCCTCCGTGCTTGCTTTTTCTCAGAAAGAGCCGTGGTGTGCGTTTTCTCCGGAAAACGCGTTTTCGGCCGAAAACGTGTACGTTTGCACTTCCCGGCCACAGGGAAGCTGCTAGCCGGGAATTCTCTACCTGGTTCTACCCGCTGCCCGGAACGCTACTCAGGGCAAAAGCGATTCTCGTCCTCCGTGCTTGCTTTTTCTCAGAAAGAGCCGTGGTGTGCGTTTTCGCCGAAAACGCGTTTTTTGGCCGAAAACGTGTACGTTTGCACTTCCCAGCCACAGGGAAGCTGCTAGCCGGGAATTCTCTGCCTGGTTCTACCCGCTGCCCGGAACGCTACGCAGGGCAAAAGCGATTCTCGTCCTCCGTGCTTGCTTTTTCTCAGAAAGAGCCGTGGTGTGCGTTTTCGCCGGAAAACGCGTTTTCGGCCGAAAACGTGTACGTTTGCACTTCCCCGCCACAGGGAAGCTGCTAGCCGGGAATTCTCTGCCTGGTTCTACCCGCTGCCCGGAACGCTACGCAGGGCAAAAGCGATTCTCGTCCTCCGTGCTTGCTTTTTCTCAGAAAGAGCCGTTGTGTGCTTTTTCGCCGAAAACGCGTTTTTGGCCGAAAACGTGTACGTTTACACTTCCCAGCCACAGGAAAGCTGCTAGCCGGGAATTCTCTGCCTGGTTCTACCCGCTGCCCGGAACGCTAGGCAGGGCAAAAGCGATTCTCGTCCTCCGTGCTTGCTTTTTCTCAGAAAGAGCCGTGGTGTGCGTTTTCGCCGGAAAATGCGTTTTCGGCCGAAAACGTGTACGTTTGCACTTCCCCGCCACAGGGAAGCTGCTAGCCGGGAATTCTCTGCCTGGTTCTACCCGCTGCCCGGAACGCTACGCAGGGCAAAAGCGATTCTCGTCCTCCGTGCTTGCTTTTTCTCAGAAAGAGCCGTGGTGTGCGTTTTCGCCGGAAAACGCGTTTTCGGCCGAAAACGTGTACGTTTGCACTTCCCCGCCACAGGGAAGCTGCTAGCCGGGAATTCTCTGCCTGGTTCTACCCGCTGCCCGGAACGCTACGCAGGGCAAAAGCGATTCTCGTCCTCCGTGCTTGCTTTTTCTCAGAAAGAGCCGTTGTGTGCTTTTTCGCCGAAAACGCGTTTTTGGCCGAAAACGTGTACGTTTGCACTTCCCAGCCACAGGAAAGCTGCTAGCCGGGAATTCTCTGCCTGGTTCTACCCGCTGCCCGGAACGCTACGCAGGGCAAAAGCGATTCTCGTCCTCCGTGCTTGCTTTTTCTCAGAAAGAGCCGTGGTGTGCGTTTTCGCCGGAAAACGCGTTTTCGGCCGAAAACGTGTACGTTTGCACTTCCCCGCCACAGGGAAGCTGCTAGCCGGGAATTCTCTGCCTGGTTCTACCCGCTGCCCGGAACGCTACGCAGGGCAAAAGCGATTCTCGTCCTCCGTGCTTGCTTTTTCTCAGAAAGAGCCGTGGTGTGCGTTTTCGCCGAAAACGCGTTTTTGGCAGAAAACGTGTACATTTGCACTTCCCAGCCACAGGGAAGCTGCTAGCCGGGAATTCTCTGCCTGGTTCTACCCGCTGCCCGGAACGCTACGCAGGGCAAAAGCGATTCTCGTCCTCCGTGCTTGCTTTTTCTCAGAAAGAGCCGTGGTGTGCGTTTTCCCCGGAAAACGCGTTTTCGGCCGAAAACGTGTACGTTTGCACTTCCCCGCCACAGGGAAGCTGCTAGCCGGGAATTCTCTGCCTGGTTCTACCCGCTGCCCGGAACGCTACGCAGGGCAAAAGCGATTCTCGTCCTCCGTGCTTGCTTTTTCTCAGAAAGAGCCGTGGTGTGCGTTTTCCTCGGAAAACGCGTTTTCGGCCGAAAACGTGTACGTTTGCACTTCCCGGCCACAGGGAAGCTGCTAGCCGGGAATTCTCTGCCTGGTTCTACCCGCTGCCCGGAACGCTACGCAGGGCGAAAGCGATTCTCGTCCTCCGTGCTTGCTTTTTCTCAGAAAGAGCCGTGGTGTGCGTTTTCGCCGGAAAACGCGTTTTCGGCCGAAAACGTGTACGTTTGCACTTCCCCGCCACAGGGAAGCTGCTAGCCGGGAATTCTCTGCCTGGTTCTACCCGCTGCCCGGAACGCTACGCAGGGCAAAAGCGATTCTCGTCCTCCGTGCTTGCTTTTTCTCAGAAAGAGCCGTGGTGTGCGTTTTCTCCGGAAAACGCGTTTTCGGCCGAAAACGTGTACGTTTGCACTTCCCGGCCACAGGGAAGCTGCTAGCCGGGAATTCTCTACCTGGTTCTACCCGCTGCCCGGAACGCTACGCAGGGCAAAAGCGATTCTCGTCCTCCGTGCTTGCTTTTTCTCAGAAAGAGCCGTGGTGTGCGTTTTCGCCGGAAAATGCGTTTTTGGCCGAAAACGTGTACGTTTGCACTTCCCCGCCACAGGGAAGCTGCTAGCCGGGAATTCTCTGCCTGGTTCTACCCGCTGCCCGGAACGCTACGCAGGGCAAAAGCGATTCTCGTCCTCCGTGCTTGCTTTTTCTCAGAAAGAGCCGTTGTGTGCTTTTTCGCCGAAAACGCGTTTTTGGCCGAAAACGTGTACGTTTACACTTCCCAGCCACAGGAAAGCTGCTAGCCGGGAATTCTCTGCCTGGTTCTACCCGCTGCCCGGAACGCTAGGCAGGGCAAAAGCGATTCTCGTCCTCCGTGCTTGCTTTTTCTCAGAAAGAGCCGTGGTGTGCGTTTTCGCCGGAAAACGCGTTTTCGGCCGAAAACGTGTACGTTTGCACTTCCCGGCCACAGGGAAGCTGCTAGCCGGGACTTCTCTGCCTGGTTCTACCCGCTGCCCGGAACGCTACGCAGGGCAAAAGCGATTCTCGTCCTCCGTGCTTGCTTTTTCTCAGAAAGAGCCGTGGTGTGCGTTTTCGCCGGAAAACGCGTTTTCGGCCGAAAACGTGTACGTTTGCATTTCCCCGCCACAGGGAAGCTGCTAGCCGGGAATTCTCTGCCTGGTTCTACCCGCTGCCCGGAACGCTACGCAGGGCAAAAGCGATTCTCGTCCTCCGTGCTTGCTTTTTCTCAGAAAGAGCCGTGGTGTGCGTTTTCGCCGGAAAACGCGTTTTCGGCCGAAAACGTGTACGTTTGCACTTCCCCGCCACAGGGAAGCTGCTAGCCGGGAATTCTCTGCCTGGTTCTACCCGCTGCCCGGAACGCTACGCAGGGCAAAAGCGATTCTCGTCCTCCGTGCTTGCTTTTTCTCAGAAAGAGCCGTGGTGTGCGTTTTCGCCGGAAAACGCGTTTTCGGCCGAAAACGTGTACGTTTGCACTTCCCCGCCACAGGGAAGCTGCTAGCCGGGAATTCTCTGCCTGGTTCTACCCGCTGCCCGGAACGCTACGCAGGGCAAAAGCGATTCTCGTCCTCCGTGCTTGCTTTTTCTCAGAAAGAGCCGTGGTGTGCGTTTTCGCCGGAAAACGCGTTTTCGGCCGAAAACGTGTACGTTTGCACTTCCCCGCCACAGGGAAGCTGCTAGCCGGGAATTCTCTGCCTGGTTCTACCCGCTGCCCGTTACGCTACGCAGGGCAAAAGCGATTCTCGTCCTCCGTGCTTGCTTTTTCTCAGAAAGAGCCGTGGTGTGCGTTTTCGCCGAAAACGCGTTTTTGGCAGAAAACGTGTACGTTTGCACTTCCCCGCCACAGGGAAGCTGCTAGCCGGGAATTCTCTGCCTGGTTCTACCCGCTTCCCGGAACGCTAGGCAGGGCAAAAGCGATTCTCGTCCTCCGTGCTTGCTTTTTCTCAGAAAGAGCCGTGGTGTGCGTTTTCCCCGGAAAACGCGTTTTCGGCCGAAAACGTGTACGTTTGCACTTCCCCGCCACAGGGAAGCTGCTAGCCGGGAATTCTCTGCCTGGTTCTACCCGCTGCCCGGAACGCTACGCAGGGCAAAAGCGATTCTCGTCCTCCGTGCTTGCTTTTTCTCAGAAAGAGCCGTGGTGTGCGTTTTCCCCGGAAAACGCGTTTTCGGCCGAAAACGTGTACGTTTGCACTTCCCGGCCACAGGGAAGCTGCTAGCCGGGAATTCTCTGCCTGGTTCTACCCGCTGCCCGGAACGCTACGCAGGGCAAAAGCGATTCTCGTCCTCCGTGCTTGCTTTTTCTCAGAAAGAGCCGTGGTGTGCGTTTTCGACGAAAACGCGTTTTCGGCCGAAAACGTGTACGTTTGCACTTCCCGGCCACAGGGAAGCTGCTAGCCGGGAATTCTCTGCCTGGTTCTACCCGCTGCCCGGAACGCTACGCAGGGCAAAAGCGATTCTCGTCCTCCGTGCTTGCTTTTTCTCAGAAAGAGCCGTTGTGTGCTTTTTCGCCGAAAACGCTTTTTTGGCCGAAAACGTGTACGTTTGCACTTCCCAGCCACAGGGAAGCTGCTAGCCGGGAATTCTCTGCCTGGTTCTACCCGCTGCCCGGAACGCTACGCAGGGCAAAAGCGATTCTCGTCCTCCGTGCTTGCTTTTTCTCAGAAAGAGCCGTGGTGTGCGTTTTCGCCGGAAAACGCGTTTTCGGCCGAAAACGTGTACGTTTGCACTTCCCGGCCACAGGGAAGCTGCTAGCCGGGAATTCTCTACCTGGTTCTACCCGCTGCCCTGAACGCTACGCAGGGCAAAAGCGATTCTCGTCCTCCGTGCTTGCTTTTTCTCAGAAAGAGCCGTGGTGTGCGTTTTCGCCGGAAAATGCGTTTTCGGCCGAAAACGTGTACGTTTGCACTTCCCAGCCACAGGGAAGCTGCTAGCCGGGAATTCTCTGCCTGGTTCTACCCGCTGCCCGGAACGCTACGCAGGGCAAAAGCGATTCTCGTCCTCCGTGCTTGCTTTTTCTCAGAAAGAGCCGTGGTGTGCGTTTTCGCCGAAAACGCGTTTTTTGGCCGAAAACGTGTACGTTTGCACTTCCCCGCCACAGGGAAGCTGCTAGCCGGGAATTCTCTGCCTGGTTCTACCCGCTGCCCGGAACGCTACGCAGGGCAAAAGCGATTCTCGTCCTCCGTGCTTGCTTTTTCTCAGAAAGAGCCGTGGTGTGCGTTTTCGCAGGAAAACGCGTTTTCGGCCGAAAACGTGTACGTTTGCACTTCCCCGCCACAGGGAAGGTGCTAGCCGTGAATTCTCTGCCTGGTTCTACCCGCTGCCCGGAACGCTACGCAGGGCAAAAGCGGTTCTCGTCCTCCGTGCTTGCTTTTTCTCAGAAAGAGCCGTGGTGTGCGTTTTCGCCGGAAAATGAGTTCTCGGCCGAAAACGTGTACGTTTGCACTTCCCCGCCACAGGGAAGCTGCTAGCCGGGAATTCTCTGCCTGGTTCTACCCGCTGCCCGGAACGCTACGCAGGGCAAAAGCGATTCTC
This sequence comes from Athene noctua, assembly GCF_965140245.1. NCBI lineage: Eukaryota > Metazoa > Chordata > Aves > Strigiformes > Strigidae > Athene > Athene noctua. The sequence continues at coordinate 243,708 of NW_027437590.1, forward strand.
GTCCTCCGTGCTTGCTTTTTCTCAGAAAGAGCCGTGGTGTGCGTTTTCGCCGGAAAATGCGTTTTCGGCCGAAAACGTGTACGTTTGCACTTCCCCGCCACAGGGAAGCTGCTAGCCGGGAATTCTCTGCCTGGTTCTACCCGCTGCCCGGAACGCTACGCAGGGCAAAAGCGATTCTCGTCCTCCGTGCTTGCTTTTTCTCAGAAAGAGCCGTGGTGTGCGTTTTCGCCGGAAAACGCGTTTTCGGCCGAAAACGTGTACGTTTGCACTTCCCAGCCACAGGGAAGCTGCTAGCCGGGAATTCTCTGCCTGGTTCTACCCGCTGCCCGGAACGCTACGCAGGGCAAAAGCGATTCTCGTCCTCCGTGCTTGCTTTTTCTCAGAAAGAGCCGTTGTGTGCTTTTTCGCCGAAAACGCGTTTTTGGCCGAAAACGTGTACGTTTGCACTTCCCAGCCACAGGAAAGCTGCTAGCCGGGAATTCTCTGCCTGGTTCTACCCGCTGCCCGGAACGCTAGGCAGGGCAAAAGCGATTCTCGTCCTCCGTGCTTGCTTTTTCTCAGAAAGAGCCGTGGTGTGCGTTTTCGCCGGAAAACGCGTTTTCGGCCGAAAACGTGTACGTTTGCACTTCCCCGCCACAGGGAAGCTGCTAGCCGGGAATTCTCTGCCTGGTTCTACCCGCTGCCCGGAACGCTACGCAGGGCAAAAGCGATTCTCGTCCTCCGTGCTTGCTTTTTCTCAGAAAGAGCCGTGGTGTGCGTTTTCGCCGGAAAACGCGTTTTCGGCCGAAAACGTGTACGTTTGCACTTCCCCGCCACAGGGAAGCTGCTAGCCGGGAATTCTCTGCCTGGTTCTACCCGCTGCCCGGAACGCTACGCAGGGCAAAAGCGATTCTCGTCCTCCGTGCTTGCTTTTTCTCAGAAAGAGCCGTGGTGTGCGTTTTCGCCGAAAACGCGTTTTTGGCAGAAAACGTGTACGTTTGCACTTCCCAGCCACAGGGAAGCTGCTAGCCGGGAATTCTCTGCCTGGTTCTACCCGCTGCCCGGAACGCTACGCAGGGCAAAAGCGATTCTCGTCCTCCGTGCTTGCTTTTTCTCAGAAAGAGCCGTTGTGTGCTTATTCGCCGAAAACGCATTTTTTGGCCGAAAACATGTACGTTTGCACTTCCCCGCCACAGGGAAGCTGCTAGCCGGGAATTCTCTGCCTGGTTCTACCCGCTGCCCGGAACGCTACGCAGGGCAAAAGCGATTCTCGTCCTCCGTGCTTGCTTTTTCTCAGAAAGAGCCGTGGTGTGCGTTTTCCTCGGAAAACGCGTTTTCGGCCGAAAACGTGTACGTTTCCACTTCCCGGCCACAGGGAAGCTGCTAGCCGGGAATTCTCTGCCTGGTTCTACCCGCTGCCCGGAACGCTACGCAGGGCAAAAGCGATTCTCGTCCTCCGTGCTTGCTTTTTCTCAGAAAGAGCCGTGGTGTGCGTTTTCGCCGGAAAACGCGTTTTCGGCCGAAAACGTGTACGTTTGCACTTCCCCGCCACAGGGAAGCTGCTAGCCGGGAATTCTCTGCCTGGTTCTACCCGCTGCCCGGAACGCTACGCAGGGCAAAAGCGATTCTCGTCCTCCGTGCTTGCTTTTTCTCAGAAAGAGCCGTGGTGTGCGTTTTCGCCGGAAAACGCGTTTTCGGCCGAAAACGTGTACGTTTGCACTTCCCGGCCACAGGGAAGCTGCTAGCCGGGAATTCTCTGCCTGGTTCTACCCGCTGCCCGGAACGCTACGCAGGGCAAAAGCGATTCTCGTCCTCCGTGCTTGCTTTTTCTCAGAAAGAGCCGTGGTGTGCGTTTTCGCCGGAAAACGCGTTTTCGGCCGAAAACGTGTACGTTTGCACTTCCCCGCCACAGGGAAGCTGCTAGCCGGGAATTCTCTGCCTGGTTCTACCCGCTGCCCGGAACGCTACGCAGGGCAAAAGCGATTCTCGTCCTCCGTGCTTGCTTTTTCTCAGAAAGAGCCGTGGTGTGCGTTTTCGCCGGAAAACGCGTTTTTGGCCGAAAACGTGTACGTTTGCACTTCCCGGCCACAGGGAAGCTGCTAGCCGGGAATTCTCTACCTGGTTCTACCCGCTGCCCGGAACGCTACGCAGGGCAAAAGCGATTCTCGTCCTCCGTGCTTGCTTTTTCTCAGAAAGAGCCGTGGTGTGCGTTTTCGCCGGAAAATGCGTTTTCGGCCGAAAACGTGTACGTTTGCACTTCCCAGCCACAGGGAAGCTGCTAGCCGGGAATTCTCTGCCTGGTTCTACCCGCTGCCCGGAACGCTACGCAGGGCAAAAGCGATTCTCGTCCTCCGTGCTTGCTTTTTCTCAGAAAGAGCCGTGGTGTGCGTTTTCACCGAAAATGCGTTTTTTGGCCGAAAACGTGTACGTTTGCACTTCCCCGCCACAGGGAAGCTGCTAGCCGGGAATTCTCTGCCTGGTTCTACCCGCTGCCCGGAACGCTACGCAGGGCAAAAGCGATTCTCGTCCTCCGTGCTTGCTTTTTCTCAGAAAGAGCCGTGGTGTGCGTTTTCGCTGGAAAACGCGTTTTCGGCCGAAAACGTGTACGTTTGCAATTCCCCGCCACAGGGAAGGTGCTAGCCGTGAATTCTCTGCCTGGTTCTACCCGCTGCCCGGAACGCTACGCAGGGCAAAAGCGATTCTCGTCCTCCGTGCTTGCTTTTTCTCAGAAAGAGCCGTGGTGTGCGTTTTCGCCGGAAAACGCGTTTTCGGCCGAAAACGTGTACGTTTGCACTTCCCGGCCACAGGGAAGCTGCTAGCCGGGAATTCTCTGCCTGGTTCTACCCGCTGCCCGGAACGCTACGCAGGGCAAAAGCGATTCTCGTCCTCCGTGCTTGCTTTTTCTCAGAAAGAGCCGTGGTGTGCGTTTTCGCCGAAAACGCGTTTTCGGCCGAAAACGTGTACCTTTGCACTTCCCGGCCACAGGGAAGCTGCTAGCCGGGAATTCTCTGCCTGGTTCTACCCGCTGCCCGGAACGCTACGCAGGGCAAAAGCGATTCTCGTCCTCCGTGCTTGCTTTTTCTCAGAAAGAGCCGTTGTGTGTTTTTTGGCGAAAAAGCGTTTTTGGCCGAAAACGTGTACGTTTCACTTCCCAGCCACAGGGAAGCTGCTAGCCGGGAATTCTCTGCCTGGTTCTACCCGCTGCCCGGAACGCTACGCAGGGCAAAAGCGATTCTTGTCCTCCGTGCTTGCTTTTTCTCAGAAAGAGCCGTGGTGTGCGTTTTCCCCGGAAAACGCGTTTTCGGCCGAAAACGTGTACGTTTGCACTTCCCCGCCACAGGGAAGCTGCTAGCCGGGAATTCTCTGCCTGGTTCTACCCGCTGCCCGGAACGCTAGTCAGGGCAAAAGCGATTCTCGTCCTCCGTGCTTGCTTTTTCTCAGAAAGAGCCTTGGTGTGCGTTTTGGCCGGAAAACGCGTTTTCGGCCGAAAACGTGTACGTTTGCACTTCCCCGCCACAGGGAAGCTGCTAGCCGGGAATTCTCTGCCTGGTTCTACCCGCTGCCCGGAACGCTACGCAGGGCAAAAGCGATTCTCGTCCTCCGTGCTTGCTTTTTCTCAGAAAGAGCCGTGGTGTGCGTTTTCGCCGGAAAACGCGTTTTCGGCTGAAAACGTGTACGTTTGCACTTCCCGGCCACAGGGAAGCTGCTAGCCGGGAATTCTCTGCCTGGTTCTACCCGCTGCCCGGAACGCTACGCAGGGCAAAAGCGATTCTCGTCCTCCGTGCTTGCTTTTTCTCAGAAAGAGCCGTTGTGTGCTTTTTCGACGAAAACGCGTTTTTGGACGAAAACGTGTACGTTTACACTTCCCAGCCACAGGGAAGCTGCTAGCCGGGAATTCTCTACCTGGTTCTACCCGCTGCCCGGAACGCTACGCAGGGCAAAAGCGGTTCTCGTCCTCCGTGCTTGCTTTTTCTCAGAAAGAGCCGTGGTGTGCGTTTTCGCCGGAAAATGAGTTCTCGGCCGAAAACGTGTACGTTTGCACTTCCCCGCCACAGGGAAGCTGCTAGCCGGGAATTCTCTGCCTGGTTCTACCCGCTGCCCGGAACGCTACGCAGGGCAAAAGCGATTCTCGTCCTCCGTGCTTGCTTTTTCTCAGAAAGAGCCGTTGTGTGCTTTTTCGCCGAAAACGCGTTTTTGGCCGAAAACGTGTACGTTTACACTTCCCAGCCACAGGAAAGCTGCTAGCCGGGAATTCTCTGCCTGGTTCTACCCGCTGCCCGGAACGCTAGGCAGGGCAAAAGCGATTCTCGTCCTCCGTGCTTGCTTTTTCTCAGAAAGAGCCGTGGTGTGCGTTTTCGCCGGAAAACGCGTTTTCGGCCGAAAACGTGTACGTTTGCACTTCCCCGCCACAGGGAAGCTGCTAGCCGGGAATTCTCTGCCTGGTTCTACCCGCTGCCCGGAACGCTACGCAGGGCAAAAGCGATTCTCGTCCTCCGTGCTTGCTTTTTCTCAGAAAGAGCCGTGGTGTGCGTTTTCGCCGGAAAACGCGTTTTCGGCCGAAAACGGGTACGTTTGCACTTCCCCGCCACAGGGAAGCTGCTAGCCGGGAATTCTCTGCCTGGTTCTACCCGCTGCCCGGAACGCTACGCAGGGCAAAAGCGATTCTCGTCCTCCGTGCTTGCTTTTTCTCAGAAAGAGCCGTGGTGTGCGTTTTCGCCGAAAACGCGTTTTCGGCCGAAAACGTGTACGTTTGCACTTCCCCGCCACAGGGAAGCTGCTAGCCGGGAATTCTCTGCCTGGTTCTACCCGCTGCCCGGAACGCTACGCAGGGCAAAAGCGATTCTCGTCCTCCGTGCTTGCTTTTTCTCAGAAAGAGCCGTTGTGTGCTTTTTCGCCGAAAACGCGTTTTTGGCCGAAAACGTGTACGTTTGCACTTCCCAGCCACAGGGAAGCTGCTAGCCGGGAATTCTCTGCCTGGTTCTACCCGCTGCCCGGAACGCTACGCAGGGCAAAAGCGATTCTCGTCCTCCGTGCTTGCTTTTTCTCAGAAAGAGCCGTGGTGTGCGTTTTCGCCGGAAAACGCGTTTTCGGCCGAAAACGTGTACGTTTGCACTTCCCCGCCACAGGGAAGCTGCTAGCCGGGAATTCTCTGCCTGGTTCTACCCGCTGCCCGGAACGCTACGCAGGGCAAAAGCGATTCTCGTCCTCCGTGCTTGGTTTTTCTCAGAAAGAGCCGTGGTGTGCTTTTTCGCCGGAAAACGCGTTTTCGGCCGAAAACGTGTACGTTTGCACTTCCCCGCCACAGGGAAGCTGCTAGCCGGGAATTCTCTGCCTGGTTCTACCCGCTGCCCGGAACGCTAGGCAGGGCAAAAGCGATTCTCGTCCTCCGTGCTTGCTTTTTCTCAGAAAGAGCCGTGGTGTGCGTTTTCGCCGGAAAACGCGTTTTCGGCCGAAAACGTGTACGTTTGCACTTCCCCGCCACAGGGAAGCTGCTAGCCGGGAATTCTCTGCCTGGTTCTACCCGCTGCCCGGAACGCTACGCAGGGCAAAAGCGATTCTCGTCCTCCGTGCTTGGTTTTTCTCAGAAAGAGCCGTGGTGTGCTTTTTCGCCGGAAAACGCGTTTTCGGCCGAAAACGTGTACGTTTGCACTTCCCCGCCACAGGGAAGCTGCTAGCCGGGAATTCTCTGCCTGGTTCTACCCGCTGCCCGGAACGCTAGGCAGGGCAAAAGCGATTCTCGTCCTCCGTGCTTGCTTTTTCTCAGAAAGAGCCGTGGTGTGCGTTTTCGCCGGAAAACGCGTTTTCGGCCGAAAACGTGTACGTTTGCACTTCCCCGCCACAGGGAAGCTGCTAGCCGGGAATTCTCTGCCTGGTTCTACCCGCTGCCCGGAACGCTAGGCAGGGCAAAAGCGATTCTCGTCCTCCGTGCTTGCTTTTTCTCAGAAAGAGCCGTTGTGTGCTTTTTCGCCGAAAACGCGTTTTCGGCCGAAAACGTGTACGTTTGCACTTCCCCGCCACAGGGAAGCTGCTAGCCGGGAATTCTCTGCCTGGTTCTACCCGCTGCCCGGAACGCTAGGCAGGGCAAAAGCGATTCTCGTCCTCCGTGCTTGCTTTTTCTCAGAAAGAGCCGTGGTGTGCGTTTTCGCCGGAAAACGCGTTTTCGGCCGAAAACGTGTACGTTTGCACTTCCCCGCCACAGGGAAGCTGCTAGCCGGGAATTCTCTGCCTGGTTCTACCCGCTGCCCGGAACGCTAGGCAGGGCAAAAGCGATTCTCGTCCTCCGTGCTTGCTTTTTCTCAGAAAGAGCCGTTGTGTGCTTTTTCGCCGAAAACGCGTTTTTGGCCGAAAACGTGTACGTTTGCACTTCCCCGCCACAGGGAAGCTGCTAGCCGGGAATTCTCTGCCTGGTTCTACCCGCTGCCCGGAACGCTAGGCAGGGCAAAAGCGATTCTCGTCCTCCGTGCTTGCTTTTTCTCAGAAAGAGCCGTGGTGTGCGTTTTCCCCGGAAAACGCGTTCTCGGCCGAAAACGTGTACGTTTGCACTTCCCCGCCACAGGGAAGCTGCTAGCCGGGAATTCTCTGCCTGGTTCTACCCGCTGCCCGGAACGCTACGCAGGGCAAAAGCGATTCTCGTCCTCCGTGCTTGCTTTTTCTCAGAAAGAGCCGTTGTGTGCTTTTTCGCCGAAAACGCGTTTTTGGCCGAAAACGTGTACGTTTACACTTCCCAGCCACAGGAAAGCTGCTAGCCGGGAATTCTCTGCCTGGTTCTACCCGCTGCCCGGAACGCTACGCAGGGCAAAAGCGATTCTCGTCCTCCGTGCTTGCTTTTTCTCAGAAAGAGCCGTGGTGTGCGTTTTCGCCGGAAAACGCGTTTTCGGCCGAAAACGTGTACGTTTGCACTTCCCCGCCACAGGGAAGCTGCTAGCCGGGAATTCTCTGCCTGGTTCTACCCGCTACCCGGAACGCTACGCAGGGCAAAAGCGATTCTCGTCCTCCGTGCTTGCTTTTTCTCAGAAAGAGCCGTGGTGTGCGTTTTCGCCGGAAAACGCGTTTTCGGCCGAAAACGTGTACGTTTGCACTTCCCCGCCACAGGGAAGCTGCTAGCCGGGAATTCTCTGCCTGGTTCTACCCGCTGCCCGGAACGCTACGCAGGGCAAAAGCGGTTCTCGTCCTCCGTGCTTGCTTTTTCTCAGAAAGAGCCGTGGTGTGCGTTTTCGCCGGAAAATGCGTTTTCGGCCGAAAACGTGTACGTTTGCACTTCCCCGCCACAGGGAAGCTGCTAGCCGGGAATTCTCTGCCTGGTTCTACCCGCTGCCCGGAACGCTACGCAGGGCAAAAGCGATTCTCGTCCTCCGTGCTTGCTTTTTCTCAGAAAGAGCCGTGGTGTGCGTTTTCGCCGGAAAACGCGTTTTCGGCCGAAAACGTGTACGTTTGCACTTCCCCACCACAGGGAAGCTGCTAGCCGTGAGTTCTCTGCCTGGTTCTACCCGCTGCCTGGAACGCTACGCAGGGCAAAAGCGATTCTCGTCCTCCGTGCTTGCTTTTTCTCAGAAAGAGCCGTGGTGTGCGTTTTCGCTGAAAACGCGTTTTTGGCAGAAAACGTGTTCGTTTGCACTTCCCAGCCACAGGGAAGCTGCTAGCCGGGAATTCTCTGCCTGGTTCTACCCGCTGCCCGGAACGCTACGCAGGGCGAAAGCGATTCTCGTCCTCCGTGCTTGCTTTTTCTCAGAAAGAGCCGTTGTGTGCTTTTTCGCCGAAAACGCGTTTTTGGCCGAAAACGTGTACGTTTGCACTTCCCAGCCACAGGAAAGCTGCTATCCGGGAATTCTCTGCCTGGTTCTACCCGCTGCCCGGAACGCTAGGCAGGGCAAAAGCGATTCTCGTCCTCCGTGCTTGCTTTTTCTCAGAAAGAGCCGTGGTGTGCGTTTTCCCCGGAAAACGCGTTTTCGGCCGAAAACGTGTACGTTTGCACTTCCCCGCCACAGGGAAGCTGCTAGCCGGGAATTCTCTGCCTGGTTCTACCCGCTGCCCGGAACGCTACGCAGGGCAAAAGCGATTCTCGTCCTCCGTGCTTGCTTTTTCTCAGAAAGAGCCGTGGTGTGCGTTTTCGCCGAAAACGCGTTTTCGGCCGAAAACGTGTACGTTTGCACTTCCCGGCCACAGGGAAGCTGCTAGCCGGGAATTCTCTGCCTGGTTCTACCCGCTGCCCGGAACGCTACGCAGGGCAAAAGCGATTCTCGTCCTCCGTGCTTGCTTTTTCTCAGAAAGAGCCGTGGTGTGCGTTTTCGCCGGAAAATGCGTTTTCGGCCGAAAACGTGTACGTTTGCACTTCCCCGCCACAGGGAAGCTGCTAGCCGGGAATTCTCTGCCTGGTTCTACCCGCTGCCCGGAACGCTACGCAGGGCAAAAGCGATTCTCGTCCTCCGTGCTTGCTTTTTCTCAGAAAGAGCCGTGGTGTGCGTTTTCGCCGGAAAACGCGTTTTCGGCCGAAAACGTGTACGTTTGCACTTCCCCGCCACAGGGAAGCTGCTAGCCGGGAATTCTCTGCCTGGTTCTACCCGCTGCCCGGAACGCTACGCAGGGCAAAAGCGATTCTCGTCCTCCGTGCTTGCTTTTTCTCAGAAAGAGCCGTGGTGTGCGTTTTCGCCGAAAACGAGTTTTTTGGCCGAAAACGTGTACGTTTGCACTTCCCAGCCACAGGGAAGCTGCTAGCCGGGAATTCTCTGCCTGGTTCTACCCGCTGCCCGGAACGCTAGGCAGGGCAAAAGCGATTCTCGTCCTCCGTGCTTGCTTTTTCTCAGAAAGAGCCGTGGTGTGCGTTTTCGCCGGAAAACGCGTTTTCGGCCGAAAACGTGTACGTTTGCACTTCCCCGCCACAGGGAAGCTGCTAGCCGGGAATTCTCTGCCTGGTTCTACCCGCTGCCCGTTACGCTACGCAGGGCAAAAGCGATTCTCGTCCTCCGTGCTTGCTTTTTCTCAGAAAGAGCCGTGGTGTGCGTTTTCACCGAAAAGGCGTTTTTGGCAGAAAACGTGTACGTTTGCACTTCCCCGCCACAGGGAAGCTGCTAGCCGGGAATTCTCTGCCTGGTTCTACCCGCTGCCCGGAAAGCTACGCAGGGCAAAAGCGATTCTCGTCCTCCGTGCTTGCTTTTTCTCAGAAAGAGCCGTGGTGTGCGTTTTCGCCGGAAAACGCGTTTTCGGCCGAAAACGTGTACGTTTGCACTTCCCCGCCACAGGGAAGCTGCTAGCCGGGAATTCTCTGCCTGGTTCTACCCGCTGCCCGGAACGCTACGCAGGGCAAAAGCGATTCTCGTCCTCCGTGCTTGCTTTTTCTCAGAAAGCGCCGTGGTGTGCGTTTTCGCCGAAAACGCGTTTTTGGCAGAAAACGTGTACGTTTGCACTTCCCAGCCACAGGGAAGCTGCTAGCCGGGAATTCTCTGCCTGGTTCTACCCGCTGCCCGGAACGCTACGCAGGGCAAAAGCGATTCTCGTCCTCCGTGCTTGCTTTTTCTCAGAAAGAGCCGTGGTGTGCGTTTTCGCCGGAAAATGCGTTTTCGGCCGAAAACGTGTACGTTTGCAATTCCCCACCACAGGGAAGCTGCTAGCCGGGAATTCTCTGCCTGGTTCTACCCGCTGCCCGGAACGCTACGCAGGGCAAAAGCGATTCTCGTCCTCCGTGCTTGCTTTTTCTCAGAAAGAGCCGTGGTGTGCGTTTTCGCCGAAAACGCGTTTTTTGGCCGAAAACGTGTACGTTTGCACTTCCCAGCCACAGGGAAGCTGCTAGCCGGGAATTCTCTGCCTGGTTCTACCCGCTGCCCGGAACGCTAGGCAGGGCAAAAGCGATTCTCGTCCTCCGTGCTTGCTTTTTCTCAGAAAGAGCCGTGGTGTGCGTTTTCCCCGGAAAACGCGTTTTCGGCCGAAAACGTGTACGTTTGCACTTCCCCGCCACAGGGAAGCTGCTAGCCGGGAATTCTCTGCCTGGTTCTACCCGCTGCCCGGAACGCTACGCAGGGCAAAAGCGGTTCTCGTCCTCCGTGCTTGCTTTTTCTCAGAAAGAGCCGTGGTGTGCGTTTTCGCCGGAAAATGCGTTTTCGGCCGAAAACGTGTACGTTTGCACTTCCCCGCCACAGGGAAGCTGCTAGCCGGGAATTCTCTGCCTGGTTCTACCCGCTGCCCGGAACGCTACGCAGGGCAAAAGCGATTCTCGTCCTCCGTGCTTGCTTTTTCTCAGAAAGAGCCGTGGTGTGCGTTTTCGCCGGAAAACGCGTTTTCGGCCGAAAACGTGTACGTTTGCACTTCCCCACCACAGGGAAGCTGCTAGCCGTGAGTTCTCTGCCTGGTTCTACCCGCTGCCCGGAACGCTACGCAGGGCAAAAGCGATTCTCGTCCTCCGTGCTTGCTTTTTCTCAGAAAGAGCCGTGGTGTGCGTTTTCGCTGAAAACGCGTTTTTGGCAGAAAACGTGTTCGTTTGCACTTCCCAGCCACAGGGAAGCTGCTAGCCGGGAATTCTCTGCCTGGTTCTACCCGCTGCCCGGAACGCTACGCAGGGCGAAAGCGATTCTCGTCCTCCGTGCTTGCTTTTTCTCAGAAAGAGCCGTTGTGTGCTTTTTCGCCGAAAACGCGTTTTTGGCCGAAAACGTGTACGTTTGCACTTCCCAGCCACAGGAAAGCTGCTATCCGGGAATTCTCTGCCTGGTTCTACCCGCTGCCCGGAACGCTAGGCAGGGCAAAAGCGATTCTCGTCCTCCGTGCTTGCTTTTTCTCAGAAAGAGCCGTGGTGTGCGTTTTCGCCGGAAAACGCGTTTTCGGCCGAAAACGTGTACGTTTGCACTTCCCCGCCACAGGGAAGCTGCTAGCCGGGAATTCTCTGCCTGGTTCTACCCGGTGCCCGGAACGCTAGGCAGGGCAAAAGCGATTCTCGTCCTCCGTGCTTGCTTTTTCTCAGAAAGAGCCGTGGTGTGCGTTTTCGCCGAAAACGCGTTTTCGGCCGAAAACGTGTACGTTTGCACTTCCCCGCCACAGGGAAGCTGCTAGCCGGGAATTCTCTGCCTGGTTCTACCCGCTGCCCGGAACGCTACGCAGGGCAAAAGCGATTCTCGTCCTCCGTGCTTGCTTTTTCTCAGAAAGAGCCGTGGTGTGCGTTTTCGCCGGAAAATGCGTTTTCGGCCGAAAACGTGTACGTTTGCACTTCCCGGCCACAGGGAAGCTGCTAGCCGGGAATTCTCTGCCTGGTTCTACCCGCTGCCCGGAACGCTACGCAGGGCAAAAGCGATTCTCTTCCTCCGTGCTTGCTTTTTCTCAGAAAGAGCCGTGGTGTGCGTTTTCGCCGGAAAACGCGTTTTCGGCCGAAAACGTGTACGTTTGCACTTCCCCGCCACAGGGAAGCTGCTAGCCGGGAATTCTCTGCCTGGTTCTACCCGCTGCCCGGAACGCTACGCAGGGCAAAAGCGATTCTCGTCCTCCGTGCTTGCTTTTTCTCAGAAAGAGCCGTTGTGTGCTTTTTCGCCGAAAACGCGTTTTTGGCCGAAAACGTGTACGTTTGCACTTCCCAGCCACAGGAAAGCTGCTAGCCGGGAATTCTCTGCCTGGTTCTACCCGCTGCCCGGAACGCTAGGCAGGGCAAAAGCGATTCTCGTCCTCCGTGCTTGCTTTTTCTCAGAAAGAGCCGTGGTGTGCGTTTTCCCCGGAAAACGCGTTTTCGGCCGAAAACGTGTACGTTTGCACTTCCCCGCCACAGGGAAGCTGCTAGCCGGGAATTCTCTGCCTGGTTCTACCCGCTGCCCGGAACGCTACGCAGGGCAAAAGCGATTCTCGTCCTCCGTGCTTGCTTTTTCTCAGAAAGAGCCGTGGTGTGCGTTTTCGCCGGAAAACGCGTTTTCGGCCGAAAACGTGTACGTTTGCACTTCCCCGCCACAGGGAAGCTGCTAGCCGGGAATTCTCTGCCTGGTTCTACCCGCTGCCCGGAACGCTACGCAGGGCAAAAGCGATTCTCGTCCTCCGTGCTTGCTTTTTCTCAGAAAGAGCCGTGGTGTGCGTTTTCGCCGAAAACGCGTTTTTGGCAGAAAACGTGTACATTTGCACTTCCCAGCCACAGGGAAGCTGCTAGCCGGGAATTCTCTGCCTGGTTCTACCCGCTGCCCGGAACGCTACGCAGGGCAAAAGCGATTCTCGTCCTCCGTGCTTGCTTTTTCTCAGAAAGAGCCGTGGTGTGCGTTTTCCCCGGAAAACGCGTTTTCGGCCGAAAACGTGTACGTTTGCACTTCCCCGCCACAGGGAAGCTGCTAGCCGGGAATTCTCTGCCTGGTTCTACCCGCTGCCCGGAACGCTACGCAGGGCAAAAGCGGTTCTCGTCCTCCGTGCTTGCTTTTTCTCAGAAAGAGCCGTGGTGTGCGTTTTCGCCGGAAAATGCGTTTTCGGCCGAAAACGTGTACGTTTGCACTTCCCCGCCACAGGGAAGCTGCTAGCCGGGAATTCTCTGCCTGGTTCTACCCGCTGCCCGGAACGCTACGCAGGGCAAAAGCGATTCTCGTCCTCCGTGCTTGCTTTTTCTCAGAAAGAGCCGTGGTGTGCGTTTTCGCCGGAAAACGCGTTTTCGGCCGAAAACGTGTACGTTTGCACTTCCCCACCACAGGGAAGCTGCTAGCCGTGAGTTCTCTGCCTGGTTCTACCCGCTGCCCGGAACGCTACGCAGGGCAAAAGCGATTCTCGTCCTCCGTGCTTGCTTTTTCTCAGAAAGAGCCGTGGTGTGCGTTTTCGCTGAAAACGCGTTTTTGGCAGAAAACGTGTTCGTTTGCACTTCCCAGCCACAGGGAAGCTGCTAGCCGGGAATTCTCTGCCTGGTTCTACCCGCTGCCCGGAACGCTACGCAGGGCGAAAGCGATTCTCGTCCTCCGTGCTTGCTTTTTCTCAGAAAGAGCCGTTGTGTGCTTTTTCGCCGAAAACGCGTTTTTGGCCGAAAACGTGTACGTTTGCACTTCCCAGCCACAGGAAAGCTGCTATCCGGGAATTCTCTGCCTGGTTCTACCCGCTGCCCGGAACGCTAGGCAGGGCAAAAGCGATTCTCGTCCTCCGTGCTTGCTTTTTCTCAGAAAGAGCCGTGGTGTGCGTTTTCGCCGGAAAACGCGTTTTCGGCCGAAAACGTGTACGTTTGCACTTCCCCGCCACAGGGAAGCTGCTAGCCGGGAATTCTCTGCCTGGTTCTACCCGGTGCCCGGAACGCTAGGCAGGGCAAAAGCGATTCTCGTCCTCCGTGCTTGCTTTTTCTCAGAAAGAGCCGTGGTGTGCGTTTTCGCCGAAAACGCGTTTTCGGCCGAAAACGTGTACGTTTGCACTTCCCGGCCACAGGGAAGCTGCTAGCCGGGAATTCTCTGCCTGGTTCTACCCGCTGCCCGGAACGCTACGCAGGGCAAAAGCGATTCTCGTCCTCCGTGCTTGCTTTTTCTCAGAAAGAGCCGTGGTGTGCGTTTTCGCCGGAAAATGCGTTTTCGGCCGAAAACGTGTACGTTTGCACTTCCCGGCCACAGGGAAGCTGCTAGCCGGGAATTCTCTGCCTGGTTCTACCCGCTGCCCGGAACGCTACGCAGGGCAAAAGCGATTCTCTTCCTCCGTGCTTGCTTTTTCTCAGAAAGAGCCGTGGTGTGCGTTTTCGCCGGAAAACGCGTTTTCGGCCGAAAACGTGTACGTTTGCACTTCCCCGCCACAGGGAAGCTGCTAGCCGGGAATTCTCTGCCTGGTTCTACCCGCTGCCCGGAACGCTACGCAGGGCAAAAGCGATTCTCGTCCTCCGTGCTTGCTTTTTCTCAGAAAGAGCCGTTGTGTGCTTTTTCGCCGAAAACGCGTTTTTGGCCGAAAACGTGTACGTTTGCACTTCCCAGCCACAGGAAAGCTGCTAGCCGGGAATTCTCTGCCTGGTTCTACCCGCTGCCCGGAACGCTAGGCAGGGCAAAAGCGATTCTCGTCCTCCGTGCTTGCTTTTTCTCAGAAAGAGCCGTGGTGTGCGTTTTCCCCGGAAAACGCGTTTTCGGCCGAAAACGTGTACGTTTGCACTTCCCCGCCACAGGGAAGCTGCTAGCCGGGAATTCTCTGCCTGGTTCTACCCGCTGCCCGGAACGCTACGCAGGGCAAAAGCGATTCTCGTCCTCCGTGCTTGCTTTTTCTCAGAAAGAGCCGTGGTGTGCGTTTTCGCCGGAAAACGCGTTTTCGGCCGAAAACGTGTACGTTTGCACTTCCCCGCCACAGGGAAGCTGCTAGCCGGGAATTCTCTGCCTGGTTCTACCCGCTGCCCGGAACGCTACGCAGGGCAAAAGCGATTCTCGTCCTCCGTGCTTGCTTTTTCTCAGAAAGAGCCGTGGTGTGCGTTTTCGCCGAAAACGCGTTTTTGGCAGAAAACGTGTACATTTGCACTTCCCAGCCACAGGGAAGCTGCTAGCCGGGAATTCTCTGCCTGGTTCTACCCGCTGCCCGGAACGCTACGCAGGGCAAAAGCGATTCTCGTCCTCCGTGCTTGCTTTTTCTCAGAAAGAGCCGTGGTGTGCGTTTTCGCCGGAAAACGCGTTTTCGGCCGAAAACGTGTACGTTTGCACTTCCCCGCCACAGGGAAGCTGCTAGCCGGGAATTCTCTGCCTGGTTCTACCCGCTGCCCGGAACGCTACGCAGGGCAAAAGCGATTCTCGTCCTCCGTGCTTGCTTTTTCTCAGAAAGAGCCGTGGTGTGCGTTTTCCTCGGAAAACGCGTTTTCGGCCGAAAACGTGTACGTTTGCACTTCCCGGCCACAGGGAAGCTGCTAGCCGGGAATTCTCTGCCTGGTTCTACCCGCTGCCCGGAACGCTACGCAGGGCGAAAGCGATTCTCGTCCTCCGTGCTTGCTTTTTCTCAGAAAGAGCCGTGGTGTGCGTTTTCGCCGGAAAACGCGTTTTCGGCCGAAAACGTGTACGTTTGCACTTCCCCGCCACAGGGAAGCTGCTAGCCGGGAATTCTCTGCCTGGTTCTACCCGCTGCCCGGAACGCTACGCAGGGCAAAAGCGATTCTCGTCCTCCGTGCTTGCTTTTTCTCAGAAAGAGCCGTGGTGTGCGTTTTCTCCGGAAAACGCGTTTTCGGCCGAAAACGTGTACGTTTGCACTTCCCGGCCACAGGGAAGCTGCTAGCCGGGAATTCTCTACCTGGTTCTACCCGCTGCCCGGAACGCTACGCAGGGCAAAAGCGATTCTCGTCCTCCGTGCTTGCTTTTTCTCAGAAAGAGCCGTGGTGTGCGTTTTCGCCGGAAAATGCGTTTTTGGCCGAAAACGTGTACGTTTGCACTTCCCAGCCATACGGAAGCTGCTAGCCGGGAATTCTCTGCCTGGTTCTACCCGCTGCCCGGAACGCTACTCAGGGCAAAAGCGATTCTCGTCCTCCGTGCTTGCTTTTTCTCAGAAAGAGCCGTGGTGTGCGTTTTCGCCGAAAACGCGTTTTTTGGCCGAAAACGTGTACGTTTGCACTTCCCAGCCACAGGGAAGCTGCTAGCCGGGAATTCTCTGCCTGGTTCTACCCGCTGCCCGGAACGCTACGCAGGGCAAAAGCGATTCTCGTCCTCCGTGCTTGCTTTTTCTCAGAAAGAGCCGTGGTGTGCGTTTTCGCCGGAAAACGCGTTTTCGGCCGAAAACGTGTACGTTTGCACTTCCCCGCCACAGGGAAGCTGCTAGCCGGGAATTCTCTGCCTGGTTCTACCCGCTGCCCGGAACGCTACGCAGGGCAAAAGCGATTCTCGTCCTCCGTGCTTGCTTTTTCTCAGAAAGAGCCGTTGTGTGCTTTTTCGCCGAAAACGCGTTTTTGGCCGAAAACGTGTACGTTTACACTTCCCAGCCACAGGAAAGCTGCTAGCCGGGAATTCTCTGCCTGGTTCTACCCGCTGCCCGGAACGCTACGCAGGGCAAAAGCGATTCTCGTCCTCCGTGCTTGCTTTTTCTCAGAAAGAGCCGTGGTGTGCGTTTTCGCCGGAAAATGCGTTTTCGGCCGAAAACGTGTACGTTTGCACTTCCCCGCCACAGGGAAGCTGCTAGCCGGGAATTCTCTGCCTGGTTCTACCCGCTGCCCGGAACGCTACGCAGGGCAAAAGCGATTCTCGTCCTCCGTGCTTGCTTTTTCTCAGAAAGAGCCGTTGTGTGCTTTTTCGCCGAAAACGCGTTTTTGGCCGAAAACGTGTACGTTTGCACTTCCCAGCCACAGGAAAGCTGCTAGCCGGGAATTCTCTGCCTGGTTCTACCCGCTGCCCGGAACGCTAGGCAGGGCAAAAGCGATTCTCGTCCTCCGTGCTTGCTTTTTCTCAGAAAGAGCCGTGGTGTGCGTTTTCGCCGGAAAACGCGTTTTCGGCCGAAAACGTGTACGTTTGCACTTCCCGGCCACAGGGAAGCTGCTAGCCGGGAATTCTCTGCCTGGTTCTACCCGCTGCCCGGAACGCTACGCAGGGCAAAAGCGATTCTCGTCCTCCGTGCTTGCTTTTTCTCAGAAAGAGCCGTGGTGTGCGTTTTCGCCGGAAAACGCGTTTTCGGCCGAAAACGTGTACGTTTGCACTTCCCCGCCACAGGGAAGCTGCTAGCCGGGAATTCTCTGCCTGGTTCTACCCGCTGCCCGGAACGCTACGCAGGGCAAAAGCGATTCTCGTCCTCCGTGCTTGCTTTTTCTCAGAAAGAGCCGTGGTGTGCGTTTTCGCCGAAAACGCGTTTTTGGCAGAAAACGTGTACATTTGCACTTCCCAGCCACAGGGAAGCTGCTAGCCGGGAATTCTCTGCCTGGTTCTACCCGCTGCCCGGAACGCTACGCAGGGCAAAAGCGATTCTCGTCCTCCGTGCTTGCTTTTTCTCAGAAAGAGCCGTGGTGTGCGTTTTCGCCGGAAAACGCGTTTTCGGCCGAAAACGTGTACGTTTGCACTTCCCGGCCACAGGGAAGCTGCTAGCCGGGAATTCTCTGCCTGGTTCTACCCGCTGCCCGGAACGCTACGCAGGGCGAAAGCGATTCTCGTCCTCCGTGCTTGCTTTTTCTCAGAAAGAGCCGTGGTGTGCGTTTTCGCCGGAAAACGCGTTTTCGGCCGAAAACGTGTACGTTTGCACTTCCCCGCCACAGGGAAGCTGCTAGCCGGGAATTCTCTGCCTGGTTCTACCCGCTGCCCGGAACGCTACGCAGGGCAAAAGCGATTCTCGTCCTCTGTGCTTGCTTTTTCTCAGAAAGAGCCGTGGTGTGCGTTTTCTCCCTAAAACGCGTTTTCGGCCGAAAACGTGTACGTTTGCACTTCCCGGCCACAGGGAAGCTGCTAGCCGGGAATTCTCTACCTGGTTCTACCCGCTGCCCGGAACGCTACGCAGGGCAAAAGCGATTCTCGTCCTCCGTGCTTGCTTTTTCTCAGAAAGAGCCGTGGTGTGCGTTTTCGCCGGAAAATGCGTTTTTGGCCGAAAACGTGTACGTTTGCACTTCCCAGCCACAGGGAAGCTGCTAGCCGGGAATTCTCTGCCTGGTTCTACCCGCTGCCCGGAACGCTACGCAGGGCAAAAGCGATTCTCGTCCTCCGTGCTTGCTTTTTCTCAGAAAGAGCCGTGGTGTGCGTTTTCGCCGAAAACGCGTTTTTTGGCCGAAAACGTGTACGTTTGCACTTCCCAGCCACAGGGAAGCTGCTAGCCGGGAATTCTCTGCCTGGTTCTACCCGCTGCCCGGAACGCTACGCAGGGCAAAAGCGATTCTCGTCCTCCGTGCTTGCTTTTTCTCAGAAAGAGCCGTGGTGTGCGTTTTCGCCGGAAAACGCGTTTTCGGCCGAAAACGTGTACGTTTGCACTTCCCCGCCACAGGGAAGCTGCTAGCCGGGAATTCTCTGCCTGGTTCTACCCGCTGCCCGGAACGCTACGCAGGGCAAAAGCGATTCTCGTCCTCCGTGCTTGCTTTTTCTCAGAAAGAGCCGTTGTGTGCTTTTTCGCCGAAAACGCGTTTTTGGCCGAAAACGTGTACGTTTACACTTCCCAGCCACAGGAAAGCTGCTAGCCGGGAATTCTCTGCCTGGTTCTACCCGCTGCCCGGAACGCTAGGCAGGGCAAAAGCGATTCTCGTCCTCCGTGCTTGCTTTTTCTCAGAAAGAGCCGTGGTGTGCGTTTTCGCCGGAAAACGCGTTTTCGGCCGAAAACGTGTACGTTTGCACTTCCCGGCCACAGGGAAGCTGCTAGCCGGGACTTCTCTGCCTGGTTCTACCCGCTGCCCGGAACGCTACGCAGGGCAAAAGCGATTCTCGTCCTCCGTGCTTGCTTTTTCTCAGAAAGAGCCGTGGTGTGCGTTTTCGCCGGAAAACGCGTTTTCGGCCGAAAACGTGTACGTTTGCATTTCCCCGCCACAGGGAAGCTGCTAGCCGGGAATTCTCTGCCTGGTTCTACCCGCTGCCCGGAACGCTACGCAGGGCAAAAGCGATTCTCGTCCTCCGTGCTTGCTTTTTCTCAGAAAGAGCCGTGGTGTGCGTTTTCGCCGGAAAACGCGTTTTCGGCCGAAAACGTGTACGTTTGCACTTCCCCGCCACAGGGAAGCTGCTAGCCGGGAATTCTCTGCCTGGTTCTACCCGCTGCCCGGAACGCTACGCAGGGCAAAAGCGATTCTCGTCCTCCGTGCTTGCTTTTTCTCAGAAAGAGCCGTGGTGTGCGTTTTCGCCGGAAAACGCGTTTTCGGCCGAAAACGTGTACGTTTGCACTTCCCCGCCACAGGGAAGCTGCTAGCCGGGAATTCTCTGCCTGGTTCTACCCGCTGCCCGGAACGCTACGCAGGGCAAAAGCGATTCTCGTCCTCCGTGCTTGCTTTTTCTCAGAAAGAGCCGTGGTGTGCGTTTTCGCCGGAAAACGCGTTTTCGGCCGAAAACGTGTACGTTTGCACTTCCCCGCCACAGGGAAGCTGCTAGCCGGGAATTCTCTGCCTGGTTCTACCCGCTGCCCGTTACGCTACGCAGGGCAAAAGCGATTCTCGTCCTCCGTGCTTGCTTTTTCTCAGAAAGAGCCGTGGTGTGCGTTTTCGCCGAAAACGCGTTTTTGGCAGAAAACGTGTACGTTTGCACTTCCCCGCCACAGGGAAGCTGCTAGCCGGGAATTCTCTGCCTGGTTCTACCCGCTGCCCGGAACGCTAGGCAGGGCAAAAGCGATTCTCGTCCTCCGTGCTTGCTTTTTCTCAGAAAGAGCCGTGGTGTGCGTTTTCCCCGGAAAACGCGTTTTCGGCCGAAAACGTGTACGTTTGCACTTCCCCGCCACAGGGAAGCTGCTAGCCGGGAATTCTCTGCCTGGTTCTACCCGCTGCCCGGAACGCTACGCAGGGCAAAAGCGATTCTCGTCCTCCGTGCTTGCTTTTTCTCAGAAAGAGCCGTGGTGTGCGTTTTCCCCGGAAAACGCGTTTTCGGCCGAAAACGTGTACGTTTGCACTTCCCGGCCACAGGGAAGCTGCTAGCCGGGAATTCTCTGCCTGGTTCTACCCGCTGCCCGGAACGCTACGCAGGGCAAAAGCGATTCTCGTCCTCCGTGCTTGCTTTTTCTCAGAAAGAGCCGTGGTGTGCGTTTTCGACGAAAACGCGTTTTCGGCCGAAAACGTGTACGTTTGCACTTCCCGGCCACAGGGAAGCTGCTAGCCGGGAATTCTCTGCCTGGTTCTACCCGCTGCCCGGAACGCTACGCAGGGCAAAAGCGATTCTCGTCCTCCGTGCTTGCTTTTTCTCAGAAAGAGCCGTTGTGTGCTTTTTCGCCGAAAACGCTTTTTTGGCCGAAAACGTGTACGTTTGCACTTCCCAGCCACAGGGAAGCTGCTAGCCGGGAATTCTCTGCCTGGTTCTACCCGCTGCCCGGAACGCTACGCAGGGCAAAAGCGATTCTCGTCCTCCGTGCTTGCTTTTTCTCAGAAAGAGCCGTGGTGTGCGTTTTCGCCGGAAAACGCGTTTTCGGCCGAAAACGTGTACGTTTGCACTTCCCGGCCACAGGGAAGCTGCTAGCCGGGAATTCTCTACCTGGTTCTACCCGCTGCCCTGAACGCTACGCAGGGCAAAAGCGATTCTCGTCCTCCGTGCTTGCTTTTTCTCAGAAAGAGCCGTGGTGTGCGTTTTCGCCGGAAAATGCGTTTTCGGCCGAAAACGTGTACGTTTGCACTTCCCAGCCACAGGGAAGCTGCTAGCCGGGAATTCTCTGCCTGGTTCTACCCGCTGCCCGGAACGCTACGCAGGGCAAAAGCGATTCTCGTCCTCCGTGCTTGCTTTTTCTCAGAAAGAGCCGTGGTGTGCGTTTTCGCCGAAAACGCGTTTTTTGGCCGAAAACGTGTACGTTTGCACTTCCCCGCCACAGGGAAGCTGCTAGCCGGGAATTCTCTGCCTGGTTCTACCCGCTGCCCGGAACGCTACGCAGGGCAAAAGCGATTCTCGTCCTCCGTGCTTGCTTTTTCTCAGAAAGAGCCGTGGTGTGCGTTTTCGCCGAAAACGCATTTTTTGGCCGAAAACATGTACGTTTGCACTTCCCCGCCACAGGGAAGCTGCTAGCCGGGAATTCTCTGCCTGGTTCTACCCGCTGCCCGGAACGCTACGCAGGGCAAAAGCGATTCTCGTCCTCCGTGCTTGCTTTTTCTCAGAAAGAGCCGTGGTGTGCGTTTTCCTCGGAAAACGCGTTTTCGGCCGAAAACGTGTACGTTTCCACTTCCCGGCCACAGGGAAGCTGCTAGCCGGGAATTCTCTGCCTGGTTCTACCCGCTGCCCGGAACGCTACGCAGGGCAAAAGCGATTCTCGTCCTCCGTGCTTGCTTTTTCTCAGAAAGAGCCGTGGTGTGCGTTTTCGCCGGAAAACGCGTTTTCGGCCGAAAACGTGTACGTTTGCACTTCCCCGCCACAGGGAAGCTGCTAGCCGGGAATTCTCTGCCTGGTTCTACCCGCTGCCCGGAACGCTACGCAGGGCAAAAGCGATTCTCGTCCTCCGTGCTTGCTTTTTCTCAGAAAGAGCCGTGGTGTGCGTTTTCGCCGGAAAACGCGTTTTCGGCCGAAAACGTGTACGTTTGCACTTCCCGGCCACAGGGAAGCTGCTAGCCGGGAATTCTCTGCCTGGTTCTACCCGCTGCCCGGAACGCTACGCAGGGCAAAAGCGATTCTCGTCCTCCGTGCTTGCTTTTTCTCAGAAAGAGCCGTGGTGTGCGTTTTCGCCGGAAAACGCGTTTTCGGCCGAAAACGTGTACGTTTGCACTTCCCCGCCACAGGGAAGCTGCTAGCCGGGAATTCTCTGCCTGGTTCTACCCGCTGCCCGGAACGCTACGCAGGGCAAAAGCGATTCTCGTCCTCCGTGCTTGCTTTTTCTCAGAAAGAGCCGTGGTGTGCGTTTTCGCCGGAAAACGCGTTTTCGGCCGAAAACGTGTACGTTTGCACTTCCCGGCCACAGGGAAGCTGCTAGCCGGGAATTCTCTACCTGGTTCTACCCGCTGCCCGGAACGCTACGCAGGGCAAAAGCGATTCTCGTCCTCCGTGCTTGCTTTTTCTCAGAAAGAGCCGTGGTGTGCGTTTTCGCCGGAAAATGCGTTTTCGGCCGAAAACGTGTACGTTTGCACTTCCCAGCCACAGGGAAGCTGCTAGCCGGGAATTCTCTGCCTGGTTCTACCCGCTGCCCGGAACGCTACGCAGGGCAAAAGCGATTCTCGTCCTCCGTGCTTGCTTTTTCTCAGAAAGAGCCGTGGTGTGCGTTTTCACCGAAAACGCGTTTTTTGGCCGAAAACGTGTACGTTTGCACTTCCCCGCCACAGGGAAGCTGCTAGCCGGGAATTCTCTGCCTGGTTCTACCCGCTGCCCGGAACGCTACGCAGGGCAAAAGCGATTCTCGTCCTCCGTGCTTGCTTTTTCTCAGAAAGAGCCGTGGTGTGCGTTTTCGCTGGAAAACGCGTTTTCGGCCGAAAACGTGTACGTTTGCAATTCCCCGCCACAGGGAAGGTGCTAGCCGGGAATTCTCTGCCTGGTTCTACCCGCTGCCCGGAACGCTACGCAGGGCAAAAGCGATTCTCGTCCTCCGTGCTTGCTTTTTCTCAGAAAGAGCCGTGGTGTGCGTTTTCGCCGGAAAACGCGTTTTCGGCCCAAAACGTGTACGTTTGCACTTCCCGGCCACAGGGAAGCTGCTAGCCGGGAATTCTCTGCCTGGTTCTACCCGCTGCCCGGAACGCTACGCAGGGCAAAAGCGATTCTCGTCCTCCGTGCTTGCTTTTTCTCAGAAAGAGCCGTGGTGTGCGTTTTCGCCGAAAACGCGTTTTCGGCCTAAAACGTGTACCTTTGCACTTCCCGGCCACAGGGAAGCTGCTAGCCGGGAATTCTCTGCCTGGTTCTACCCGCTGCCCGGAACGCTACGCAGGGCAAAAGCGATTCTCGTCCTCCGTGCTTGCTTTTTCTCAGAAAGAGCCGTTGTGTGTTTTTTGGCGAAAAAGCGTTTTTGGCCGAAAACGTGTACGTTTGCACTTCCCAGCCACAGGGAAGCTGCTAGCCGGGAATTCTCTGCCTGGTTCTACCCGCTGCCCGGAACGCTACGCAGGGCAAAAGCGATTCTTGTCCTCCGTGCTTGCTTTTTCTCAGAAAGAGCCGTGGTGTGCGTTTTCCCCGGAAAACGCGTTTTCGGCCGAAAACGTGTACGTTTGCACTTCCCCGCCACAGGGAAGCTGCTAGCCGGGAATTCTCTGCCTGGTTCTACCCGCTGCCCGGAACGCTAGTCAGGGCAAAAGCGATTCTCGTCCTCCGTGCTTGCTTTTTCTCAGAAAGAGCCTTGGTGTGCGTTTTGGCCGGAAAACGCGTTTTCGGCCGAAAACGTGTACGTTTGCACTTCCCGGCCACAGGGAAGCTGCTAGCCGGGAATTCTCTGCCTGGTTCTACCCGCTGCCCGGAACGCTAGGCAGGGCAAAAGCGATTCTCGTCCTCCGTGCTTGCTTTTTCTCAGAAAGAGCCGTGGTGTGCGTTTTCGCCGGAAAACGCGTTTTCGGCCGAAAACGTGTACGTTTGCACTTCCCCGCCACAGGGAAGCTGCTAGCCGGGAATTCTCTGCCTGGTTCTACCCGCTGCCCGGAACGCTACGCAGGGCAAAAGCGATTCTCGTCCTCCGTGCTTGCTTTTTCTCAGAAAGAGCCGTTGTGTGCTTTTTCGACGAAAACGCGTTTTTGGACGAAAACGTGTACGTTTACACTTCCCAGCCACAGGGAAGCTGCTAGCCGGGAATTCTCTACCTGGTTCTACCCGCTGCCCTGAACGCTAGGCAGGGCAAAAGCGATTCTCGTCCTCCGTGCTTGCTTTTTCTCAGAAAGAGCCGTGGTGTGCGTTTTCGCCGGAAAACGCGTTTTTTGGCCGAAAACGTGTACGTTTGCACTTCCCCGCCACAGGGAAGCTGCTAGCCGGGAATTCTCTGCCTGGTTCTACCCGCTGCCCGGAACGCTACGCAGGGCAAAAGCGATTCTCGTCCTCCGTGCTTGCTTTTTCTCAGAAAGAGCCGTGGTGTGCGTTTTCGCCGGAAAACGCGTTATCGGCCGAAAACGTGTACGTTTGCACTTCCCCGCCACAGGGAAGCTGCTAGCCGGGAATTCTCTGCCTGGTTCTACCCGCTGCCCGGAACGCTACGCAGGGCAAAAGCGGTTCTCGTCCTCCGTGCTTGCTTTTTCTCAGAAAGAGCCGTGGTGTGCGTTTTCGCCGGAAAATGAGTTCTCGGCCGAAAACGTGTACGTTTGCACTTCCCCGCCACAGGGAAGCTGCTAGCCGGGAATTCTCTGCCTGGTTCTACCCGCTGCCCGGAACGCTACGCAGGGCAAAAGCGATTCTCGTCCTCCGTGCTTGCTTTTTCTCAGAAAGAGCCGTTGTGTGCTTTTTCGCCGAAAACGCGTTTTTGGCCGAAAACGTGTACGTTTACACTTCCCAGCCACAGGAAAGCTGCTAGCCGGGAATTCTCTGCCTGGTTCTACCCGCTGCCCGGAACGCTAGGCAGGGCAAAAGCGATTCTCGTCCTCCGTGCTTGCTTTTTCTCAGAAAGAGCCGTGGTGTGCGTTTTCGCCGGAAAACGCGTTTTCGGCCGAAAACGTGTACGTTTGCACTTCCCCGCCACAGGGAAGCTGCTAGCCGGGAATTCTCTGCCTGGTTCTACCCGCTGCCCGGAACGCTACGCAGGGCAAAAGCGATTCTCGTCCTCCGTGCTTGCTTTTTCTCAGAAAGAGCCGTGGTGTGCGTTTTCGCCGGAAAACGCGTTTTCGGCCGAAAACGTGTACGTTTGCACTTCCCCGCCACAGGGAAGCTGCTAGCCGGGAATTCTCTGCCTGGTTCTACCCGCTGCCCGGAACGCTACGCAGGGCAAAAGCGATTCTCGTCCTCCGTGCTTGCTTTTTCTCAGAAAGAGCCGTGGTGTGCGTTTTCGCCGAAAACGCGTTTTCGGCCGAAAACGTGTACGTTTGCACTTCCCCGCCACAGGGAAGCTGCTAGCCGGGAATTCTCTGCCTGGTTCTACCCGCTGCCCGGAACGCTACGCAGGGCAAAAGCGATTCTCGTCCTCCGTGCTTGCTTTTTCTCAGAAAGAGCCGTTGTGTGCTTTTTCGCCGAAAACGCGTTTTTGGCCGAAAACGTGTACGTTTGCACTTCCCAGCCACAGGGAAGCTGCTAGCCGGGAATTCTCTGCCTGGTTCTACCCGCTGCCCGGAACGCTACGCAGGGCAAAAGCGATTCTCGTCCTCCGTGCTTGCTTTTTCTCAGAAAGAGCCGTGGTGTGCGTTTTCGCCGGAAAACGCGTTTTCGGCCGAAAACGTGTACGTTTGCACTTCCCCGCCACAGGGAAGCTGCTAGCCGGGAATTCTCTGCCTGGTTCTACCCGCTGCCCGGAACGCTACGCAGGGCAAAAGCGATTCTCGTCCTCCGTGCTTGGTTTTTCTCAGAAAGAGCCGTGGTGTGCTTTTTCGCCGGAAAACGCGTTTTCGGCCGAAAACGTGTACGTTTGCACTTCCCCGCCACAGGGAAGCTGCTAGCCGGGAATTCTCTGCCTGGTTCTACCCGCTGCCCGGAACGCTAGGCAGGGCAAAAGCGATTCTCGTCCTCCGTGCTTGCTTTTTCTCAGAAAGAGCCGTGGTGTGCGTTTTCGCCGGAAAACGCGTTTTCGGCCGAAAACGTGTACGTTTGCACTTCCCCGCCACAGGGAAGCTGCTAGCCGGGAATTCTCTGCCTGGTTCTACCCGCTGCCCGGAACGCTAGGCAGGGCAAAAGCGATTCTCGTCCTCCGTGCTTGCTTTTTCTCAGAAAGAGCCGTGGTGTGCGTTTTCCCCGGAAAACGCGTTTTCGGCCGAAAACGTGTACGTTTGCACTTCCCCGCCACAGGGAAGCTGCTAGCCGGGAATTCTCTGCCTGGTTCTACCCGCTGCCCGGAACGCTACGCAGGGCAAAAGCGATTCTCGTCCTCCGTGCTTGCTTTTTCTCAGAAAGAGCCGTGGTGTGCGTTTTTAGCCGGAAAACGCGTTTTCGGCCGAAAACGTGTACGTTTGCACTTCCCGGCCACAGGGAAGCTGCTAGCCGGGAATTCTCTGCCTGGTTCTACCCGCTGCCCGGAACGCTACGCAGGGCAAAAGCGATTCTCGTCCTCCGTGCTTGCTTTTTCTCAGAAAGAGCCGTGGTGTGCTTTTTCGCCGGAAAACGCGTTTTCGGCCGAAAACGTGTACGTTTGCACTTCCCCGCCACAGGGAAGCTGCTAGCCGGGAACTCTCTGCCTGGTTCTACCCGCTGCCCGGAACGCTACGCAGGGCAAAAGCGATTCTCGTCCTCCGTGCTTGCTTTTTCTCAGAAAGAGCCGTGGTGTGCGTTTTCCCCGGAAAACGCGTTTTCTGGCCGAAAACGTGTACGTTTGCACTTCCCCGCCACAGGGAAGCTGCTAGCCGGGAATTCTCTGCCTGGTTCTACCCGCTGCCCGGAACGCTAGGCAGGGCAAAAGCGATTCTCGTCCTCCGTGCTTGCTTTTTCTCAGAAAGAGCCGTGGTGTGCGTTTTCCCCGGAAAACGCGTTTTCGGCCGAAAACGTGTACGTTTGCACTTCCCCGCCACAGGGAAGCTGCTAGCCGGGAATTCTCTGCCTGGTTCTACCCGCTGCCCGGAACGCTACGCAGGGCAAAAGCGATTCTCGTCCTCCGTGCTTGCTTTTTCTCAGAAAGAGCCGTGGTGTGCGTTTTCGCCGGAAAACGCGTTTTCGGCCGAAAACGTGTACGTTTGCACTTCCCCGCCACAGGGAAGCTGCTAGCCGGGAATTCTCTGCCTGGTTCTACCCGCTGCCCGGAACGCTAGGCAGGGCAAAAGCGATTCTCGTCCTCCGTGCTTGCTTTTTCTCAGAAAGAGCCGTGGTGTGCGTTTTCCCCGGAAAACGCGTTCTCGGCCGAAAACGTGTACGTTTGCACTTCCCCGCCACAGGGAAGCTGCTAGCCGGGAATTCTCTGCCTGGTTCTACCCGCTGCCCGGAACGCTACGCAGGGCAAAAGCGATTCTCGTCCTCCGTGCTTGCTTTTTCTCAGAAAGAGCCGTTGTGTGCTTTTTCGCCGAAAACGCGTTTTTGGCCGAAAACGTGTACGTTTACACTTCCCAGCCACAGGAAAGCTGCTAGCCGGGAATTCTCTGCCTGGTTCTACCCGCTGCCCGGAACGCTACGCAGGGCAAAAGCGATTCTCGTCCTCCGTGCTTGCTTTTTCTCAGAAAGAGCCGTGGTGTGCGTTTTCGCCGGAAAACGCGTTTTCGGCCGAAAACGTGTACGTTTGCACTTCCCCGCCACAGGGAAGCTGCTAGCCGGGAATTCTCTGCCTGGTTCTACCCGCTGCCCGGAACGCTACGCAGGGCAAAAGCGATTCTCGTCCTCCGTGCTTGCTTTTTCTCAGAAAGAGCCGTGGTGTGCGTTTTCGCCGGAAAACGCGTTTTCGGCCGAAAACGTGTACGTTTGCACTTCCCCGCCACAGGGAAGCTGCTAGCCGGGAATTCTCTGCCTGGTTCTACCCGCTGCCCGGAACGCTACGCAGGGCAAAAGCGATTCTCGTCCTCCGTGCTTGCTTTTTCTCAGAAAGAGCCGTGGTGTGCGTTTTCGCCGAAAACGCGTTTTCGGCCGAAAACGTGTACGTTTGCACTTCCCGGCCACAGGGAAGCTGGTAGCCGGGAATTCTCTGCCTGGTTCTACCCTCTGCCCGGAACGCTACGCAGGGCAAAAGCGATTCTCGTCCTCCGTGCTTGCTTTTTCTCAGAAAGAGCCGTGGTGTGCTTTTTCGCCGAAAACGCGTTTTTGGCCGAAAACGTGTACGTTTGCACTTCCCAGCCACAGGGAAGCTGCTAGCCGGGAATTCTCTGCCTGGTTCTACCCGCTGCCCGGAACGCTACGCAGGGCAAAAGCGATTCTCGTCCTCCGTGCTTGCTTTTTCTCAGAAAGAGCCGTGGTGTGCTTTTTCGCCGGAAAACGCGTTTTCGGCCGAAAACGTGTACGTTTGCACTTCCCGGCCACAGGGAAGCTGCTAGCCGGGAATTCTCTGCCTGGTTCTACCCGCTGCCCGGAACGCTAGGCAGGGCAAAAGCGATTCTCGTCCTCCGTGGTTGCTTTTTCTCAGAAAGAGCCGTGGTGTGCGTTTTCCCCGGAAAACGCGTTTTCGGCCGAAAACGTGTACGTTTGCACTTCCCCGCCACAGGGAAGCTGCTAGCCGGGAATTCTCTGCCTGGTTCTACCCGCTGCCCGGAACGCTAGGCAGGGCAAAAGCGATTCTCGTCCTCCGTGCTTGCTTTTTCTCAGAAAGAGCCGTGGTGTGCGTTTTCGCCGGAAAACGCGTTTTCGGCCGAAAACGTGTACGTTTGCACTTCCCGGCCACAGGGAAGCTGCTAGCCGGGAATTCTCTACCTGGTTCTACCCGCTGCCCGGAACGCTACGCAGCGCAAAAGCGATTCTCGTCCTCCGTGCTTGCTTTTTCTCAGAAAGAGCCGTGATGTGCGTTTTCGCCGGAAAATGCGTTTTCGGCCGAAAACGTGTACGTTTGCACTTCCCAGCCACAGGGAAGCTGCTAGCCGGGAATTCTCTGCCTGGTTCTACCCGCTGCCCGGAACGCTACGCAGGGCAAAAGCGATTCTCGTCCTCCGTGCTTGCTTTTTCTCAGAAAGAGCCGTGGTGTGCGTTTTCGCCGAAAACGCGTTTTTTGGCCGAAAACGTGTACGTTTGCACTTCCCCGCCACAGGGAAGCTGTTAGCCGGGAATTCTCTGCCTGGTTCTACCCGCTGCCCGGAACGCTACGCAGGGCAAAAGCGATTCTCGTCCTCCGTGCTTGCTTTTTCTCAGAAAGAGCCGTTGTGTGCGTTTTCGCCGGAAACGCGTTTTCGGCCGAAAACGTGTACGTTTGCACTTCCCAGCCACAGGGAAGCTGCTAGCCGGGAATTCTCTGCCTGGTTCTACCCGCTGCCCGTTACGCTACGCAGGGCAAAAGCGATTCTCGTCCTCCGTGCTTGCTTTTTCTCAGAAAGAGCCGTTGTGTGCTTTTTCGCCGAAAACGCGTTTTTGGCCGAAAACGTGTACGTTTGCACTTCCCAGCCACAGGAAAGCTGCTAGCCGGGAATTCTCTGCCTGGTTCTACCCGCTGCCCGGAACGCTAGGCAGGGCAAAAGCGATTCTCGTCCTCCGTGCTTGCTTTTTCTCAGAAAGAGCCGTGGTGTGCGTTTTCGCCGGAAAACGCGTTTTCGGCCGAAAACGTGTACGTTTGCACTTCCCCGCCACAGGGAAGCTGCTAGCCGGGAATTCTCTGCCTGGTTCTACCCGCTGCCCGGAACGCTACGCAGGGCAAAAGCGATTCTCGTCCTCCGTGCTTGCTTTTTCTCAGAAAGAGCCGTGGTGTGCGTTTTCGCCGGAAAACGCGTTTTCGGCCGAAAACGTGTACGTTTGCACTTCCCCGCCACAGGGAAGCTGCTAGCCGGGAATTCTCTGCCTGGTTCTACCCGCTGCCCGGAACGCTACGCAGGGCAAAAGCGATTCTCGTCCTCCGTGCTTGCTTTTTCTCAGAAAGAGCCGTGGTGTGCGTTTTCGCCGAAAACGCGTTTTTGGCAGAAAACGTGTACGTTTGCACTTCCCAGCCACAGGGAAGCTGCTAGCCGGGAATTCTCTGCCTGGTTCTACCCGCTGCCCGGAACGCTACGCAGGGCAAAAGCGATTCTCGTCCTCCGTGCTTGCTTTTTCTCAGAAAGAGCCGTTGTGTGCTTTTTCGCCGAAAACGCATTTTTTGGCCGAAAACATGTACGTTTGCACTTCCCCGCCACAGGGAAGCTGCTAGCCGGGAATTCTCTGCCTGGTTCTACCCGCTGCCCGGAACGCTACGCAGGGCAAAAGCGATTCTCGTCCTCCGTGCTTGCTTTTTCTCAGAAAGAGCCGTGGTGTGCGTTTTCGCCGGAAAACGCGTTTTCGGCCGAAAACGTGTACGTTTGCACTTCCCCGCCACAGGGAAGCTGCTAGCCGGGAATTCTCTGCCTGGTTCTACCCGCTGCCCGGAACGCTACGCAGGGCAAAAGCGATTCTCGTCCTCCGTGCTTGCTTTTTCTCAGAAAGAGCCGTGGTGTGCGTTTTCCTCGGAAAACGCGTTTTCGGCCGAAAACGTGTACGTTTCCACTTCCCGGCCACAGGGAAGCTGCTAGCCGGGAATTCTCTGCCTGGTTCTACCCGCTGCCCGGAACGCTACGCAGGGCAAAAGCGATTCTCGTCCTCCGTGCTTGCTTTTTCTCAGAAAGAGCCGTGGTGTGCGTTTTCGCCGGAAAACGCGTTTTCGGCCGAAAACGTGTACGTTTGCACTTCCCCGCCACAGGGAAGCTGCTAGCCGGGAATTCTCTGCCTGGTTCTACCCGCTGCCCGGAACGCTACGCAGGGCAAAAGCGATTCTCGTCCTCCGTGCTTGCTTTTTCTCAGAAAGAGCCGTGGTGTGCGTTTTCGCCGGAAAACGCGTTTTCGGCCGAAAACGTGTACGTTTGCACTTCCCGGCCACAGGGAAGCTGCTAGCCGGGAATTCTCTGCCTGGTTCTACCCGCTGCCCGGAACGCTACGCAGGGCAAAAGCGATTCTCGTCCTCCGTGCTTGCTTTTTCTCAGAAAGAGCCGTGGTGTGCGTTTTCGCCGGAAAACGCGTTTTCGGCCGAAAACGTGTACGTTTGCACTTCCCCGCCACAGGGAAGCTGCTAGCCGGGAATTCTCTGCCTGGTTCTACCCGCTGCCCGGAACGCTACGCAGGGCAAAAGCGATTCTCGTCCTCCGTGCTTGCTTTTTCTCAGAAAGAGCCGTGGTGTGCGTTTTCGCCGGAAAACGCGTTTTCGGCCGAAAACGTGTACGTTTGCACTTCCCGGCCACAGGGAAGCTGCTAGCCGGGAATTCTCTACCTGGTTCTACCCGCTGCCCGGAACGCTACGCAGGGCAAAAGCGATTCTCGTCCTCCGTGCTTGCTTTTTCTCAGAAAGAGCCGTGGTGTGCGTTTTCGCCGGAAAATGCGTTTTCGGCCGAAAACGTGTACGTTTGCACTTCCCAGCCACAGGGAAGCTGCTAGCCGGGAATTCTCTGCCTGGTTCTACCCGCTGCCCGGAACGCTACGCAGGGCAAAAGCGATTCTCGTCCTCCGTGCTTGCTTTTTCTCAGAAAGAGCCGTGGTGTGCGTTTTCACCGAAAACGCGTTTTTTGGCCGAAAACGTGTACGTTTGCACTTCCCCGCCACAGGGAAGCTGCTAGCCGGGAATTCTCTGCCTGGTTCTACCCGCTGCCCGGAACGCTACGCAGGGCAAAAGCGATTCTCGTCCTCCGTGCTTGCTTTTTCTCAGAAAGAGCCGTGGTGTGCGTTTTCGCTGGAAAACGCGTTTTCGGCCGAAAACGTGTACGTTTGCAATTCCCCGCCACAGGGAAGGTGCTAGCCGTGAATTCTCTGCCTGGTTCTACCCGCTGCCCGGAACGCTACGCAGGGCAAAAGCGATTCTCGTCCTCCGTGCTTGCTTTTTCTCAGAAAGAGCCGTGGTGTGCGTTTTCGCCGGAAAACGCGTTTTCGGCCGAAAACGTGTACGTTTGCACTTCCCGGCCACAGGGAAGCTGCTAGCCGGGAATTCTCTGCCTGGTTCTACCCGCTGCCCGGAACGCTACGCAGGGCAAAAGCGATTCTCGTCCTCCGTGCTTGCTTTTTCTCAGAAAGAGCCGTGGTGTGCGTTTTCGCCGAAAACGCGTTTTCGGCCGAAAACGTGTACCTTTGCACTTCCCGGCCACAGGGAAGCTGCTAGCCGGGAATTCTCTGCCTGGTTCTACCCGCTGCCCGGAACGCTACGCAGGGCAAAAGCGATTCTCGTCCTCCGTGCTTGCTTTTTCTCAGAAAGAGCCGGTGTGTGTTTTTTGGCGAAAAAGCGTTTTTGGCCGAAAACGTGTACGTTTGCACTTCCCCGCCACAGGGAAGCTGCTAGCCGGGAATTCTCTGCCTGGTTCTACCCGCTGCCCGGAACGCTACGCAGGGCAAAAGCGATTCTCGTCCTCCGTGCTTGCTTTTTCTCAGAAAGAGCCGTGGTGTGCGTTTTCCTCGGAAAACGCGTTTTCGGCCGAAAACGTGTACGTTTCCACTTCCCGGCCACAGGGAAGCTGCTAGCCGGGAATTCTCTGCCTGGTTCTACCCGCTGCCCGGAACGCTACGCAGGGCAAAAGCGATTCTCGTCCTCCGTGCTTGCTTTTTCTCAGAAAGAGCCGTGGTGTGCGTTTTCGCCGGAAAACGCGTTTTCGGCCGAAAACGTGTACGTTTGCACTTCCCCGCCACAGGGAAGCTGCTAGCCGGGAATTCTCTGCCTGGTTCTACCCGCTGCCCGGAACGCTACGCAGGGCAAAAGCGATTCTCGTCCTCCGTGC
This sequence comes from Athene noctua, assembly GCF_965140245.1. NCBI lineage: Eukaryota > Metazoa > Chordata > Aves > Strigiformes > Strigidae > Athene > Athene noctua. The sequence goes on from NW_027437590.1 coordinate 275,533, forward strand.
TTGCTTTTTCTCAGAAAGAGCCGTGGTGTGCGTTTTCGCCGGAAAACGCGTTTTCGGCCGAAAACGTGTACGTTTGCACTTCCCGGCCACAGGGAAGCTGCTAGCCGGGAATTCTCTGCCTGGTTCTACCCGCTGCCCGGAACGCTACGCAGGGCAAAAGCGATTCTCGTCCTCCGTGCTTGCTTTTTCTCAGAAAGAGCCGTGGTGTGCGTTTTCGCCGGAAAACGCGTTTTCGGCCGAAAACGTGTACGTTTGCACTTCCCCGCCACAGGGAAGCTGCTAGCCGGGAATTCTCTGCCTGGTTCTACCCGCTGCCCGGAACGCTACGCAGGGCAAAAGCGATTCTCGTCCTCCGTGCTTGCTTTTTCTCAGAAAGAGCCGTGGTGTGCGTTTTCGCCGGAAAACGCGTTTTCGGCCGAAAACGTGTACGTTTGCACTTCCCGGCCACAGGGAAGCTGCTAGCCGGGAATTCTCTACCTGGTTCTACCCGCTGCCCGGAACGCTACGCAGGGCAAAAGCGATTCTCGTCCTCCGTGCTTGCTTTTTCTCAGAAAGAGCCGTGGTGTGCGTTTTCGCCGGAAAATGCGTTTTCGGCCGAAAACGTGTACGTTTGCACTTCCCAGCCACAGGGAAGCTGCTAGCCGGGAATTCTCTGCCTGGTTCTACCCGCTGCCCGGAACGCTACGCAGGGCAAAAGCGATTCTCGTCCTCCGTGCTTGCTTTTTCTCAGAAAGAGCCGTGGTGTGCGTTTTCACCGAAAACGCGTTTTTTGGCCGAAAACGTGTACGTTTGCACTTCCCCGCCACAGGGAAGCTGCTAGCCGGGAATTCTCTGCCTGGTTCTACCCGCTGCCCGGAACGCTACGCAGGGCAAAAGCGATTCTCGTCCTCCGTGCTTGCTTTTTCTCAGAAAGAGCCGTGGTGTGCGTTTTCGCTGGAAAACGCGTTTTCGGCCGAAAACGTGTACGTTTGCAATTCCCCGCCACAGGGAAGGTGCTAGCCGTGAATTCTCTGCCTGGTTCTACCCGCTGCCCGGAACGCTACGCAGGGCAAAAGCGATTCTCGTCCTCCGTGCTTGCTTTTTCTCAGAAAGAGCCGTGGTGTGCGTTTTCGCCGGAAAACGCGTTTTCGGCCGAAAACGTGTACGTTTGCACTTCCCGGCCACAGGGAAGCTGCTAGCCGGGAATTCTCTGCCTGGTTCTACCCGCTGCCCGGAACGCTACGCAGGGCAAAAGCGATTCTCGTCCTCCGTGCTTGCTTTTTCTCAGAAAGAGCCGTGGTGTGCGTTTTCGCCGAAAACGCGTTTTCGGCCGAAAACGTGTACCTTTGCACTTCCCGGCCACAGGGAAGCTGCTAGCCGGGAATTCTCTGCCTGGTTCTACCCGCTGCCCGGAACGCTACGCAGGGCAAAAGCGATTCTCGTCCTCCGTGCTTGCTTTTTCTCAGAAAGAGCCGGTGTGTGTTTTTTGGCGAAAAAGCGTTTTTGGCCGAAAACGTGTACGTTTGCACTTCCCAGCCACAGGGAAGCTGCTAGCCGGGAATTCTCTGCCTGGTTCTACCCGCTGCCCGGAACGCTACGCAGGGCAAAAGCGATTCTTGTCCTCCGTGCTTGCTTTTTCTCAGAAAGAGCCGTGGTGTGCGTTTTCCCCGGAAAACGCGTTTTCGGCCGAAAACGTGTACGTTTGCACTTCCCCGCCACAGGGAAGCTGCTAGCCGGGAATTCTCTGCCTGGTTCTACCCGCTGCCCGGAACGCTAGTCAGGGCAAAAGCGATTCTCGTCCTCCGTGCTTGCTTTTTCTCAGAAAGAGCCGTGGTGTGCGTTTTCGCCGGAAAACGCGTTTTCGGCCGAAAACGTGTACGTTTGCACTTCCCGGCCACAGGGAAGCTGCTAGCCGGGAATTCTCTACCTGGTTCTACCCGCTGCCCGGAACGCTACGCAGGGCAAAAGCGATTCTCGTCCTCCGTGCTTGCTTTTTCTCAGAAAGAGCCGTGGTGTGCGTTTTCGCCGGAAAATGCGTTTTCGGCCGAAAACGTGTACGTTTGCACTTCCCAGCCACAGGGAAGCTGCTAGCCGGGAATTCTCTGCCTGGTTCTACCCGCTGCCCGGAACGCTACGCAGGGCAAAAGCGATTCTCGTCCTCCGTGCTTGCTTTTTCTCAGAAAGAGCCGTGGTGTGCGTTTTCACCGAAAACGCGTTTTTTGGCCGAAAACGTGTACGTTTGCACTTCCCCGCCACAGGGAAGCTGCTAGCCGGGAATTCTCTGCCTGGTTCTACCCGCTGCCCGGAACGCTACGCAGGGCAAAAGCGATTCTCGTCCTCCGTGCTTGCTTTTTCTCAGAAAGAGCCGTGGTGTGCGTTTTCGCTGGAAAACGCGTTTTCGGCCGAAAACGTGTACGTTTGCAATTCCCCGCCACAGGGAAGGTGCTAGCCGTGAATTCTCTGCCTGGTTCTACCCGCTGCCCGGAACGCTACGCAGGGCAAAAGCGATTCTCGTCCTCCGTGCTTGCTTTTTCTCAGAAAGAGCCGTGGTGTGCGTTTTCGCCGGAAAACGCGTTTTCGGCCGAAAACGTGTACGTTTGCACTTCCCGGCCACAGGGAAGCTGCTAGCCGGGAATTCTCTGCCTGGTTCTACCCGCTGCCCGGAACGCTACGCAGGGCAAAAGCGATTCTCGTCCTCCGTGATTGCTTTTTCTCAGAAAGAGCCGTGGTGTGCGTTTTCGCCGAAAACGCGTTTTCGGCCGAAAACGTGTACCTTTGCACTTCCCGGCCACAGGGAAGCTGCTAGCCGGGAATTCTCTGCCTGGTTCTACCCGCTGCCCGGAACGCTACGCAGGGCAAAAGCGATTCTCGTCCTCCGTGCTTGCTTTTTCTCAGAAAGAGCCGGTGTGTGTTTTTTGGCGAAAAAGCGTTTTTGGCCGAAAACGTGTACGTTTGCACTTCCCAGCCACAGGGAAGCTGCTAGCCGGGAATTCTCTGCCTGGTTCTACCCGCTGCCCGGAACGCTACGCAGGGCAAAAGCGATTCTTGTCCTCCGTGCTTGCTTTTTCTCAGAAAGAGCCGTGGTGTGCGTTTTCCCCGGAAAACGCGTTTTCGGCCGAAAACGTGTACGTTTGCACTTCCCCGCCACAGGGAAGCTGCTAGCCGGGAATTCTCTGCCTGGTTCTACCCGCTGACCGGAACGCTACGCAGGGCAAAAGCGATTCTCGTCCTCCGTGCTTGCTTTTTCTCAGAAAGAGCCTTGGTGTGCGTTTTGGCCGGAAAACGCGTTTTCGGCCGAAAACGTGTACGTTTGCACTTCCCCGCCACAGGGAAGCTGCTAGCCGGGAATTCTCTGCCTGGTTCTACCCGCTGCCCGGAACGCTAGGCAGGGCAAAAGCGATTCTCGTCCTCCGTGCTTGCTTTTTCTCAGAAAGAGCCGTGGTGTGCGTTTTCGCCGGAAAACGCGTTTTCGGCCGAAAACGTGTACGTTTGCACTTCCCGGCCACAGGGAAGCTGCTAGCCGGGAATTCTCTGCCTGGTTCTACCCGCTGCCCGGAACGCTACGCAGGGCAAAAGCGATTCTCGTCCTCCGTGCTTGCTTTTTCTCAGAAAGAGCCGTTGTGTGCTTTTTCGACGAAAACGCGTTTTTGGACGAAAACGTGTACGTTTACACTTCCCAGCCACAGGGAAGCTGCTAGCCGGGAATTCTCTACCTGGTTCTACCCGCTGCCCTGAACGCTACGCAGGGCAAAAGCGATTCTCGTCCTCCGTGCTTGCTTTTTCTCAGAAAGAGCCGTGGTGTGCGTTTTCGCCGGAAAACGCGTTTTTCGGCCGAAAACGTGTACGTTTGCACTTCCCCGCCACAGGGAAGCTGCTAGCCGGGAATTCTCTGCCTGGTTCTACCCGCTGCCCGGAACGCTACGCAGGGCAAAAGCGATTCTCGTCCTCCGTGCTTGCTTTTTCTCAGAAAGAGCCGTGGTGTGCGTTTTCGCCGGAAAACGCGTTTTCGGCCGAAAACGTGTACGTTTGCACTTCCCCGCCACAGGGAAGCTGCTAGCCGGGAATTCTCTGCCTGGTTCTACCCGCTGCCCGGAACGCTACGCAGGGCAAAAGCGGTTCTCGTCCTCCGTGCTTGCTTTTTCTCAGAAAGAGCCGTGGTGTGCGTTTTCGCCGGAAAATGAGTTCTCGGCCGAAAACGTGTACGTTTGCACTTCCCCGCCACAGGGAAGCTGCTAGCCGGGAATTCTCTGCCTGGTTCTACCCGCTGCCCGGAACGCTACGCAGGGCAAAAGCGATTCTCGTCCTCCGTGCTTGCTTTTTCTCAGAAAGAGCCGTTGTGTGCTTTTTCGCCGAAAACGCGTTTTTGGCCGAAAACGTGTACGTTTGCACTTCCCCGCCACAGGAAAGCTGCTAGCCGGGAATTCTCTGCCTGGTTCTACCCGCTGCCCGGAACGCTAGGCAGGGCAAAAGCGATTCTCGTCCTCCGTGCTTGCTTTTTCTCAGAAAGAGCCGTGGTGTGCGTTTTCGCCGGAAAACGCGTTTTCGGCCGAAAACGTGTACGTTTGCACTTCCCCGCCACAGGGAAGCTGCTAGCCGGGAATTCTCTGCCTGGTTCTACCCGCTGCCCGGAACGCTACGCAGGGCAAAAGCGATTCTCGTCCTCCGTGCTTGCTTTTTCTCAGAAAGAGCCGTGGTGTGCGTTTTCGCCGGAAAACGCGTTTTCGGCCGAAAACGTGTACGTTTGCACTTCCCCGCCACAGGGAAGCTGCTAGCCGGGAATTCTCTGCCTGGTTCTACCCGCTGCCCGGAACGCTACGCAGGGCAAAAGCGATTCTCGTCCTCCGTGCTTGCTTTTTCTCAGAAAGAGCCGTGGTGTGCGTTTTCGCCGAAAACGCGTTTTCGGCCGAAAACGTGTACGTTTGCACTTCCCCGCCACAGGGAAGCTGCTAGCCGGGAATTCTCTGCCTGGTTCTACCCGCTGCCCGGAACGCTACGCAGGGCAAAAGCGATTCTCGTCCTCCGTGCTTGCTTTTTCTCAGAAAGAGCCGTTGTGTGCTTTTTCGCCGAAAACGCGTTTTTGGCCGAAAACGTGTACGTTTGCACTTCCCAGCCACAGGGAAGCTGCTAGCCGGGAATTCTCTGCCTGGTTCTACCCGCTGCCCGGAACGCTACGCAGGGCAAAAGCGATTCTCGTCCTCCGTGCTTGCTTTTTCTCAGAAAGAGCCGTGGTGTGCGTTTTCGCCGGAAAACGCGTTTTCGGCCGAAAACGTGTACGTTTGCACTTCCCCGCCACAGGGAAGCTGCTAGCCGGGAATTCTCTGCCTGGTTCTACCCGCTGCCCGGAACGCTACGCAGGGCAAAAGCGATTCTCGTCCTCCGTGCTTGCTTTTTCTCAGAAAGAGCCGTGGTGTGCTTTTTCGCCGGAAAACGCGTTTTCGGCCGAAAACGTGTACGTTTGCACTTCCCCGCCACAGGGAAGCTGCTAGCCGGGAATTCTCTGCCTGGTTCTACCCGCTGCCCGGAACGCTAGGCAGGGCAAAAGCGATTCTCGTCCTCCGTGCTTGCTTTTTCTCAGAAAGAGCCGTGGTGTGCGTTTTCGCCGGAAAACGCGTTTTCGGCCGAAAACGTGTACGTTTGCACTTCCCCGCCACAGGGAAGCTGCTAGCCGGGAATTCTCTGCCTGGTTCTACCCGCTGCCCGGAACGCTACGCAGGGCAAAAGCGATTCTCGTCCTCCGTGCTTGCTTTTTCTCAGAAAGAGCCGTGGTGTGCTTTTTCGCCGAAAACGCGTTTTTGGCCGAAAACGTGTACGTTTGCACTTCCCAGCCACAGGGAAGCTGCTAGCCGGGAATTCTCTGCCTGGTTCTACCCGCTGCCCGGAACGCTAGGCAGGGCAAAAGCGATTCTCGTCCTCCGTGGTTGCTTTTTCTCAGAAAGAGCCGTGGTGTGCGTTTTGGCCGGAAAACGCGTTTTCGGCCGAAAACGTGTACGTTTGCACTTCCCCGCCACAGGGAAGCTGCTAGCCGGGAATTCTCTGCCTGGTTCTACCCGCTGCCCGGAACGCTAGGCAGGGCAAAAGCGATTCTCGTCCTCCGTGCTTGCTTTTTCTCAGAAAGAGCCGTGGTGTGCGTTTTCGCCGGAAAACGCGTTTTCGGCCGAAAACGTGTACGTTTGCACTTCCCGGCCACAGGGAAGCTGCTAGCCGGGAATTCTCTACCTGGTTCTACCCGCTGCCCGGAACGCTACGCAGCGCAAAAGCGATTCTCGTCCTCCGTGCTTGCTTTTTCTCAGAAAGAGCCGTGGTGTGCGTTTTCGCCGGAAAATGCGTTTTCGGCCGAAAACGTGTACGTTTGCACTTCCCAGCCACAGGGAAGCTGCTAGCCGGGAATTCTCTGCCTGGTTCTACCCGCTGCCCGGAACGCTACGCAGGGCAAAAGCGATTCTCGTCCTCCGTGCTTGCTTTTTCTCAGAAAGAGCCGTGGTGTGCGTTTTCGCCGAAAACGCGTTTTTTGGCCGAAAACGTGTACGTTTGCACTTCCCCGCCACAGGGAAGCTGTTAGCCGGGAATTCTCTGCCTGGTTCTACCCGCTGCCCGGAACGCTACGCAGGGCAAAAGCGATTCTCGTCCTCCGTGCTTGCTTTTTCTCAGAAAGAGCCGTTGTGTGCGTTTTCGCCGGAAACGCGTTTTCGGCCGAAAACGTGTACGTTTGCACTTCCCCGCCACAGGGAAGCTGCTAGCCGGGAATTCTCTGCCTGGTTCTACCCGCTGCCCGTTACGCTACGCAGGGCAAAAGCGATTCTCGTCCTCCGTGCTTGCTTTTTCTCAGAAAGAGCCGTTGTGTGCTTTTTCGCCGAAAACGCGTTTTTGGCCGAAAACGTGTACGTTTGCACTTCCCAGCCACAGGAAAGCTGCTAGCCGGGAATTCTCTGCCTGGTTCTACCCGCTGCCCGGAACGCTAGGCAGGGCAAAAGCGATTCTCGTCCTCCGTGCTTGCTTTTTCTCAGAAAGAGCCGTGGTGTGCGTTTTCGCCGGAAAACGCGTTTTCGGCCGAAAACGTGTACGTTTGCACTTCCCCGCCACAGGGAAGCTGCTAGCCGGGAATTCTCTGCCTGGTTCTACCCGCTGCCCGGAACGCTACGCAGGGCAAAAGCGATTCTCGTCCTCCGTGCTTGCTTTTTCTCAGAAAGAGCCGTGGTGTGCGTTTTCGCCGGAAAACGCGTTTTCGGCCGAAAACGTGTACGTTTGCACTTCCCCGCCACAGGGAAGCTGCTAGCCGGGAATTCTCTGCCTGGTTCTACCCGCTGCCCGGAACGCTACGCAGGGCAAAAGCGATTCTCGTCCTCCGTGCTTGCTTTTTCTCAGAAAGAGCCGTGGTGTGCGTTTTCGCCGAAAACGCGTTTTTGGCAGAAAACGTGTACGTTTGCACTTCCCAGCCACAGGGAAGCTGCTAGCCGGGAATTCTCTGCCTGGTTCTACCCGCTGCCCGGAACGCTACGCAGGGCAAAAGCGATTCTCGTCCTCCGTGCTTGCTTTTTCTCAGAAAGAGCCGTTGTGTGCTTTTTCGCCGAAAACGCATTTTTTGGCCGAAAACATGTACGTTTGCACTTCCCCGCCACAGGGAAGCTGCTAGCCGGGAATTCTCTGCCTGGTTCTACCCGCTGCCCGGAACGCTACGCAGGGCAAAAGCGATTCTCGTCCTCCGTGCTTGCTTTTTCTCAGAAAGAGCCGTGGTGTGCGTTTTCCCCGGAAAACGCGTTTTCGGCCGAAAACGTGTACGTTTGCACTTCCCCGCCACAGGGAAGCTGCTAGCCGGGAATTCTCTGCCTGGTTCTACCCGCTGCCCGGAACGCTACGCAGGGCAAAAGCGATTCTCGTCCTCCGTGCTTGCTTTTTCTCAGAAAGAGCCGTGGTGTGCGTTTTCCTCGGAAAACGCGTTTTCGGCCGAAAACGTGTACGTTTCCACTTCCCGGCCACAGGGAAGCTGCTAGCCGGGAATTCTCTGCCTGGTTCTACCCGCTGCCCGGAACGCTACGCAGGGCAAAAGCGATTCTCGTCCTCCGTGCTTGCTTTTTCTCAGAAAGAGCCGTGGTGTGCGTTTTCGCCGGAAAACGCGTTTTCGGCCGAAAACGTGTACGTTTGCACTTCCCCGCCACAGGGAAGCTGCTAGCCGGGAATTCTCTGCCTGGTTCTACCCGCTGCCCGGAACGCTACGCAGGGCAAAAGCGATTCTCGTCCTCCGTGCTTGCTTTTTCTCAGAAAGAGCCGTGGTGTGCGTTTTCGCCGGAAAACGCGTTTTCGGCCGAAAACGTGTACGTTTGCACTTCCCCGCCACAGGGAAGCTGCTAGCCGGGAATTCTCTGCCTGGTTCTACCCGCTGCCCGGAACGCTACGCAGGGCAAAAGCGATTCTCGTCCTCCGTGCTTGCTTTTTCTCAGAAAGAGCCGTGGTGTGCTTTTTCGCCGGAAAACGCGTTTTCGGCCGAAAACGTGTACGTTTGCACTTCCCCGCCACAGGGAAGCTGCTAGCCGGGAATTCTCTGCCTGGTTCTACCCGCTGCCCGGAACGCTACGCAGGGCAAAAGCGATTCTCGTCCTCCGTGCTTGCTTTTTCTCAGAAAGAGCCGTGGTGTGCGTTTTCGCCGGAAAACGCGTTTTCGGCCGAAAACGTGTACGTTTGCACTTCCCGGCCACAGGGAAGCTGCTAGCCGGGAATTCTCTACCTGGTTCTACCCGCTGCCCGGAACGCTACGCAGGGCAAAAGCGATTCTCGTCCTCCGTGCTTGCTTTTTCTCAGAAAGAGCCGTGGTGTGCGTTTTCGCCGGAAAATGCGTTTTCGGCCGAAAACGTGTACGTTTGCACTTCCCAGCCACAGGGAAGCTGCTAGCCGGGAATTCTCTGCCTGGTTCTACCCGCTGCCCGGAACGCTACGCAGGGCAAAAGCGATTCTCGTCCTCCGTGCTTGCTTTTTCTCAGAAAGAGCCGTGGTGTGAGTTTTCACCGAAAACGCGTTTTTTGGCCGAAAACGTGTACGTTTGCACTTCCCCGCCACAGGGAAGCTGCTAGCCGGGAATTCTCTGCCTGGTTCTACCCGCTGCCCGGAACGCTACGCAGGGCAAAAGCGATTCTCGTCCTCCGTGCTTGCTTTTTCTCAGAAAGAGCCGTGGTGTGCGTTTTCGCTGGAAAACGTGTTTTCGGCCGAAAACGTGTACGTTTGCAATTCCCCGCCACAGGGAAGGTGCTAGCCGTGAATTCTCTGCCTGGTTCTACCCGCTGCCCGGAACGCTACGCAGGGCAAAAGCGATTCTCGTCCTCCGTGCTTGCTTTTTCTCAGAAAGAGCCGTGGTGTGCGTTTTCGCCGGAAAACGCGTTTTCGGCCGAAAACGTGTACGTTTGCACTTCCCGGCCACAGGGAAGCTGCTAGCCGGGAATTCTCTGCCTGGTTCTACCCGCTGCCCGGAACGCTACGCAGGGCAAAAGCGATTCTCGTCCTCCGTGCTTGCTTTTTCTCAGAAAGAGCCGTGGTGTGCGTTTTCGCCGAAAACGCGTTTTCGGCCGAAAACGTGTACCTTTGCACTTCCCGGCCACAGGGAAGCTGCTAGCCGGGAATTCTCTGCCTGGTTCTACCCGCTGCCCGGAACGCTACGCAGGGCAAAAGCGATTCTCGTCCTCCGTGCTTGCTTTTTCTCAGAAAGAGCCGGTGTGTGTTTTTTGGCGAAAAAGCGTTTTTGGCCGAAAACGTGTACGTTTGCACTTCCCAGCCACAGGGAAGCTGCTAGCCGGGAATTCTCTGCCTGGTTCTACCCGCTGCCCGGAACGCTACGCAGGGCAAAAGCGATTCTTGTCCTCCGTGCTTGCTTTTTCTCAGAAAGAGCCGTGGTGTGCGTTTTCCCCGGAAAACGCGTTTTCGGCCGAAAACGTGTACGTTTGCACTTCCCCGCCACAGGGAAGCTGCTAGCCGGGAATTCTCTGCCTGGTTCTACCCGCTGCCCGGAACGCTAGTCAGGGCAAAAGCGATTCTCGTCCTCCGTGCTTGCTTTTTCTCAGAAAGAGCCGTGGTGTGCGTTTTCGCCGGAAAACGCGTTTTCGGCCGAAAACGTGTACGTTTGCACTTCCCGGCCACAGGGAAGCTGCTAGCCGGGAATTCTCTACCTGGTTCTACCCGCTGCCCGGAACGCTACGCAGGGCAAAAGCGATTCTCGTCCTCCGTGCTTGCTTTTTCTCAGAAAGAGCCGTGGTGTGCGTTTTCGCCGGAAAATGCGTTTTCGGCCGAAAACGTGTACGTTTGCACTTCCCAGCCACAGGGAAGCTGCTAGCCGGGAATTCTCTGCCTGGTTCTACCCGCTGCCCGGAACGCTACGCAGGGCAAAAGCGATTCTCGTCCTCCGTGCTTGCTTTTTCTCAGAAAGAGCCGTGGTGTGCGTTTTCACCGAAAACGCGTTTTTTGGCCGAAAACGTGTACGTTTGCACTTCCCCGCCACAGGGAAGCTGCTAGCCGGGAATTCTCTGCCTGGTTCTACCCGCTGCCCGGAACGCTACGCAGGGCAAAAGCGATTCTCGTCCTCCGTGCTTGCTTTTTCTCAGAAAGAGCCGTGGTGTGCGTTTTCGCTGGAAAACGCGTTTTCGGCCGAAAACGTGTACGTTTGCAATTCCCCGCCACAGGGAAGGTGCTAGCCGTGAATTCTCTGCCTGGTTCTACCCGCTGCCCGGAACGCTACGCAGGGCAAAAGCGATTCTCGTCCTCCGTGCTTGCTTTTTCTCAGAAAGAGCCGTGGTGTGCGTTTTCGCCGGAAAACGCGTTTTCGGCCGAAAACGTGTACGTTTGCACTTCCCGGCCACAGGGAAGCTGCTAGCCGGGAATTCTCTGCCTGGTTCTACCCGCTGCCCGGAACGCTACGCAGGGCAAAAGCGATTCTCGTCCTCCGTGCTTGCTTTTTCTCAGAAAGAGCCGTGGTGTGCGTTTTCGCCGAAAACGCGTTTTCGGCCGAAAACGTGTACCTTTGCACTTCCCGGCCACAGGGAAGCTGCTAGCCGGGAATTCTCTGCCTGGTTCTACCCGCTGCCCGGAACGCTACGCAGGGCAAAAGCGATTCTCGTCCTCCGTGCTTGCTTTTTCTCAGAAAGAGCCGGTGTGTGTTTTTTGGCGAAAAAGCGTTTTTGGCCGAAAACGTGTACGTTTGCACTTCCCAGCCACAGGGAAGCTGCTAGCCGGGAATTCTCTGCCTGGTTCTACCCGCTGCCCGGAACGCTACGCAGGGCAAAAGCGATTCTTGTCCTCCGTGCTTGCTTTTTCTCAGAAAGAGCCGTGGTGTGCGTTTTCCCCGGAAAACGCGTTTTCGGCCGAAAACGTGTACGTTTGCACTTCCCCGCCACAGGGAAGCTGCTAGCCGGGAATTCTCTGCCTGGTTCTACCCGCTGCCCGGAACGCTAGTCAGGGCAAAAGCGATTCTCGTCCTCCGTGCTTGCTTTTTCTCAGAAAGAGCCTTGGTGTGCGTTTTGGCCGGAAAACGCGTTTTCGGCCGAAAACGTGTACGTTTGCACTTCCCCGCCACAGGGAAGCTGCTAGCCGGGAATTCTCTGCCTGGTTCTACCCGCTGCCCGGAACGCTAGGCAGGGCAAAAGCGATTCTCGTCCTCCGTGCTTGCTTTTTCTCAGAAAGAGCCGTGGTGTGCGTTTTCGCCGGAAAACGCGTTTTCGGCCGAAAACGTGTACGTTTGCACTTCCCGGCCACAGGGAAGCTGCTAGCCGGGAATTCTCTGCCTGGTTCTACCCGCTGCCCGGAACGCTACGCAGGGCAAAAGCGATTCTCGTCCTCCGTGCTTGCTTTTTCTCAGAAAGAGCCGTTGTGTGCTTTTTCGACGAAAACGCGTTTTTGGACGAAAACGTGTACGTTTACACTTCCCAGCCACAGGGAAGCTGCTAGCCGGGAATTCTCTACCTGGTTCTACCCGCTGCCCTGAACGCTACGCAGGGCAAAAGCGATTCTCGTCCTCCGTGCTTGCTTTTTCTCAGAAAGAGCCGTGGTGTGCGTTTTCGCCGGAAAACGCGTTTTTCGGCCGAAAACGTGTACGTTTGCACTTCCCCGCCACAGGGAAGCTGCTAGCCGGGAATTCTCTGCCTGGTTCTACCCGCTGCCCGGAACGCTACGCAGGGCAAAAGCGATTCTCGTCCTCCGTGCTTGCTTTTTCTCAGAAAGAGCCGTGGTGTGCGTTTTCGCCGGAAAACGCGTTTTCGGCCGAAAACGTGTACGTTTGCACTTCCCCGCCACAGGGAAGCTGCTAGCCGGGAATTCTCTGCCTGGTTCTACCCGCTGCCCGGAACGCTACGCAGGGCAAAAGCGGTTCTCGTCCTCCGTGCTTGCTTTTTCTCAGAAAGAGCCGTGGTGTGCGTTTTCGCCGGAAAATGAGTTCTCGGCCGAAAACGTGTACGTTTGCACTTCCCCGCCACAGGGAAGCTGCTAGCCGGGAATTCTCTGCCTGGTTCTACCCGCTGCCCGGAACGCTACGCAGGGCAAAAGCGATTCTCGTCCTCCGTGCTTGCTTTTTCTCAGAAAGAGCCGTTGTGTGCTTTTTCGCCGAAAACGCGTTTTTGGCCGAAAACGTGTACGTTTACACTTCCCAGCCACAGGAAAGCTGCTAGCCGGGAATTCTCTGCCTGGTTCTACCCGCTGCCCGGAACGCTAGGCAGGGCAAAAGCGATTCTCGTCCTCCGTGCTTGCTTTTTCTCAGAAAGAGCCGTGGTGTGCGTTTTCGCCGGAAAACGCGTTTTCGGCCGAAAACGTGTACGTTTGCACTTCCCAGCCACAGGGAAGCTGCTAGCCGGGAATTCTCTGCCTGGTTCTACCCGCTGCCCGGAACGCTACGCAGGGCAAAAGCGATTCTCGTCCTCCGTGCTTGCTTTTTCTCAGAAAGAGCCGTGGTGTGCGTTTTCGCCGGAAAACGCGTTTTCGGCCGAAAACGTGTACGTTTGCACTTCCCCGCCACAGGGAAGCTGCTAGCCGGGAATTCTCTGCCTGGTTCTACCCGCTGCCCGGAACGCTACGCAGGGCAAAAGCGATTCTCGTCCTCCGTGCTTGCTTTTTCTCAGAAAGAGCCGTGGTGTGCGTTTTCGCCGAAAACGCGTTTTCGGCCGAAAACGTGTACGTTTGCACTTCCCCGCCACAGGGAAGCTGCTAGCCGGGAATTCTCTGCCTGGTTCTACCCGCTGCCCGGAACGCTACGCAGGGCAAAAGCGATTCTCGTCCTCCGTGCTTGCTTTTTCTCAGAAAGAGCCGTGGTGTGCGTTTTCGCCGGAAAACGCGTTTTCGGCCGAAAACGTGTACGTTTGCACTTCCCCGCCACAGGGAAGCTGCTAGCCGGGAATTCTCTGTCTGGTTCTACCCGCTGCCCGGAACGCTACGCAGGGCAAAAGCGATTCTCGTCCTCCGTGCTTGCTTTTTCTCAGAAAGAGCCGTGGTGTGCGTTTTCGCCGGAAAACGCGTTTTCGGCCGAAAACGTGTACGTTTGCACTTCCCCGCCACAGGGAAGCTGCTAGCCGGGAATTCTCTGCCTGGTTCTACCCGCTGCCCGGAACGCTACGCAGGGCAAAAGCGATTCTCGTCCTCCGTGCTTGCTTTTTCTCAGAAAGAGCCGTGGTGTGCGTTTTTAGCCGGAAAACGCGTTTTCGGCCGAAAACGTGTACGTTTGCACTTCCCGGCCACAGGGAAGCTGCTAGCCGGGAATTCTCTGCCTGGTTCTACCCGCTGCCCGGAACGCTACGCAGGGCAAAAGCGATTCTCGTCCTCCGTGCTTGCTTTTTCTCAGAAAGAGCCGTTGTGTGCTTTTTCGCCGAAAACGCTTTTTTGGCCGAAAACGTGTACGTTTGCACTTCCCAGCCACAGGGAAGCTGCTAGCCGGGAATTCTCTGCCTGGTTCTACCCGCTGCCCGGAACGCTACGCAGGGCAAAAGCGATTCTTGTCCTCCGTGCTTGCTTTTTCTCAGAAAGAGCCGTGGTGTGCGTTTTCGCCGGAAAACGCGTTTTCGGCCGAAAACGTGTACGTTTGCACTTCCCCGCCACAGGGAAGCTGCTAGCCGGGAATTCTCTGCCTGGTTCTACCCGCTGCCCGGAACGCTACGCAGGGCAAAAGCGATTCTCGTCCTCCGTGCTTGCTTTTTCTCAGAAAGAGCCGTGGTGTGCTTTTTCGCCGGAAAACGCGTTTTCGGCCGAAAACGTGTACGTTTGCACTTCCCCGCCACAGGGAAGCTGCTAGCCGGGAATTCTCTGCCTGGTTCTACCCGCTGCCCGGAACGCTACGCAGGGCAAAAGCGATTCTCGTCCTCCGTGCTTGCTTTTTCTCAGAAAGAGCCGTGGTGTGCGTTTTCCCCGGAAAACGCGTTTTCTGGCCGAAAACGTGTACGTTTGCACTTCCCCGCCACAGGGAAGCTGCTAGCCGGGAATTCTCTGCCTGGTTCTACCCGCTGCCCGGAACGCTAGGCAGGGCAAAAGCGATTCTCGTCCTCCGTGCTTGCTTTTTCTCAGAAAGAGCCGTGGTGTGCGTTTTCCCCGGAAAACGCGTTTTCGGCCGAAAACGTGTACGTTTGCACTTCCCCGCCACAGGGAAGCTGCTAGCCGGGAATTCTCTGCCTGGTTCTACCCGCTGCCCGGAACGCTACGCAGGGCAAAAGCGATTCTCGTCCTCCGTGCTTGCTTTTTCTCAGAAAGAGCCGTGGTGTGCGTTTTCGCCGGAAAACGCGTTTTCGGCCGAAAACGTGTACGTTTGCACTTCCCCGCCACAGGGAAGCTGCTAGCCGGGAATTCTCTGCCTGGTTCTACCCGCTGCCCGGAACGCTACGCAGGGCAAAAGCGATTCTCGTCCTCCGTGCTTGCTTTTTCTCAGAAAGAGCCGTGGTGTGCGTTTTCCCCGGAAAACGCGTTCTCGGCCGAAAACGTGTAAGTTTGCACTTCCCCGCCACAGGGAAGCTGCTAGCCGGGAATTCTCTGCCTGGTTCTACCCGCTGCCCGGAACGCTACGCAGGGCAAAAGCGATTCTCGTCCTCCGTGCTTGCTTTTTCTCAGAAAGAGCCGTTGTGTGCTTTTTCGCCGAAAACGCGTTTTTGGCCGAAAACGTGTACGTTTACACTTCCCAGCCACAGGAAAGCTGCTAGCCGGGAATTCTCTGCCTGGTTCTACCCGCTGCCCGGAACGCTACGCAGGGCAAAAGCGATTCTCGTCCTCCGTGCTTGCTTTTTCTCAGAAAGAGCCGTGGTGTGCGTTTTCGCCGGAAAACGCGTTATCGGCCGAAAACGTGTACGTTTGCACTTCCCCGCCACAGGGAAGCTGCTAGCCGGGAATTCTCTGCCTGGTTCTACCCGCTGCCCGGAACGCTACGCAGGGCAAAAGCGATTCTCGTCCTCCGTGCTTGCTTTTTCTCAGAAAGAGCCGTGGTGTGCGTTTTCGCCGGAAAACGCGTTTTCGGCCGAAAACGTGTACGTTTGCACTTCCCCGCCACAGGGAAGCTGCTAGCCGGGAATTCTCTGCCTGGTTCTACCCGCTGCCCGGAACGCTACGCAGGGCAAAAGCGATTCTCGTCCTCCGTGCTTGCTTTTTCTCAGAAAGAGCCGTGGTGTGCGTTTTCGCCGAAAACGCGTTTTCGGCCGAAAACGTGTACGTTTGCACTTCCCGGCCACAGGGAAGCTGGTAGCCGGGAATTCTCTGCCTGGTTCTACCCTCTGCCCGGAACGCTACGCAGGGCAAAAGCGATTCTCGTCCTCCGTGCTTGCTTTTTCTCAGAAAGAGCCGTGGTGTGCTTTTTCGCCGAAAACGCGTTTTTGGCCGAAAACGTGTACGTTTGCACTTCCCAGCCACAGGGAAGCTGCTAGCCGGGAATTCTCTGCCTGGTTCTACCCGCTGCCCGGAACGCTACGCAGGGCAAAAGCGATTCTCGTCCTCCGTGCTTGCTTTTTCTCAGAAAGAGCCGTGGTGTGCTTTTTCGCCGGAAAACGCGTTTTCGGCCGAAAACGTGTACGTTTGCACTTCCCGGCCACAGGGAAGCTGCTAGCCGGGAATTCTCTGCCTGGTTCTACCCGCTGCCCGGAACGCTAGGCAGGGCAAAAGCGATTCTCGTCCTCCGTGGTTGCTTTTTCTCAGAAAGAGCCGTGGTGTGCGTTTTCCCCGGAAAACGCGTTTTCGGCCGAAAACGTGTACGTTTGCACTTCCCCGCCACAGGGAAGCTGCTAGCCGGGAATTCTCTGCCTGGTTCTACCCGCTGCCCGGAACGCTAGGCAGGGCAAAAGCGATTCTCGTCCTCCGTGCTTGCTTTTTCTCAGAAAGAGCCGTGGTGTGCGTTTTCGCCGGAAAACGCGTTTTCGGCCGAAAACGTGTACGTTTGCACTTCCCGGCCACAGGGAAGCTGCTAGCCGGGAATTCTCTACCTGGTTCTACCCGCTGCCCGGAACGCTACGCAGGGCAAAAGCGATTCTCGTCCTCCGTGCTTGCTTTTTCTCAGAAAGAGCCGTGGTGTGCGTTTTCGCCGGAAAATGCGTTTTCGGCCGAAAACGTGTACGTTTGCACTTCCCAGCCACAGGGAAGCTGCTAGCCGGGAATTCTCTGCCTGGTTCTACCCGCTGCCCGGAACGCTACGCAGGGCAAAAGCGATTCTCGTCCTCCGTGCTTGCTTTTTCTCAGAAAGAGCCGTGGTGTGCGTTTTCGCCGAAAACGCGTTTTTTGGCCGAAAACGTGTACGTTTGCACTTCCCCGCCACAGGGAAGCTGTTAGCCGGGAATTCTCTGCCTGGTTCTACCCGCTGCCCGGAACGCTACGCAGGGCAAAAGCGATTCTCGTCCTCCGTGCTTGCTTTTTCTCAGAAAGAGCCGTTGTGTGCGTTTTCGCCGGAAACGCGTTTTCGGCCGAAAACGTGTACGTTTGCACTTCCCAGCCACAGGGAAGCTGCTAGCCGGGAATTCTCTGCCTGGTTCTACCCGCTGCCCGTTACGCTACGCAGGGCAAAAGCGATTCTCGTCCTCCGTGCTTGCTTTTTCTCAGAAAGAGCCGTGGTGTGCGTTTTCGCCGGAAAACGCGTTTTCGGCCGAAAACGTGTACGTTTGCACTTCCCCGCCACAGGGAAGCTGCTAGCCGGGAATTCTCTGCCTGGTTCTACCCGCTGCCCGGAACGCTACGCAGGGCAAAAGCGATTCTCGTCCTCCGTGCTTGCTTTTTCTCAGAAAGAGCCGTGGTGTGCGTTTTCGCCGGAAAACGCGTTTTCGGCCGAAAACGTGTACGTTTGCACTTCCCCGCCACAGGGAAGCTGCTAGCCGGGAATTCTCTGCCTGGTTCTACCCGCTGCCCGGAACGCTACGCAGGGCAAAAGCGATTCTCGTCCTCCGTGCTTGCTTTTTCTCAGAAAGAGCCGTGTTGTGCGTTTTCGCCGAAAACGCGTTTTTGGCAGAAAACGTGTACGTTTGCACTTCCCCGCCACAGGGAAGCTGCTAGCCGGGAATTCTCTGCCTGGTTCTACCCGCTGCCCGGAACGCTACGCAGGGCAAAAGCGATTCTCGTCCTCCGTGCTTGCTTTTTCTCAGAAAGAGCCGTGGTGTGCGTTTTCCCCGGAAAACGCGTTTTCGGCCGAAAACGTGTACGTTTGCACTTCCCAGCCACAGGGAAGCTGCTAGCCGGGAATTCTCTGCCTGGTTCTACCCGCTGCCCGGAACGCTACGCAGGGCAAAAGCGATTCTCGTCCTCCGTGCTTGCTTTTTCTCAGAAAGAGCCGTTGTGTGCTTTTTCGCCGAAAACGCGTTTTTGGCCGAAAACGTGTACGTTTGCACTTCCCAGCCACAGGGAAGCTGCTAGCCGGGAATTCTCTGCCTGGTTCTACCCGCTGCCCGGAACGCTACGCAGGGCAAAAGCGGTTCTCGTCCTCCGTGCTTGCTTTTTCTCAGAAAGAGCCGTGGTGTGCGTTTTCGCCGGAAAATGCGTTTTCGGCCGAAAACGTGTACGTTTGCACTTCCCCGCCACAGGGAAGCTGCTAGCCGGGAATTCTCTGCCTGGTTCTACCCGCTGCCCGGAACGCTACGCAGGGCAAAAGCGATTCTCGTCCTCCGTGCTTGCTTTTTCTCAGAAAGAGCCGTGGTGTGCGTTTTCGCCGGAAAACGCGTTTTTGGCAGAAAACGTGTACGTTTGCACTTCCCGGCCACAGGGAAGCTGCTAGCCGGGAATTCTCTGCCTGGTTCTACTCGCTGCCCGGAACGCTACGCAGGGCAAAAGCGATTCTCGTCCTCCGTGCTTGCTTTTTCTCAGAAAGAGCCGTGGTGTGCGTTTTCGCCGAAAACGCGTTTTCGGCCGAAAACGTGTACGTTTGCACTTCCCAGCCACAGGGAAGCTGCTAGCCGGGAATTCTCTGCCTGGTTCTACCCGCTGCCCGTTACGCTACGCAGGGCAAAAGCGATTCTCGTCCTCCGTGCTTGCTTTTTCTCAGAAAGAGCCGTGGTGTGCGTTTTCGCCGGAAAACGCGTTTTCGGCCGAAAACGTGTACATTTGCACTTCCCCGCCACAGGGAAGCTGCTAGCCGGGAATTCTCTGCCTGGTTCTACCCGCTGCCCGCAACGCTACGCAGGGCAAAAGCGGTTCTCGTCCTCCGTGCTTGCTTTTTCTCAGAAAGAGCCGTGGTGTGCGTTTTCGCCGGAAAATGCGTTTTCGGCCGAAAACGTGTACGTTTGCACTTCCCCGCCTCAGGGAAGGTGATAGCCGTGAATTCTCTGCCTGGTTCTACCCGCTGCCCGGAACGCTACGCAGGGCAAAAGCGATTCTCGTCCTCCGTGCTTGCTTTTTCTCAGAAAGAGCCGTGGTGTGCGTTTTCGCCGGAAAACGCGTTTTTGGCAGAAAACGTGTACGTTTGCACTTCCCCGCCACAGGGAAGCTGCTAGCCGGGAATTCTCTGCCTGGTTCTACCCGCTGCCCGGAACGCTACGCAGGGCAAAAGCGTTTCTCGTCCTCCGTGCTTGCTTTTTCTCAGAAAGAGCCGTTGTGTGCTTTTTCGCCGAAAACGCGTTTTTGGCCGAAAACGTGTACGTTTGCACTTCCCCGCCACAGGGAAGCTGCTAGCCGGGAATTCTCTGCCTGGTTCTACCCGCTGCCCGGAACGCTACGCAGGGCAAAAGCGATTCTCGTCCTCCGTGCTTGCTTTTTCTCAGAAAGAGCCGTGGTGTGCGTTTTCGCCGAAAACGCGTTTTTGGCCGAAAACGTGTACGTTTGCACTTCCCCGCCACAGGGAAGCTGCTAGCCGGGAATTCTCTGCCTGGTTCTACCCGCTGCCCGGAACGCTAGGCAGGGCAAAAGCGATTCTCGTCCTCCGTGCTTGCTTTTTCTCAGAAAGAGCCGTGGTGTGCGTTTTCGCCGGAAAACGCGTTTTCGGCCGAAAACGTGTACGTTTGCACTTCCCCGCCACAGGGAAGCTGCTAGCCGGGAATTCTCTGCCTGGTTCTACCCGCTGCCCGGAACGCTACGCAGGGCAAAAGCGATTCTCGTCCTCCGTGCTTGCTTTTTCTCAGAAAGAGCCGTGGTGTGCGTTTTCGCCGGAAAACGCGTTTTCGGCTGAAAACGTGTACGTTTGCACTTCCCCGCCACAGGGAAGCTGCTAGCCGGGAATTCTCTGCCTGGTTCTACCCGCTGCCCGGAACGCTACGCAGGGCAAAAGCGATTCTCGTCCTCCGTGCTTGCTTTTTCTCAGAAAGAGCCGTGGTGTGCGTTTTCGCCGAAAACGCGTTTTCGGCCGAAAACGTGTACGTTTGCAGTTCCCCGCCACAGGGAAGCTGCTAGCCGGGAATTCTCTGCCTGGTTATACCCGCTGCCCGTTACGCTACGCAGGGCAAAAGCGATTCTCGTCCTCCGTGCTTGCTTTTTCTCAGAAAGAGCCGTGGTGTGCGTTTTCCCCGGAAAACGCGTTTTCGGCCGAAAACGTGTACGTTTGCACTTCCCCGCCACAGGGAAGCTGCTAGCCGGGAATTCTCTGCCTGGTTCTACCCGCTGCCCGGAACGCTACGCAGGGCAAAAGCGATTCTCGTCCTCCGTGCTTGCTTTTTCTCAGAAAGAGCCGTGGTGTGCGTTTTCGCCGGAAAACGCGTTATCGGCCGAAAACGTGTACGTTTGCACCTCCCCGCCACAGGGAAGCGGCTAGCCGGGAATTCTCTGCCTGGTTCTACCCGCTGTACGCAACGCTACGCAGGGCAAAAGCGGTTCTCGTCCTCCGTGCTTGCTTTTTCTCAGAAAGAGCCGTGGTGTGCGTTTTCGCCGGAAAATGCGTTTTCGGCCGAAAACGTGTACGTTTGCACTTCCCCGCCTCAGGGAAGGTGATAGCCGTGAATTCTCTGCCTGGTTCTACCCGCTGCCCGGAACGCTACGCAGGGCAAAAGCGATTCTCGTCCTCCGTGCTTGCTTTTTCTCAGAAAGAGCCGTGGTGTGCGTTTTCGCCGGAAAACGCGTTTTTGGCAGAAAACGTGTACGTTTGCACTTCCCCGCCACAGGGAAGCTGCTAGCCGGGAATTCTCTGCCTGGTTCTACCCGCTGCCCGGAACGCTACGCAGGGCAAAAGCGATTCTCGTCCTCCGTGCTTGCTTTTTCTCAGAAAGAGCCGTTGTGTGCTTTTTCGCCGAAAACGCGTTTTTGGCCGAAAACGTGTACGTTTGCACTTCCCCGCCACAGGGAAGCTACTAGCCGGGAATTCTCTGCCTGGTTCTACCCGCTGCCCGGAACGCTACGCAGGGCAAAAGCGATTCTCGTCCTCCGTGCTTGCTTTTTCTCAGAAAGAGCCGTGGTGTGCGTTTTCGCCGAAAACGCGTTTTTGGCCGAAAACGTGTACGTTTGCACTTCCCCGCCACAGGGAAGCTGCTAGCCGGGAATTCTCTGCCTGGTTCTACCCGCTGCCCGGAACGCTACGCAGGGCAAAAGCGATTCTCGTCCTCCGTGCTTGCTTTTTCTCAGAAAGAGCCGTGGTGTGCGTTTTCGCCGGAAAACGCGTTTTTGGCCGAAAACGTGTACGTTTGCACTTCCCAGCCACAGGGAAGCTGCTAGCCGGGAATTCTCTGCCTGGTTCTACCCGCTGCCCGGAACGCTACGCAGGGCAAAAGCGATTCTCGTCCTCCGTGCTTGCTTTTTCTCAGAAAGAGCCGTGGTGTGCTTTTTCGCCGAAAACGCGTTTTCGGCCGAAAACGTGTACGTTTGCACTTCCCCGCCACAGGGAAGCTGCTAGCCGGGAATTCTCTGCCTGGTTCTACCCGCTGCCCGGAACGCTACGCAGGGCTAAAGCGATTCTCGTCCTCCGTGCTTGCTTTTTCTCAGAAAGAGCCGTGGTGTGCGTTTTCGCCGGAAAATGCGTTTTCGGCCGTAAACGTGTACGTTTGCACTTCCCCGCCACAGGGAAGCTGCTAGCCGGGAATTCTCTGCCTGGTTCTACCCGCTGCCCGGAACGCTACGCAGGGCAAAAGCGGTTCTCGTCCTCCGTCCTTGCTTTTTCTCACATAGAGCCGTGGTGTGCGTTTTCGCCGGAAAATGCGTTTTCGGCCGAAAACGTGTACGTTTGCACTTCCCCGCCACAGGGAAGCTGCTAGCCGGGAATTCTCTGCCTGGTTCTACCCGCTGCCCGGAACGCTACGCAGGGCAAAAGCGATTCTCGTCCTCCGTGCTTGCTTTTTCTCAGAAAGAGCCGTGGTGTGCGTTTTCGCCGAAAACGCGTTTTCGGCCGAAAACGTGTACGTTTGCACTTCCCGGCCACAGGGAAGCTGCTAGCCGGGAATTCTGTGCCTGGTTCTACCCGCTGCCCGGAACGCTACGCAGGGCAAAAGCGATTCTCGTCCTCCGTGCTTGCTTTTTCTCAGAAAGAGCCGTTGTGTGCTTTTTCGCCGAAAACGCGTTTTTGGCCGAAAACGTGTACGTTTGCACTTCCCCGCTACAGGGAAGCTGCTAGCCGGGAATTCTCTGCCTGGTTCTACCCGCTGCCCGGAACGCTACGCAGGGCAAAAGCGATTCTTGTCCTCCGTGCTTGCTTTTTCTCAGAAAGAGCCGTGGTGTGCGTTTTCGCCGGAAAACGCGTTTTCGGCCGAAAACGTGTACGTTTGCACTTCCCCGCCATAGGGAAGCTGCTAGCCGGGAATTCTCTGCCTGGTTCTACCCGCTGCCCGGAACGCTAGGCAGGGCAAAAGCGATTCTCGTCCTCCGTGCTTGCTTTTTCTCAGAAAGAGCCGTGGTGTGCGTTTTCGCCGGAAAACGCGTTTTCGGCCGAAAACGTGTACGTTTGCACTTCCCCGCCACAGGGAAGCTGCTAGCCGGGAATTCTCTGCCTGGTTCTACCCGCTGCCCGGAACGCTACGCAGGGCAAAAGCGATTCTCGTCCTCCGTGCTTGCTTTTTCTCAGAAAGAGCCGTGGTGTGCGTTTTCGCCGGAAAACGCATTTTCGGCCGAAAACGTGTACGTTTGCACTTCCCCGCCACAGGGAAGCTGCTAGCCGGGAATTCTCTGCCTGGTTCTACCCGCTGCCCGAAACGCTACGCAGGGCAAAAGCGATTCTCGTCCTCCGTGCTTGCTTTTTCTCAGAAAGAGCCGTGGTGTGCGTTTTCGCCGGAAAACGCGTTTTCGGCCGAAAACGTGTACGTTTGCACTTCCCAGCCACAGGGAAGCTGCTAGCCGGGAATTCTCTGCCTGGTTCTACCCGCTGCCCGGAACGCTACGCAGGGCAAAAGCGATTCTCGTCCTCCGTGCTTGCTTTTTCTCAGAAAGAGCCGTGGTGTGCGTTTTCGCCGGAAAACGCGTTTTCGGTCGAAAACGTGTACGTTTGCACTTCCCCGCCACAGGGAAGCGGCTAGCCGGGAATTCTCTGCCTGGTTCTACCCGCTGCCCGGAACGCTACGCAGGGCAAAAGCGATTCTCGTCCTCCGTGCTTGCTTTTTCTCAGAAAGAGCCGTGGTGTGCGTTTTCGCCGAAAACACGTTTTTGGCAGAAAACGTGTACGTTTGCACTTCCCAGCCACAGGGAAGGTGCTAGCCGGGAATTCTCTGCCTGGTTCTACCCGCTGCCCGGAACGCTACGCAGGGCAAAAGCGATTCTCGTCCTCCGTGCTTGCTTTTTCTCAGAAAGAGCCGTTGTGTGCTTTTTCGCCGAAAACGCGTTTTTGGCCGAAAACGTGTACGTTTGCACTTCCCAGCCACACGAAAGCTGCTAGCCGGGAATTCTCTGCCTGGTTCTACCCGCTGCCCGGAACGCTAGGCAGGGCAAAAGCGATTCTCGTCCTCCGTGCTTGCTTTTTCTCAGAAAGAGCCGTGGTGTGCGTTTTCGCCGGAAAACGCGTTTTCGGCCGAAAACGTGTACGTTTGCACTTCCCCACCACAGGGAAGCTGCTAGCCGGGAATTCTCTGCCTGGTTCTACCCGCTGCCCGGAACGCTACGCAGGGCAAAAGCGATTCTCGTCCTCCGTGCTTGCTTTTTCTCAGAAAGAGCCGTGGTGTGCGTTTTCGCCGGAAAACGAGTTTTCGGCCGAAAACGTGTACGTTTGCACTTCCCCGCAACAGGGAAGCTGCTAGCCGGGAATTCTCTGCCTGGTTCTACCCGCTGCCCGGAACGCTACGCAGGGCAAAAGCGATTCTCGTCCTCCGTGCTTGCTTTTTCTCAGAAAGAGCCGTGGTGTGCGTTTTCGCCGAAAACACGTTTTTGGCAGAAAACGTGTACGTTTGCACTTCCCAGCCACAGGGAAGCTGCTAGCCGGGAATTCTCTGCCTGGTTCTACCCGCTGCCCGGAACGCTACGCAGGGCAAAAGCGATTCTCGTCCTCCGTGCTTGCTTTTTCTCAGAAAGAGCCGTTGTGTACTTTTTCGCCGAAAACGCGTTTTTGGCCGAAAACGTGTACGTTTGCACTTCCCAGCCACAGGGAAGCTGCTAGCCGGGAATTCTCTGCCTGGTTCTACCCGCTGCCCGGAACGCTACGCAGGGAAAAAGCGATTCTCGTCCTCCGTGCTTGCTTTTTCTCAGAAAGAGCCGTGGTGTGCGTTTTCGCCGGAAAACGCGTTTTCGGCCGAAAACGTGTACGTTTGCACTTCCCCGCCACAGGGAAGCTGCTAGCCGGGAATTCTCTGCCTGGTTCTACCCGCTGCCCGGAACGCTACGCAGGGCAAAAGCGATTCTCGTCCTCCGTGCTTGCTTTTTCTCAGAAAGAGCCGTGGTGTGCGTTTTCGCCGAAAACGCGTTTTCGGCCGAAAACGTGTACGTTTGCACTTCCCCGCCACAGGGAAGCTGCTAGCCGGGAATTCTCTGCCTGGTTCTACCCGCTGCCCGGAACGCTACGCAGGGCAAAAGCGATTCTCGTCCTCCGTGCTTGCTTTTTCTCAGAAAGAGCCGTTGTGTGCTTTTTCGCCGAAAACGCGTTTTTGGCCGAAAACGTGTACCTTTGCACTTCCCCGCCACAGGGAAGCTGCTAGCCGGGAATTCTCTGCCTGGTTCTACCCGCTGCCCGGAACGCTACGCAGGGCAAAAGCGATT